>NC_052082.1:59027663-59327663 GCF_015852505.1 Tachyglossus aculeatus | reverse complement strand
CACAATGAGCTAACAGTCAAGAGAGGGAGACAGACATTAGTATAAGTAAATAAATTACATAAGTACATAAGTGCTGTGGGACTGGGAGGGGAGACGGATAAAGGGTACAAGTCAGGGCGATACAGAGGGTGTGGAAGAAGAGGAAAGGGGGGCTTAGTCAGGGAAGGCCTCTTGGAGGAGATGGGCCTTCAATAAGGCTTTGAAAGGGGGAGAGTCACTGTCTATTTTAATATGAGGAGGGAGGACATTCCAGGCAATAGGCAGGACGTGGGTGACAGGTCGGCAGTGAGCTAGACGAGATCGAGGTACAGTGAGAGAAGTTTGGCGTTAGAGGAGTGAAGTGTGCAGGCTGGGTTGTAGTAGGAGAGTTACGAGGTGAGGTGGAAGGGGGCAAGGTGATTGAGTGCTTTAAAGCCAACAGTGAGGAGTTTCCATTTG
Source organism: Tachyglossus aculeatus (assembly GCF_015852505.1). NCBI lineage: Eukaryota > Metazoa > Chordata > Mammalia > Monotremata > Tachyglossidae > Tachyglossus > Tachyglossus aculeatus. Next base: position 59,327,225 of record NC_052082.1, on the reverse strand, counting down.
ATGCGGAGGTGGATGGGCAACCACCGTGGAAATGACAGCCTTGTATTAACTCCACATTCACCACTTGAACAAATGAAGTTGTCCACAGCCTGCGGCCCTGCAGGCGCTCAATAAATACGGTTGGTTGATTGACTGATTGACTGACTGGCTTCCCTAAACCAGATGACGCATCGCAGTTCAGGAACACTGGGACCGAGAAGGAATCGTGCCCGGAGAATTGCTAAAATCTTCCACAGCCGGGTCCGACCTGATCAACTTGGATCGACCCCAGTGCTCGGTGCAGTGCTCGGCACAAAGTGAGCACTTCATAAATCCCACAATCGTCATTAATATTATTACTGTTATTAAAATGTACAGAAGGCTGTTCAAGTTGTCGAAGTTTCTAAGCAAAGCTGGTAATTCGTTCATTCAATTGTGCTTGGCACATAGTAAGCGCTTAACGAATACCATCATTATTATTATTATTATTTATCGTGCGCTTACTATGTGCAAAGCACTGAACTAAGCGCTTGGGAGAGTACAATATAACAATAAGATGGGAAGCAGTGCAGTCTAGTGGTTAGAGCCCGGGCCTAGGAGTCAGAAGGACCTGGATACTAATCCCGGCTCCGCCACTTGCCTGCTGGGTGACCCTGGGCAAGTCACTTCACTTGTCTGTACCTCAGTTACGTTGTCTGTAAAATGGGGATTAAGAGTGTTAGCTCCACGTGGGACAGGGACTCTGACCAACTTGATTTGCTTGTATCCGCCCCAGCACTTAGTATAGTGCCTGGCACATAGTAAGCGCTTAACAAGTACCACAATCATCATTGTTATTATTATTATTATTATGAGGCAAAGAAGGGTTAATCAGGGAAGGCCTCTTCCATCAGTGACATAAATCAATGATATCATCATCATCATCATCATCATTAATTGTATTTACTGAGCGCTTACTAGGTACAGAGCACTGTAGTAAGTGCTTGGGAGAGTCCAATAAAACAGAATCGGTAGAGACATTCCCTGCCCTCAAGGAGTAAACCTCTCCTCTCGGCGGAGTGTTGTTCTGGCTCGTACCTATGTGCTTGTGAGGTCAGGTGGGTACGTGTGCACATATGTGCTTGCGTGTGGCCTTTCCTCCTGTCCCTCTCAGGCCCCATCCGATTTGTCCTTCTTAAGTGAGCCACTGCCGAGGCCAATTTCCCATTGAAATCCTAATCGTCCCCCTTCCCTTTCACATCTCCTCCGCTCTCCCCAACCGCTTTTCTCTCCGTTACCTCAATTGTCAAGCCGCCTCTCCTAGTTTTCCTAAATATCCGTCTTGTATCTCATTCCCCAAATCGTCGTTCCCTGCCCCATTCCCTCAGCGGGAGCCGGCTCTCCAGATGCGTCCGCTTCCCCCGGCGGGCAGGGGGGTGGGGACCCCAAAAACACACACTCTGTCTGTATCTGGCGCATTCTGGCTTCGTCGTCTGCATTCCCCCGTCTCGTGTCCCGGGCCGGGCCGCTGGCACCACAAGCTCCCACACTGGGCCCTCGAGGCTCCTCGGACCCCCTCGGCCAGCCCGCTTGGCCAGTTCCCTTTGGCCAGCTCCCTGGGCCCGCCCCTTCGGCCGAGGCCCTCCCACCATCCAAACACGTTGGCCGCACATCAGCCTCTGGCCCGCCCGTGCCGCTTTCCCTGGCCCAGACCGCTGACCGCCGGTGGGCAGAGGGAGAGTGTCAGCAAGAGTGAGGTCAGACCAAATAAGGCTATTTTCTGAATGCCTGAGGGGTTCAGCCCCTCTGCTAAGCGCCTAGGGGACCTTATGAACCCTATGACTGCCTTCAAGGAGCTCCAGTCCAGCCACAAAGCAGCCTCGAGTTTGAGCGTCTGAACCCGGGCCAGCCCCAATGACAGCTCAGCGGGGGACTCAGCCGACAGGTAGGTGAACACCTGGCATCCGAAGGGCAGGGAAGGCCCGGGAAGGATCCCAGAGGAGACCGTGCGATGGGAGACTTTTTCCAGAATGATTTTGGGGCATTGCCTGGCTCTCCAACTCTGGGTGAACCTTTCCTACACCTCAGTCCCCCACCTTGACACGGAGCAGGGGACTACCCGCTCTGGAGTAGGAGGGCCTAGGCTCCAATGAAGCAGGAGATATTTAAAGTTGAATGCCACAACACCCATGTAGTAGAAAGAGGGGGACTCAAGTCACTCAACTTCTCCGTGCCTCAGCTTTCTCATCTGTAAAATGGAGATTAACTACTTGTTTTTCTTCCCCCTTAGACTGGGAGCCCCAGCCTATAGGGGAGGGAGAACAGGGACTGAATCTCTATTTTCCAGATAAGGAAGCTGAGGAACAGAGGGTTATTTGACCAAGATTGCCTAGGGGGGCCTGTGAGTTTTCTCGGTCAACTCTTCTGTCTCCTTGTGGCCCCAGCCGCTCCTCAGGGGTCTCTCCAGCCCGGGGTTCCCCCAAGACTTCCCAGAACGGTAGGGCTCGGATTTCCTAGACTTTGTACAGCTTTTTGTTCATGCGGCTTTTCTGTGGTTGCCACGGGGACTTTCCAGAAGCGCTTTCTTTCATCCACTGGAAAGGAAGATATTCGACAACTGCGTTAGTCTTTGTTCTTGATGGCCTGAAAATCCGACTGCCATTTCAGGGTGGGGAGAGAGAAGTGGGGGCCTTCTCTCTCACTCCGAAGGGGGTGGGGGTGGGGGGAGTCCATGTGTTTCCTGAATTAACCGGCCTCCAGGGCCCATCAACACATCCCCAAGACTTCGCCCAGTCTCCCCCACAGCCCCCCGGCACCCCCCCACCCGAGTTTTCGACCTCCTGCACAGACGATAAACTAATAAGTTGGTGACCTTTATGTTTTTTCAGACGTTCATAAGGGCGTGGATTTGGGAATTCCAGAGCCTTAAGGACATGATAAAGAGAGAGCTGGAGGCAGAGGAACAGCGGAAATTGGGGGATGTGATCCTCAGGCCCCCTCGACCCCCCGGGGGCGGGGAGATCGGAATTGCCATGCTCCAGTGGCCACATGGTCGTGTTCTGTCTGGAGCAAAGTGGCCGGATGAAAAGAGCCCAAGTCTGGGAGTCAAAGGAACTGTTTTCTAATCCCGGCCCCGACACTTGCCTGCTGTGTCACTTTGGCCAAGTCACATCACTTCTCTGGGCCTCAGTTTCCTCACATATTTAATGGAATTCAACACCCGTGTTCCTTCCCCCTTAAACTGGGAGCCCCATGTGAGTCAGGGACTGTGTCCCACCTGATTAACTTGTATCTCCTCTCGTGTACATTAAGGGCTTAACAAATACTATTTATTGTTATTATTATTATTATTATTATCATTAGCATCAGGCAGGCCAAGGCAGAGCCACTGATCTAATCTCTGGGTCTGAGCCAGCCAACGCTTGGCAGGGAAAACAAACCAAAGTGCACCGATAACACGATATTAGTGGCGAAGAGCTGAATGTCAAACACGGCTGGATAATTCTGACTCCAAAGTGCGTCCCGCAGATTCAGTTATTAGTCCGACCTTGTGTCTGTTTCAGTGGATTTACCCAACCGTTTCCTCCTCGACTTCAGCCTGTCGCAACACAATGGAGCAACGCAGCGTTGTTGCACTGCACGCATTTACAGGGTGATTTTAGCTATCGCAGGAAGAGCCTGGGAACTCTGACACGTAGTTTCAATCGATCAATCAATCAGTGGTGCTTACTGTAAGCAGAGCACTTGGGAGAGCACAATATAGCAGAGTTGGTAGACTCGTTCCCTGCCCGAGTTTCCTCTGGCCTCAGAATCCACTGGGTGACAATATCAATCAATCAATCAATCAATCAATCAATCAATCGTATTTATTGAGCGCTTACTATGTGCAGAGCACTGTACTAAGCGCTTGGGAAGTACAAATTGGCAACACATAGAGACAGTCCCTACCCAACAGTGGGCTCACAGTCTAAAAGGGGGAGACAGAGAACAGAACCAAACATACCAACAAAATAAAATAAATAGGATAGAAATGTACAAGTAAAATAAATAAATAAATAGAGTAATAAATATGTATGTATGTGGGGATATGTATGACAATATCCCTCCTTGGTTAAATGCCTCACTCCCTCCACCAAGTCCTTCGAGAATGTTCCATGTCAATATCATGCTTCAAAGATAAACCTTCCACCCTGAAATGCCATTTCAAAGTTCTCCCCCGACACACTCAGTCTAACAGAGGCAGTTCTGGTTCTTAAAAACACCACTACCAGTGAGGATGGATAATCCCCTTCCTCTTCCTCCTCCTTACTGAGCCGAGGCACTATACTGAGCGCTTGGGAGAGTACACCAGTCAATCATTAGAATGAATTAAGAGCCCTCCATGTGCACAGTTTGAGAGAGGAAAGTAGAGATAGTAGCCGTGATGCCTGTTTAATTGTTTTGATGTCCATCTCCCCCCTTCTAGACTGTAAGCCCAGTGTGGGCAGGGACTGTCTGTCTTTATTGCTGAATTGTAGTTTCCAAGCATTTAGTACAGTACGCTGAACATTCATTCATTCAATTGTATTTATTGAGTGCTTACTGTGTGCAGAGCACTGTACTAAGCGCTTGGGAAGTACAAGTTGGCAACATATAGAGACGGTCCCTACCCAACAACGGGCTCACAGTCTAGAAGGGGGAGACAGACAACAAAGCAAAACATGTGGACAGGTGTCAAGTCGTCAGAACAAACAGAATTAAAGCTAAATGCACATCATTAACAAAATTAATAGAATGGTAAATATGTACAAGTAAAATAAATAGAGTAACAAATCTGTACAGACATATATACAGGTGCTGTGGGGAGGGGAAGTAGGTAGGGCGGGGGGATGAGGAGGAGGAGAGAACAAAGGGCGCTCAATAAATACGACTGAATGAATGAATGAATCCTTGCCTTCGAGAAGCTGACAGTTTACTGTGTGCAGAACGCTGCACTGAGCTCTTGGGAGAGGACAATAGAGTTAGTGGTCATGATCCCTGCCCTCAAGAAGCTGACAGTATACTCTGTGCAGACCGCTGTGTGGAGTGATTGAGAGAGGACAAAAGATTTTAATGGACACAAGCCCTGTCCTCAAGGGTCTTACGGTGTACTTGCACTATACTGGGCAGTTCACTCATTCATTCAACCGTATTTACTGAGGGCTTAATGTGTGCCGAGCACTGTACCAAGCGCTTGGAAAGTACAATTCAGGAAGAAATAGAGACAATCCCTGCCCACGACAGGCTCACAGTCTAGAAAGGGGTAGAAAGGCAGTTGGGAGAGTGCAGTCGGTAGTAGATGTGAACCTTGCCCTCAAGAATCTTACATCCTAGCAGTTGTAAGCAGCCTGACCTAGAGGAAAAAGCACGGGCTCGGGAGTCAGAGGACTTGCCGTCTAATCTCGGCTCTGCCAAATGCTTGTCATGTGAACTCGGGCAAGTCACTTCACTGCAACGGTAAAATGGGGATTACACACCTGTTCTTCCTCCTATTTAGACTGCGAGCCCTATGTGGGGCAGGGACTGTGTCCAACCTAGTAAACTTGTACCTAACCCAGCGCTTACAGTGCTAGACTCATAATGAGCGCTTTTAACAGCTGTAATAGCAACGACGACAACAGCAATAATGAGGAAGACCAACAGCATAGCTGAGAGGAAGAAAAAAAAGGAGCTATAAACATGAGTGAGTGCTTAAGTAAAAGGGCGGATAAGTCGATGTATAGATCAGTGCGTTGGGAGGTTGTGAGCTCAAAGAAACTGAAGTGTCAAAGAAATGCTGGTGAGAAAGTTGGGGGTGCATAGGGTTTGGAGAGGAGGGATAATCTGGGAAGATCTCTAGAAAGAAATGGGATTTCAGGAGGATTTTGAAGATTGGGAGGATGGTGGTCTGCTGGATGGGAGGGGGAGGGAGTCCCAGGCAGGAGGGAGGGCGGGAGCAAGGGTTCGGTGGTGGGAGAAATGAGAACGAGGCCCAAGCACAAATGAGAATGAAGCAGCATGGCCTAGTGGAAAGAGCCCAGGCCTGGGAGCCAGACGATCTGGGTCCTGATCTTGGCTCTGAAACTTTTTTTTTTAATGGCATTTGTTAAGCGCTCACAGCATGGCTCAGTGGAAAGAGCCCGGGCTTTGGAGTCAGAGGTCATGGGTTCAAATCCCGGCTTCACCAATTGTCAGCTGTGTGACTTTGGGAAAGTCACTTCACTTCTCTGGGCCTCTGTTCCCTCATCTGCAAAATGGGGATTAAGACTGTGAAGCCCCCTGTGGGCCAACCTCATCACCTTGTAACATCCCCTGCACTTAGAACAGTGCTTTGCACATAGTTAAGCACTTAATAAATGCCACTATTATTATTATTATTATTATGTATCAGGTAAGGTACTGAGAGCTGGGGTAGATACAAGCTAATCAAGTTGGATGCGGTCCATGTCCCACATAGGGCTCACAGTGGACTCTATGAGGTAATTGAGGCACAGAGAGATTAAGTGACTTGCCCAAGGTCACTTAGCAGACAAATGGCAGAGCCAGGATTAGATCCCAGGTCCTTCTGCTTTCTCACGTGGAACAGGGACTGTGTCCAACCTCAACGACCTGTATCAACCCCAGTGCTAGTACAGTGTTGGCACATAATAAGCGCTTAACAAGTACATCAATTATTATTATTATAAGGGAATAATTGGGTTGGGGAGTGAAGGACAGTAGGGTCCCCAGCCCCTGCCCCCCAAGGACTTCACCCTAATTTGAGCAGTTTCTTCAGTCCCTTCTTCGATGGAGAGTCTGCTACTGACTCATCGATCGATCGACTGATCAGTCGCAGCATGAACGAAGAGCAGAGTACTGTGCAAAGATCTGGGGAGGAGCTGGCGGTTACTTTGGGCCCGGGTCTGGGTCCCAGGGTCCGGCCAACAAGGTGGAAGAAGCTTCAATTCATTCAATCGTATTCATTGAGTGTTTACTGTGTGCACAGCACTGTACTAAGCGCTTGGGAAGTACAAGTTGGCAACATATAGAGACGGTCCCTACCCAACAACGGGCTCACAGTCAATCACACTGCTTCTCCAGAGTTGGTGCTGGGAGGGCAAAATTCCTGGCAGATTTTTCTGGAGAAGATGAGCCTGTCTTTATCTCTGGCCTCTAAGAATTTTCTCTTGTCAGTCTTTTAGGTAGAACTCACATTTTTACCCCAATTAGACAATTACCCATTATGATGTACTAAATTGTTTCCCTATGTTCACAAATCATTTAATTACCCCGGCAGTCTTTGATGTGCCGCTATATTATTCGGCCTCGGCAGTAAACAATTGGACCAAAGCAGGCCCAACTTGGAAGGAGGAATTCGCTATTTTAGGAGAGACACTGTGACTGCGGCCAGAAATATTTGAAGGCATATTTTCCATGATACACATTAAAGTCCCAGTCCTCGGCCTCAAAGAGCTTAGAGTCTAACAGGGGAGTTGGGTTGCACAGAGAGTAAACTTGGAGTGGAAAAGTGAAGGAAAGTCTAGCTGAACCTGGGAAGAAGGAAAGCCCAAAATGGATCAGCAGGACCAACAGACACCCACACCCGGCCACACCAAGCTTCACCCATGGCCCAGAGGGTGGCCAGCACTCCTCAGGAAGGCTTCCTGGAGGAGATGGGTTGTGGCGAAGTCTTTGAAGATGGAGAGGGAAAGGGGTGGGGGGGGGAAAGAGAGGGTCCAGGAGAGGGTTGTGGGAAGAAGACATTTTCCCTGTTAACGCTATCTTCAAGAAGGAATTTGAGCTTCCCTATCCCCTTTTACCCCTCCACCACACACACACACATACATATATATATATATATATATACATCCCAGGATTGCCCAGGGAAATGATTTCATGTTGGAAGGTAGAGGCCTCACAGTGGCTGTACACATGTGTATACCTGAATATATGATGTGTGTGTGTGTGTGTATCTGTCTGCCTGTCTGTCTGTAAAGGCAGTCCAGTCCAGTGGCTAGAGCCCCGGCCGATGCGGGTTCTGATCCCTATTCTGTCCCCTGGCCTTCTGGGTGACCCTGGGCCAGGCATTGAACCTCTGTGGGCCTCAGTTTTCTCCTCTGTAAAATGGGGAGAAACACCCCTGCTCTCCCTGGGACAGGGCACAGACAGATTGGGGAGAGCCTCCCTTCAAGGCCTTGCTGAGCTCACCTCCTCCAGGAGGCCTTCCCAGACTGAGGCCCCTCCTTCCTCTCCCCCTCCTCCCCCGCCCCACCCCCCCCACCTTACCTCCTTCCCCTCCCCACAGCACCTGTATATATGTATATATGTTTTTACATATTTATTACTCTATTTTATTTGTACATATTTATTCTATTTATTTTATTTTGTTAATATGTTTTGTTTTGTTCTCTGTCTCCCCCTTCTAGACTGTGAGCCCACTGTTGGGTAGGGACCGTCTCTATGTGTTGCCAACTTGTACTTCCCAAGCGCTTAGTCCAGTGCTCTGCACACAGTAAGCGCTCAATAAATACAATTGAATGAATGAATGGAGTGAGGGCTGCCCTGTGAAAACGCTTTCACGTTTGTATACATGCCCACCCTTGCACCCACACTTGCCCTCACACTCACCCACGTGTTCCCTCCAACACACACACAGACACAGGCACACATATGTGCACCGGGATACGTCTCTGCCACCCCTGCCCCCCGCCTCAGTGCTCCAAGGCCCTCCAGCCTGGGTTCCCACTGCTGCTCCATCACCACACTGTCCTGGCCCACTGCCGTTGCCTAGGTGACACTGGTGGGTGGTTGTCAAGGCAACGCCTGCAATGGGGGGGTAAGGGGAGAGGGGAGGCTCCCAAGCAGAGACCCCACTCGTCCTGCTATGCTATGTCCCAGGAGGGGGCTATGGGGACCAATGTGGAGACTGATGTCAGGGGGGCTAATGTTGGGGGGCCTGACAGGGTTAATGGGGGATGGTGATGGGTGGCTGCAGAACCACCCAAGGAGGGCACGACGGGCAGAGGGGCAGGGGAACCGCCACTCCTCTGTCTCCACCTCCACCCATCATCTTCCGCCAGGGCCCCTCCCCAGGCCCAGCCCTGCTCCTCCTGGGCAGGAGAAGCAGCCAGGATGGGGGAAGGGAAGGGAGAAGAAAAGGAGAGGAGGAAGGAGATGGAAGGGGAGGGAGGGAGGGAGGGAAATGGAAGGAGTGGGAAGCGGGGAAACAGGAGAGGAAGAGAGGAGAAGATGGAAGGTGGAGGGAGAGGGAAGGGTAGGGAAAGGGAATGAAGAGGTAGAGAGGAGGAGGAAGGAGAGGAGATGGGAATGAAGGGAATGAGAGGGAGAGGAAGAGAGGAGGAAGCAGGAAGGGGAGGGGAAGGGGAGAAAGAGGGGGGAAGGAGATGGAGGGAGAGCAAGGGCAGGGAAGGACAGAGGAGGAGGGAGGTGGAAGGAGTGGGAAAGGAGGAGTTGGGGAGGAAGAGAGAAGGAGGTGGGGGAGAGGGAAGGGAAAGGAGGAGAATAGAGGGGAAGAGATGATGGAGGGAGGGGAGAAGGTGGGAAGGAGAGAAGGAAGAGAGGAAGAAAGGAGGAGAAAGGAGATGGAGGGAGAGGAAGGGAGGGGAAGGGGGAGGAAGTGGGAGGTAGGAGTGGGAAGGGAGGAGAAGCGAGAAAGGGAAGGGAAGAGGGAAGAGAGGCAAATGGAAAGGATGAGAAGAGGAGGTGAAGGGAGAGGGAAGGGAGGAGAATGGAGAGGAAGAGAGGATAGAGGGAGAGGAGAAGGTGGGAAGAAAGGGAAGGGGGAAGAGGAAGAGAGGAAGAAGAGGGAGTGGAGGGGATAGGAGAGGAGGAGAGGAGGTGGCAGAAGAAGGGAAGGGGAAGACAAAGAAGGAAGAGGAAGAGGAGGCAGGGGAAGGGAGGAGAGGAGGCCTGACAGGCAGTAGGGGAGGCCATTGGGAGGGGCAGAAGGGAAGGGATGAATGATGGAAGGAAGGGCTCCTGGAGGAGCCGGGCTCTGCCTCTGGCTGGCTGCCGCCCCTGCCCCGTGGCCGCTGGCTCGGGGCTTGTCCAAGCAGCCAGCCGCCAGCCCCCAGCCCCCAGCCCCAGCCCCGGGCCCGGCGCTCACCCTGCTCACCCCCGGCAGCCCCGTCGTGGGCCTGGTTCCCGGTAGCAGGAGCTGACGAGGGGCAGTGATGCCCTCTGGTGTGCAGCCACAAAACTCGGGTCCTATGACTCTCAGGCCTGGACTAATAATGATAATAATAATAATAATAATAATAATAATAGCATTTATTAAGCGTTTAGCATATGCAAAGCACTGTTCTAAGCACTGGGGAGGTTACAAGGTGATCAGGTTGTCCCACGGGGGGCTCACAGTCTTCATCCCCATTTGACAGATGAGGTAACTGAGTCACAGAGAAGTGAAGTGACTTGCCCAAAGTCACACAGCTGACAAGTGGCTCTTTCCACTGAGCCACGCTGCTTTCCAATAGGTCAATGCTGCTTCTCCTGCTATTCCTAACAGTAGTGGTAGTAGAGAGAATAATTATAATTATAATTGTGATATTGATTAAGTGCTTACTATGTGCTAGGCACTGTACTAGGTTCTGGGATGGGTACAAGCAAATCGGGTTGGACACAGTCTCCCCCTTCTAGACTGTGAGTAGGGACTGTCTCTATATGTTGCCAATTTGTACTTCCCAAGTGCTCAGTACAGTGCACTGCACACAGTAAGCACTCAATAAATATGAATGAATGAATGAACACATTCCCTGTCCCACATGGGGCTCACAGTCTCAATTCCCATTTTACAGGTGAGGTAACTGAGGCACAGAGAAGTGAAGTGACTTACCCAAGGTCACACAGCAGACAAGTGGTAGCTCTATCATCATCATCACAGTATTTACTAGATGCCAACTGCATGCTGAGCACTGAACTCAGCAGTTGGTAGCCCAGCAGATGCTAAAGATGGGTTCCCTGGCCACAAGGAGCTTCCACGTCATTTTCAGGCTTCCCTTCCCGCCCGCCAAGTTCCAGCCTCTTTTTCTGCCACCTCTCTCCAGGGCAGCGAGAACAGAGCAAGTTCTGGAGAAAGCCCCTCTCCAGGCACCGGGATTGAGAGGTATCCAGCCAAGGAAGGAGCCAGGATTAGAACCCAGGTCCTCTGACCCCCAGGCTCATGCTCTCACCACTAGGCCACCTCCACTCTCTGCTGTCTCCTCTAGACTGTAAGCTTGTTGCGAGCAGGGAACGTGTCCATCAACTCTGATATACTGTCCTCTCCCAACTGCTTAGTACAGTGCTCTGAACATGGTAAGTGCTCAATAAGTGATCATCTTGTCGCCAACCTCGACGTAAAGCTGGGCCTCAGTTCCCTCATCCGTAAAATGGGGATTGCGACTGCGAGCTCCACATGGGACGGGGACTATGTCCAACCCAATTTGCTTGTCTCCACCCCAGCGCTTAGTGCAGTGCCTGGGACAGAGCTGCCTCCAGCACTCTTTTAGGTCGGGGGTGGAAGGTTTGACTTCAGCCAGAGGGAGCGGGGCTCCTCAGATCCGTGCGTGTCTAATAAAAATCAATCAATCAATCAATCATATTTATTGAGCGCTTACTGTGTGCAGAGCACTGTACTAAGCGCTTGGGAAGTACAAGTTGGCAACATATAGAGACGGTCCCTACCCAATAGTGGGCTCACAGTCTAGAAGGGGGAGACAGAGAACAAGACCAAACACATTAACAAAATAAAATAAATAAAATAGATATGTACAAGATAAATAGAGTAATAAATATGTGCAAACATATATACATATATACAGGTGCTGTGGGGAAGGGAAGGAGGTAAGGCGGGGGGGTGTTGGGGGGGGGAGAGGAAGGAAGGGACTCAGTCTGGGAAATCCTAAGAGACTCAGGGGGCTGCATGTCCAGACCCCCACTCCGCCCTGCTCCCAACCGAATCCATCCTCCCCGAAGCTGTCGACCCAAGGTAGCAGCAGCATGGCTCAATGGAAAGAGCCCGGGCTTTGGAGTCAGAGGTCAGGGGTTCAAATCCCGGCTCTGCCAATTGTCAGCTGTGTGACTTTGGGCAAGTCACTTAACTTCTCTGACCCTCAGTTCCCTCATCTGTAAAATGGGGATTAAGACTGTGAGCCCCCCGTGGGACAACCTGATCACCTTGGAACCTCCCCAGCGCTTAGAACAGTGCTTTGCACATAGTAAGCGCTTAATAAGTGTCATTATTATTATTATTATTAAGGCCTGCCCATGCAGGGAGAAGACCAGTGTGGGGGACTCTGTGGAAGGTGAAGCAGCATAGTCTAGTGGTTAGAACATGGGCCTGGGGGTCAGAAGGACCTGGGTTTTAATCCCAGCTCCACCAGATGTCTGCTGTGTGACCTTGGGCAAGTCACTTCACTTTTCTGTGTCTCAGTTACCTCACCTGTAAAATGTAAGGCTGTGAACCCCATGTGGGACAGGAACTGTGTCCAACCTGATGTTCTTGTATCCGCCCCAGCGTTTATAATAGTGCTTGATACATATAAGCGCTTAACATATATCACCATCATCAGGGTGGGAGCCTTGAGTGGCTGGCAGGGGCCAGATCACCCTCCCGGCTCAGAACAAGAGGGATTATTCTGCAACTACCTCGGAGCAAGGCTCTCGGTCCCTTAATTATCAGTATTTTTTTCTGTGTTCTACAAGAGCTTGAATAATTTTCCTGCAGTAGAATGCACTGAAATCAAAACGATAAACTAAATGCTCTACCAAGTCACTGGAGCACAAAATTTAAATCCTTGTTTGCTAACAATATTTCAGTTTCTGGGCAAATCTAGCAAGGAGAGAGTGTGAGTAATTACATTTCCATCTCGATGCTGAATGGATTCTGTTTGTCCCGGGGAATCGAAAGAGAATCTGAAGTACTAAGCTGCGATATTCCTGACCATGTACTTATTGGGTGACTTTTTCCTATGATTTTGTTTGAGGATGGCGAACCCTATGGCCTGGGCATCGAGGCCATAAATCTGATCGCCAACGATGAGCTAGTACTCGCGATTCAGAATGGGCAGGGAACATGTCTAGCAAATCTGTTAAAACCACTTAGTACAGTGCTCTGCACACAGTAAGTACTCAATAAATACCATCGAATGATTGATTGAAAAAAACAGTCACGATAGAGACAAGATGACAATGACCGTAGGAGAACCAGAGAAGCAGCATGGCCTAATGGAAAGAGCCGGGGCCTGGGAGTTAGAGGACCTGGGTTCTAATCCCAGCTCTGCCACTTGCCTGCTGTGTGATCTTGGACAAGTCATTAAACGTCTCTGTGCCTCTGTAAAACGGGAATTCAATACTACCTCTCCTCCTCCTTATACTGGGAACACCGTGGGGTAAAAAGCACCGTACTGAACACTGGAGAGTACAATATCACGGAATTAGCAGTAACAAATACTATTTAAAAAACTGCTATTTAGAAAACCTTAGCCTTTCTGGGTACTGCACTTGGCCGCACTACAGAGGGGCTGTATCTGGGAGCCAGTGTCAGCCAAGGACATCCATCCATCCAATCGTATTTATTGAGCGCTTACTGTGCGCAACAAAGCAACAAAACAAAATAAAATAAATATAATTCATTCATTCAATTGTATTTATTGAGCACTTACTGTGTGCAGAGCACTGTACTAAGCGCCTGGGAAGTACAAGTTGGCAACATACAGAGACGGTCCCTACCCAACAGCGGGCTCACAGTCTAGACAGTCAGCAATGCCGACGCCAGTGACGGTGATGATGTTGGTGATGGAGTTGGTGGTGGCGGCCACAGAGGGAGTGGAGGTGGTGATATGGAGGCAGAGATAACACTGATAATAATAATAATAATGGCATTTATTAAGCACTTACTATGTACAAAGCTCGGTTCTAAGCGCTGGGGAGGTTACAAGGTGATCAAGTTGCCCTATTTGGGGGCTCACAGTCTTAATCCCCATTTTACAGATGAGGTAACTGAGGCACAGAGAAGTTAAGTGACTTGCCCAAAGTCACACAGCTGACAACTGGTGGAGCCGGGATTTGAACCCATGACCTCTGACACCAAAGCCCGTGCTCTTTCCACTGAGCCACGCTGCTTCTCCGTGATGGGACGGTGACAATAATGGGACAGTGACGATGGAGGAGGTGATGTCGGTGGAGGGTGCAATGAAGGTAGTGGGGCTAACAATGTCAGGAATGGGGACAGCGATGATGGCTCAGTGGAAAGAGCCTGGGCTTGTGTCTCAGAGGTCATGGGTTCTAATCCCGGTTCCACCATTTGTCAGCTGGGTGACTTTGGGCAAGTCATTTCACTTCTTTGTGCCTCCGTTACTTCATCTTTAAAATGGGGATTAAGACTGGGAGTCCCACCTGGGACAAGCTGATAACCTTGTATCTCCCCCAGCGTTTAGAACAGTGCTCAGCACATAGTAAGTGCTTAACAAATACCATTATTATTATTATTATTATTATTATTATGGAGCAGGTGGAGGTGATGGTGACTATGAAGATGGTGGGATGACAAAGCTGGCGGGGGAGGAAGAAAATTATGGGGATGGCAATGATGATCATGAAGAATGTTCAAGAACTCAAGCGTCCTTTTTTATGGTATTTGTTAAGTGCTTACTGTGTGCCAGGCACTGTGCTAAGCACTGGGGTAAATTCAAGCTTATCCTGTTGAACACGGTCTTTGTCCCACATGGGGCACACAGTCTTAATCCCTATTTTACAGATGAGGTAACTGAGGCCCAGAGAAGTGAAGCGACTTGCCCAAAATCACACAGCAGATAAGTAGAGGAGCTGGGATGAAAACCACGTCCTTCTGATTCATAGGCCCACTCATTCACTCATTCAATCATATTTATTGAGCACTTACTGTGTGCAGAGCACTCGCTTGGAAAGTACAATTCGGCAACAGCCAGAGACAATCCCTACCCAACAATGGGCTCACAGTCTAGAAGGGGGAGACTAGGTCACGCTGTTTCTCTATGCACAAGCTGCTTTTCAAAGAATTCCACAACTCAGAGAGAGGCTGTGGCCCAGAGAAATCAAAGGCCAACTGGACCATGATTCTGATCTTGTCTGGCATCGCTCATGCTCTCCCATTCTGAAGGAGAACAATCCTCTAAGACTATAAGTTCCTGAAAGGCAGGAATACTCTCCTATGTATTCGGCATAACGCTCTGCACATAACAGATTGTAGGCTCCTTGAGGGCGGGGATCCTGTCTTCTGAACCTATTGTACTCTCCCAAGTGCTCAATACAGTGCTCTGCACACAGTAGGAGCTCGGTAACCACCACCTAGCAAAAGTCTAGTTAAAGGGCTCCGACCAGCCAGGAACTGAACCACAGACGAAAGTAATCAATCAATCAATCAATCAATCAATCGTATTTATTGAGCGCTTACTGTGTGCAGAGCACTGTACTAAGCGCTTGGGAAGTACAAGTTGGCAACATATGGAGACAGTCCCTACCCAACAGTGGGCTCACAGTCTAAAAGGGGGAGACAGAGAACAAAACCAAACATACTAACAAAATAAAATAAGTAGAATAGATATGTACAATTAAAACAAATAAATAGAGTAATAAATATGTGCAAACATATATACATATATACAGGTGCTGTGGGGAAGGGAAGGAGGTAAGATGGGGGGATGGAGAGGGGGACGAGGGGGAGAGGAAGGAAGGGGCTCAGTCTGGGAAGGCCTCCTGGAGGAGGTGAGCTCTCAGTAGGGCCTTGAAGGGAGGAAGAGAGTAGTCCCCAGGTGGAATAGAGGGCCAGGAGTGCGGCTGTTAGTTTGGGATGAGGTTGCCATGGCTACCCCCAGGTGTCACAGGGGACAGGGCTGGGATGACAGAGTGACCTAGTGGAAAGACCCAGGGGCTGAAAGCCAGGAGATCAGGGTTCCCTACTGTGTGACCTTGACTCAACCTCTCAGGCCTCAGTCTTCTCCTCTTTAAAATAGGGAGAAGATCCCTGTTCTCCCTCCATCTTAGACTGTGAGTCCCATGCGGGACAGGGACCGGGACCAATCTCTTTGCCTCGTACCCAGCCCAGAGCCTGACTGAGAATAAGCGCTCAATAAGCACGATGACTGAAGGAAGGCCCTGACTGCCAGGAAGACCATCCCCGCTCTGGGCCTCACAGCCTATTCTGCCTTTTCCCAATATCCACCCTCGGCTCTGGGCTGCCCTGCCCCTCGGCAGGTATCTGGGGGTGGGGTGGGACCCCTGCGACTCGGGGAGAGAGACTGGGCGGACCGCCAGCTGCGGCAGGGGCCGGGCGAGGGGAGAACGGGCTGTCCCATTTGGCGCTGGCCACACCGCGGGTAAACAAAACAGTCCTTGCCGGTTTTCTTAAGAGAAGACGGTAATGGGGTTTCCTCGTAAACGGCAATTATTTTTAAATAGCGCTAATGAATAATTTAAAGACCCACTGGGGTAGGCAAATCAGCTCTAAATGCGGATTAATTGCTTTCTTTAAAATATTCCAGATCCCGTTTTGGTGAAACACAGACAGATCGTTCATCTGTTTCAACATGATTTCACGTTTTCTGAAATTCCTCTGACAGGCGAGAAGCTCAACTTGTATTGTGGCGGGGAGAATCACACGTCACGTCGCACCTCGTTCTGGCTGCGGAGACCTCCGGCATCAGAGGAGTGGAAATAGGGATTCCCGGAGGATTCAGGGGGATGTTGTCATGTACTTTCATTCATTCGTTCATTCATTCAGCAGTATGTGCTGATCACTGTACTGAATGCCAACGACTTGTGATCGCCCCAGGTCAGATTGTGCAGATGCCACCACTGGCCTGCACTGGATGACTTCACATAGCTAACCGTCCCCCTGGCCACCACTTGTTGCTCGTGGCTCCCAAATCCCGGTGATGACTCCCAAGGAAGG
Source organism: Tachyglossus aculeatus (assembly GCF_015852505.1). Classification (NCBI taxonomy): domain Eukaryota; kingdom Metazoa; phylum Chordata; class Mammalia; order Monotremata; family Tachyglossidae; genus Tachyglossus; species Tachyglossus aculeatus. Next base: position 59,310,364 of record NC_052082.1, on the reverse strand, counting down.
TTGTCTCTATCTGCAGAGCAGAAGGCCAGCTGCAAGGGCACTTCTGGAAAGGAGAGGCAGGGGTGTGGGATGGTCTATGCTATGTCACTGGGAGAGGAGAGCCAGAGACGGAGAGGGCAGAGTCGGGGGTGTGGGTGGTCTGTGCTAGGTCACTGAGAGAGAATCAGGGATACAGAGGGGAGAGTCAGAGGCGTGGGGTGGTCCGTGCTGGGTCACTGGGAGAGAGTCCGGGATGGAGAGGGGAGAGTCAGGGCTGCTGGATGGTCTGTGCTGGCGAGGGGAGAGTCAGGCGTGTGAGATGATCCATGCTGGGTCACTGGGCAAGAGTCAAGGGTCGGGAATGGTCTGCTCTGGATCACTGGAGGAGAGGCAGGGGTGGAGAGGGAAGAGTCAGGGGTCTGGGATTTTCTGTGCTGGCTCAATGGGGGAGGGCCAGAAAAGAAGGGAGAGTAAGGGATGTGGGGTGGTCGGTACTGAGTCACTGGGGGACAGTCAGGTAGAGACAAACAGAAACTCCTTAACATTGGCTTTGTAGCACTCAATCAGCTCTTCCCCTCTACCTTACCTCACTGATCTCCCACACACTTGGCTCCTCTAGTGCCAGCTTACTCAATGTGTCCTGATCGCGCCACCAACCCCTTTCCCACATCCTCCCCCTAGCCAGGAACTCCCTTCTGCTCTATGTATGTCAAACCACCACTCTCCCCGCCTTTAAAGGATGGTTCAGATCACATCTCCTCCACCAGGCCTTCCCCAATTAAGTCCTCTTTTCCCTGGCTCCCTCTCCCTTCTGCATCGCCTGTGTGCTTGGATCTGTGACCTTGGGGCATTTGACATTTACCCCCCACCCTCAACCCCACAACACATGTATATATCTTTAAATTACATATTACAAATTATTAATTTATATTAACGCCTGTCTTCCCCTATAAACTGTAAGGTCCTGGTGGACAGGGAACATGTCTGCTAATTGTTGTATTGTACTCTCCCAGCTGCTAAGTACAGTGCTCTGCAAAGAGTAAGCACTTAATAAATACCATTTATGATGATGATGATTCTGACGTGTCCAACCCCAATCACAAATACCAGCCAGAGGCTTTGACAATCAAATGCTTTCGAGAGTCTTCCGTCCTCGTCCGTGGCCAGGCAGAGCATAAGTGTCCTCGGGCCAAGGGTCACTGCAGGTGAATCTTTAAGGTTATTTCCTTTACAACTGCCTTCAATTCCCAGTACTCACCGAAATGGCTCTCACCCAAGTCGGCTCTATTACCTCAATCTCGTCTATCTCAACGCTGACCACTCACCCATGTCCTGCCTCTGGCCTGGAACGCCCTCCCTCTTCATATCCGACAAACAGTTACTCTCCCCACCTTCAAAGCCTTATCCAAGGCACATATCCTCCAAGAGGCCTTCCCTGACTAAACCACCATCTCCTTTCTCCCACTCCCTTCTGTGCCACCCTGATTTGCTCCCTTTATTCACCTCCTCCCTCAGCCCCACGACACTTATGTCCATATCTGTCATTTATTTCTTTATATTAATGTCTGTCTCTCCCTCTAGACTGTGAGATCACTGTGGGCAGGGAATGACAACTCTGTTGTATTTTACTCTCCCAAGCGCTTGGTACAGTGCTTTGCATACAGTAGGCACTCAATAAATATGACTGATTTATTATTTATGAGAAAGACAAAAGGAGAATAAGGAAGATAAAATCGATGGATAATCAAGCCTATGTGTACTCTGGAAAGATCCACGCTGAGGCCTGGATGTCCCGCCTCCTCCCTCCAAGGGACCTTGCCCTCATTATCATCCAATTAAGACCCTTCCGTTCGCTGAGGGGGGGGACGGTGGATGGGGCCCCGTCTCTGGGGGTGGACATTCATTTTTCCAACCACCAACACGCAGCCGCTGTTCCCGTCTGCTTGAGAGTTTTGTTACCATCATCACAGGCTCAAAGTGACCAAAAAAGGTCCGGACAGCACGGGCCGGGGAGCCTTCCAGGGTTGCCACTGGGGTTAGAGTCAGCTCCCGTTCGGTGGGTTTCGCCGTTAACAAGCCCACAGGTGGGCGAACGGTGGGGCCGGGACCTGGCCTGCATTGCTCAGCTGACTGAGGCTTGCATCTCCCACGGCCCAGTGGAAGGAACCTGGGGCCAGGAGTCAGGAGTCTTGGGTTCTAATCCCAGGCCTGCTGTGTTACGGTGGGCAGGTCACTGAACCTCTCTGGGGCCCCCCTTTCCTCCTCTGTAAAGTGGTGGGGGTCAGAACACTGCTCGCCCTCTCTCTTAGATGGGGAAACTTACCTGAGACTGGAGTCAGCCACTCGGATGTGCAGGGCAGTTTACTAAGTGCTTGGGAGAGTACAATATAACAGTAAACGGACACATTCCCTGCCCATAACGAGCTTATAGTCTAGAGGGGGACTGAGTCTAATTCAGTTCTCCTACATCTGCCCTATGCGCGTGCGCGACACAGACACACACACATTCATTCTCTCTCTCTGTATGCAGAGAGGTGCAAGACCTGAATTTCAGAGCTCAGAAACAGGCTGCTATTAACTTCTCTAGCTCTATTTTTTTTAATCTCCTTCTCAGACGTGGCCACTATTAGTCTTGGGAAAGAACCTGGGTTTTCTCTGGGCTTTTCATGAACACAGGGCCAAGCTGGCACTGAGAAACGGTTGAGAATTGAGGGGGAGCACGGCCTAGTAGAAAAAGCACAGACCTGGGAGCCAGAGGATGTGGGTTCTAATCCCGGCTCCGCCATTTGTCTGCTGTATGAACTTGGCCAAGTCACTTAACTTCTCTGTGCCTTAGTTCCCTCGTCTGTAAAATGGGAATTATGACTATGAGCCCCATGTGGGACAGGGACTGTGACCAACCTGATTATCTTTTATCTACCCCAGCGCTTGGAACTGTTCTCGGCACATAGTAAGTGCTTAACCAGTGCTTTGCACATAGTAAGCGCTTAATAATTGTCATTACTATTATTATTATAAAAAATACCATAATAATAATAATAATTATTATTCTTTTCTGAGGGGACATGTCTCCAGGGCCACCCCAAAAGCAGCGGGCCATACCCACCTCTCCCGGCGGCCTTCTCCCTAATGATGTCTGAAGACTCCCGGAGTCTCTTGAGGGGAACAGGTTTCCCAGGGGAAGGAATCAGCATGAGCAAAATCTCGATGCGGCAGAACCTAAGCCAAAGAGACCAAAGGAAATGAATTCTTGCAGTGCCAGTTTCCTGGGAACTACCTTTCCCAGAATTTCCTGGGAAGGAGAGCCAATCAGAAAGTGGAAAGGAGACTTTACCTTCAGGAGACGGTATGATTAGTCTCTCCCTTCCTGCCTGCTGAGCCACCTGCCCAGGGCCCTGCTGGATGTCCAATTCCTGGCGACAGCAAACTTGCTAAGCGCTTACTATGTGCCCAGCTCTGTTCCAGGTGCTGGGGTAAATACAAGGTAATCAGATTGGACACAGTCCCTGTCCCACATGGGGCTCACAGTCTTAATCCCCATTTGACAGATGTGGCAACTAAAGCACAGAGAAGTTAACTGACTCGCCCAAGGTCACAAAACAGACAAGTGGAGGAACCGGGATTAGAATCCAGGTCCCTCTGATTCCCAGGTCTGTACTTTAACCACTAGGCCACACTGCTTCTGATGATGACTTGGGAGCCCTGCGCTCAGAACCCTGGAGCTGTGAGGAGGCTTGTTGTGTGGATTTGAGCCAGGAGAGCAGTCAAAATAATAATAATAATCATAATAATAATATGGTACTTGTATCAGAAAAATGCTTGGCGCATAGGAAGCTCTAAGTGCTGGGGTAGATACAAGTCAATCAGGTTGGACAGAGCCCCTGTCCCACAGGGGCTCACAGTCTTAATACCCATTCGACAGATGAGGTAACTGAGACACAGAGAAGTGAAGTGACTTGCCCAAGTCACCTAGCAGGTAAACAGCTGGAAGCAAATCACCCGATAATGAGTGACAGTAATAGTATTTTTTAGGATATTTGGTAAGTGTTTCCACCCTGAAGCAGCTCAAACTCCACCCAATCCACTGGGGCTATTTACTGAGTGTAGAACAGTGTACTAAGCACGTGGGACAGAGTAAAAGACACAAACACACAAATCCCAACAGGAGCTTACACTGTGACGGGGAACACAGACACAGAAGCATTATTCAGCTTTGGAATCGGAGGAAACAGTTGACCGAACAATTGCACACGCCCACCCCCGTACACGCACACGTGCACACATGCATATACACGTGTCCCCTGGGTCAAGTTTCCGAGCTGGGCCCCCAACAGACCTGGGGAAATGGAAGCTAAAATTGGACAGTTTGTGTGACGCTTCCATGGCTCTTGTATAGCGTTTCATGATGCTTCCAGGACTTGCACAATGCTTGCATGGCATTGCATGGCCCTTGAATGTAGTTTGCATAGCACTTGCAGGACGCTACCATGATGAGCCAGAGGTCAGCTGCCTCTACCTTCATGCGTCTGTGAAGGTGGCCACTGGTTATTTAGAAGATGGACGCGCAATTATTGTAAACCATCGGTAATTACCGGTAATCGGAGCAAGCGTTAGGAAAAGTGAGATCTAGCGAATTCAGGTTGGAGTCATTAGGGAGCTCATAATTACATTTAAATTGCAAAACGAGAATTGTGCAGTTTATCTTTCCAGTAACACATCAACAGGCTGCGGCTGTGATGGGCCAGGGTGCTTGGGGAGCCGAGGAGCGCAGGTTGGGCCCCCGGAAACCAAGCTGCCGTTTTCTCTCCAGTGACCCGGCATGGACCGCTCTCTGGCTCTCCCTTCTCCATCCCTGACTCTCCCCCAGTGACCCATCACGGATCTTCCCACACCCGATTCTCCTCTCCATCCTCGCCTCTCCCGCAGTGACCCAGCACAGCGCTCAGCACACAACGGGCGCTCCTGTTCGTGGACAGACTGACTGGGTTCGGACTCCATGGGGCAGTCACGGCTGGGAGCCCGGGGGCAGAGCACTGGTTCTCTGCCATGGGAAAAACCGATCTCAAGGCCTGTCCAGACCCTCCCAAGAATCAGAGGGTGACTGGTGCCCACCGGAGAGGGTCCACAGGACCCCACTGCCTCACTGGCAGCAATGGCTGCCCACCTGGATCCTTGCTCGTTGTGGGCAGGGAACGTGGCTGTTGTATTATCGTACTGTACTTAGTCCAGTGCCCTGTACACAGTAAGCATGCGATAAATACCACTGATTGACTGATTGCCCTTGGCTGAGGGGGAGAAGCAGTGTAGCCTAGTGGAAGGAGTCTGGGCCTGGGCGTTAGAAAGGCCAGGGTTTTAGTCCAGGCTCCACCATCTGTCTGTTGTGTGACCTTGGGTGAGCATTTAACTTTTCTGTGCCTCCGTTACCTCATCTGTAAAATGGGGATTAAGACTGGGAGTGCCATATGGGAAATGAACTGTGTTCAAACCGCTTATCTCGTATCTACTCCAGTGTTTAGTTCAGTGCCTGGCACCTAGTAAGGGCTTCACAAATACCATTAAAAAATAAAAGAAAACAGCAAATTCCCCTCAGTGCGGTCAGAAAGAGGGCAGCCAACTGAGACTCTTAGAGCATAACTCAGGGCAGCACTGCCTAGTAGAGACAGCACAGGACTGGGAGCCAGGAGAGCTGGGTTCTAATCCTAATTGTGTCAACTTGCTGCCTTGTGACCTTGGGGCAAATCATCATCATCATCATCAATCGTATTTATTGAGCGCTTACTATGTGCAGAGCACTGTACTAAGCGCTTGGGAAGTACAAATTGGCAACATAAATCACTTAGCCTGTCTGTGTCTCAGTTTCTTCATGTGTAAAGTGGACACTACACACCTGTCCTCCCTTCTCCTTAGCCTGTAAACTTAATGTGGGCCAGGGACTGCGTCTGGTCTGGATGTCTCCTATCTACCCCAGTGCTCAGCATGGTACTCGACACATAATAAGTGCTTAACAAATACCACAATTATCACTATCATTAGGTTAGTCCCTCTAAGGGAGGGGGGGGATCCGGCCCTCACACGCACTTCACCCCTCCCTAGGCCGATGGCTGGAGGGTTGGTTAGTCCTGAGCAAGAAAAGTCTGACAAACAAGGGAGATCTTGGGAAAAGAAGCAGGGTGGGGGGAGAGCGAGGCCCTTGGAGCAGCCCAGGATGCTTTGGGCCCTGGTGGATGCCAGCACGTCCCTCAGCTGAGTCAGGCCCACCTGCCCTGCTGAATCAATTTCCTTCCCCAACGGGGCTCCTGCCCCCTTTCTCCCCTCCTCTCCCTCCTCCTCCCCTCCCTCACCCCCTCTCCCTCTGCCCTTCCCTCCTCCCTCCTGCCGTCACCCCCACTCCTCTTCCCCTCTCTCCTCCTCTCACCCCCTTTCCCTCTCCCCCCTCTCCCTCCTCCTCTTCCCCCCTATCTCTCCTCCCCTTGCCCCCTCTCCAGCATGATTTGCCTAATGGAGGCTGACAGCAGAGCTCGAGTCTGACTGTCAGATTTCAGGAGGTTCCTCAAGGGGAAGAGAGGCAGGCAGACATTTGAGGAGTAAAAATAGCAGACGTAATGAGAGCCTTTATATAGCTGAGCCGCTTCTCTTAATGACTAACTTTCCCCTCTCCTCCCCGCCCCCACCCCTGCTTTCTGTACACTCTCTGCCTCCTCTTTGTTTCTCCCAATATCTCTCTAGCCTGCCTGGTTCACTGGGGGACGGCCAGGGATGAAGAAGGGAAAGTCAGGCACGTTGGATGGTCCACGCTGGGTCGCTGAGGAGAGTCAGAGATGGAGAGGGGAGGGTTAGGGGTGTCAGATGGTCTGTGTTGGGTCACTGGGGGAGAGTCCAGGGATGGAGAGGGAGAGTTAGGGGCTGGGGATGGTCCGTGCTGGGTCACCGGGGGAGAGTCGAAGTGGGAGAGGGGAAAGTCGGGGGTATTGCATGCCTTGTCCTTGTTCACTGGGGAGATCAGGGGTATCGGTTAGTACAGTGCTCTGCACACAGTAAGCGCTCAATAAATACGATTAGTGATGATGATCGGTTGGTCCATGCACACAGCAGGTGTCCAGTACACAGGAGACCTCCAGTGCTATGGTCTGCAGACAGTAGGTGCCGAGTACAGCACTCTTCACACGGATAGCACCCAGTACAGCGCTCTTGATGGAACAGGCTCCCAATACAGCGCCATACACACACAGTGAGCTCCCAGTACACCTTCAGCCTCCCAGGAGGTATCAGCAGGACCTGCTGGGTGAAGGAATACCTGAGTCCCTGCCCCCAACTCACTTCCACCACCCAGGAAGGCTGCAGTGGAGGCTGGAGTCACAGTGGCCAGTGATTTCTACAGGTGATTAGAGCAGTGTGGCTCAGTGGAAAGAGCCCGGGCTTTGGAGTCAGAGGTCATGGGTTCAAATCCCGGCCCCGCCACTTGTCAGCTGTGTGACTTCGGGCAAGTCATTTAACTTTTCTGTGCCTCGATTACCTCATCTGTAAAATGGGGATTAAGACTGTGAGCCCCCTGTGGGACAACCTGATCCCTTGTAACCTCCCCAGCGCTTAGACCAGTGCTTTGCACATAGAAAGCACTTAATAAATGCCATTATTATTATTATAGGTGATGCAGAGGGAAGGGAGAATAGGGCAAGAAGATGAGGGATTAATCAAAGAAGGCTTCCTGAAGGAGGTATGATTTTAGGCCTTTAAAGGTAGGGAGAGAGGCGGTCTGTCTTATAAGAGAAGCAGCATGGCTCAGTGGAAAGAGCTCGGGCTTTGGAGTCAGAGGTCATGGGTTCAAATCCCGGCTCCGCCACTTGTCAGCTGTGTGACTTTGGGCAAGTCACTTCACTTCTCTGGGCCTCAGTTCCCTCATCTGGAAAATGGGGATTAAGTCTGTGAGCCCCACATGGGACAACTTGATTACCTTGTATGTATCCCAGCACTTAGAACAGTGCTTTGCACATAGTAAGCGCTTAATAGATGCCATCATTATTATTATTATAAGAAGGGAAAAGGAATTTGGGGCTAGAGTGAGGATGTAGGCAAGGAAGACGGGATCGAGGTACAGCGAGTAGGTTGGCGTTCAAGGAGTGAAGTGAACAGTTGGGCTGTATTAGGAAATCAGTGAGGAAAGCTAAGAGGGAGAGAGATGAATGAGTGCTTTAAAGTTGATGGTAGGGAGTTTCTGCTTGCTGCAGAAGTGGATGGGCAACTACTGAAGGTTCTTGAGGAGCAGGGAATTGTGGATTAAATGGTTTTTCAGAACAATGATCTGTGCAGCAGAGTTGAAGTGTGGAAAGGAGTGGAGTGGGGGCAGGCAGGGAGATTGGCAAGGAAGTTGATAGTGGGATAGGACAAGTCCTTGCGTCAGTGTAGTAGCAGTTTGGATAGAGAGGAAAGAAAAGATTTTAGTGATGTTGCGAAGGTAGACCTAACACAATTTGGTGGCGGACTGAATTTATACGTTGAATGGGAAGCAGCGTGGTCTAGTGGATAGAGCTCAGGCCTTGGAGTCAGAAGGGTTCTGGTCCCAGCTCTGCCACTTGTCTTCTGTGTGACCTTGGGCAAATCACTTCACTTCTCTGTGCCTCAGTTCCCTCATCTGTAAAACGGGGATGAAGATAGCCCAATGTGGGGCATGGACTATGTCCAACCTGATTAGCTTGTACCTCCTCCAGCGCTTAGAACAGTGCATGGGTACGTAGTAAACACTTAACGAATACCCAAAAAAAAAAAAAAGTTGCCATCCTCTGTTGCTGGCCTGGCCTGGACTTAGCCTGCCAGGGCTGCCCCTGCCCCCTCAGGCAGGGGGAAAAGAGGGAGAAACCAGCCTCCCCATGCACCCCTATCCCACCCTCACCCTGCTTCAGGAAAAAGTGAGGCTTTCCCATAATAATAATAATAATAATGGTACTTGTTAAGTGCTTACTATGTGTAAAGCACTGTTCTAAGCACTGTGGGGATACGAGGTGATCAGGTTGTCCCACGTGGGGCTCACAGTCTTAATCCCCATTTTACAGAGGAGGAAACTGAGGCACAGAGAAGTTAAGTGACTTGCCCAAAGTCAGCTGACAATTGGCGGAGCCGGGATTTGAACCCATGACCTCTGACTCCAAAGCCTGTGCTCTTTCCATTGAGCCACGCTGCTTCTCTGCATGCTTAGAAGCAGCGTGGCTTAGTGGATAGAGCCGGGGCCTGGGAGTCGGAAGGACCTGAGTTCTAATTCCGACTCTGACACGTCTGCCATTTGACCTTGGGCAAGTCACTTCATTTCTCCGGGCCTCAGTTCCCTCATCTGCAATATGGGGATTAAGACTGTGAGACAGGGACTGTGTTACCTTGTATCTACCCCAGTGCTTAGAACGGTGCTCGGCACGTAGTAAGTGCTTAACAAGTACTGCTATTATTATTATTATTTTTATTTTTGGATCCAGGAGGACTCCAGTTGGGGGGTGGTCCTCGTTGCCACCAGCCCCACCTTTTCCTAGAAACTCGCCACCCCCATCGTGGGGGCTCAGTGGAAAGAGCCCAGGCTTTGGAGTCAGAGGCCATGGGTTCAAATCCCAACTCCGCCAATTGTCAGCTGTGTGACTTTGGGCAAGTCACCTCACTTCTCTGTGCCTCAGTTCCCTCCTCTGTCAAATAGGGATGAAGACTGTGAGCCCCCCATGGGACAACCTGATCAGCTTGTAACCTCCCCAGCGCTTAGAACAGTGCTTGGCACATAGTAAGTGCTTAATAATCAATCAATCAATCGTATTTATTGAGCGCTTACTATGTGCAGAGCACTGTACTAAGCGCTTGGGAAGTACAAATTGGCAACACATAGAGACAGTCCCTACCCAACAGTGGGCTCACAGTCTAAAAGAACTGTGTTCTTTTAATAAATAATAAATGCCATCATCATTATTATTATTATTATTATTATTATCCCACATACATGGACACTGGAGGATGTAGGGCAGCGCTAGAGGGTACTGGGGGGCAACTGGGGTAAGGGGAGGCACCGGAGTCGGCAATCCTCGGCGCTGTACACGAGTTGCAAATTTCATTCATAAGCAGCCGGGCAAGTTGTCAATTCCAACTCCACTAATGAATGTGAGCCAATTAGAGGATTAAGTGGAAGTAATTTATGGCTGTGTCAAAGGGAAAATGAAAAATGAGATTTGTGCTGGCATGCTATGGATTGAAATGCCATAGCGTCTCCCCGGGGGCAGGAAGGGTAGATACCAGGGGATCGTAGGTGGGCGAGAGACAGAGGAAGTCCGGCGGGCTGATCGGGTCCATCCCCACACTCATGGCACCCAAAAAAACTTGGCACTCTTCATCGGTTACTGCCTGCACACAGCTCACACAGCCTGGTAGAATGACAGCGTCGGTATCTGTGTGCATGTGTCTATATCAAAGTGGCTCGGTGGAAAGAGCCCAGGCTTTCGTGTCAGAGATCATGGGTTCAATTCCTGGCTTCACCACTTACCAGCTGTGTGACTCTGGGCAAGTCACTTAACTTCTCTGTGCCTCAGTTCCCTCATCTGTAAAATGGGGATTAAGACTGTGAGCCCCACATGGGACAACCTGATCACCTTGTATCCCCCCAGTGCTTAGAACAGTGCTTTGCACATAATAAGCGCTTAACAAATACCATCATTATTATTATTATATGCCTGAGTGTGCATGTTTGTGACTGTCTTCCTGTGTACATGTTGGGCTATGGGTGTGTGCAAATGTGTGTCTAAAGTGGTTCAGCAGTAGATTTTAACTCTGCTGGGTCACTGGAGGAGAGTCCAGGGTGGAGAGGAAAGAGTCAGGGTGTTGGATGGTCCATGCTGGGTCACTGGGGGAAGACAAGGGAGTTGGGATGTTGGATGGTCGGTGATGGGCCGTTAAGGGAAAGTTAGAGGTGTTCGATAATGGGTGTGAACACGTAAGTTGTGCAGTTGGTATTTGGTTGCTAAACAAAGGTGTTGAGGTTTCATCAGGGAGAGCTTCGTGGTGGAGGTGGGCTTTCGGGAGTACTGTGAAGGAAGAGCACCCCTCCTAGTGCACATTTGGATGTGCATTAGCCCAACTCTTCCAAATGACCAGCCCACACTGATTTCATGCCTGAGAGAAACCCAGAGGCCTCAGTATGCTCATTAGATATGACAATGGGCTAAATATTTGCATTACGCCTTATGAATTTGGAACATGATGTTATTAAATGGTTTTTCAACAGGACCGATTTGTGGTCGGAGCGGCTAGATGGGTGGGCGGAGAGGGTCCCTGTGTCGGGGGGACCTATCGAACTCTCCCAAGCACTTAGTACAGTGCTCTGCGCAGAGTAAGCACTCAATAAATACGGTAGACTGACTGACAGGGCAGGGAAATGCATTAACCTTAATCTACAGTGGAGAGGCAGGGAGAGGGAGACCCAGCTTAAGACATAATAATGATAATCGTGAGCTTTGTTAAGCATTTATTATGTGCTGAGCACTGTGCAAAGTGCCTTGGTTAGGCGATAATCAGGTCTGACATGGAAACAGTGCTTTGCACATAGTAAGTGCTTAACAAATGCCATTATTATTATTATTATTATTATTATTATGGGGCTCACAGTTTAAGTAGGAGGGAGCACAGGGATTGAATCCCCATTTTACAGAGACGCATCTCCATTTTGTGGACACGGAGATCTCTCTCTCTGCTGAGCTGCCTCAGTCGACATCCTTGTCTACCATCGACATCTTTGGGACAGAGAGCTGCCTGAGGAGACTGACATCTCTGCATACTGACCCGCCTTAGCCATCCTAGACCATCGAACTTCACATGGGATAGAGAGCTGCCCACGGACACCTCTCTCTACCATTCTGCCTCAACAGGTACAGGTCATCAAACACCACCCAAGACAAATAATGAATAATTATAACAATAATAATTATTATTATGGTATTTGTTAAGTGCTTACTATGTGCCAAGCACTGTTCTAAGCACTGGGGTGGATACAGGTAATCAGGTTGTCCCACGTGGGGCTCACACTTTTAATACCTGTTTTTACAGATGAGGTACCTGAGGCCCAGAGAAGTTAAGTGACTTGCCCAAGGTCACACAGCAGACAAATGGCAGGGCTGGGATTAGAACCCATGTCCTCTGACTCCCAAGCCCAAAAAAAACAGTTGCCTGAGGACACTGAGATCTCTCCCAGCTGAGCTGCCTCAGCTGACCCAGGATATCTAACATCACCCAGGACAGAGAGCTGCCCAAGGACGTTAAGATCTTTCCGTGGAGCTGCCTTAGAAAAGCCCAGCTTATCAAACATCGGAACCACTGCCTACCATCCTCCAGCCAGGATACGTGGATTTCGCTCCCAAACTGCTGCGGCTGAGAAGAGACCTTTCCTTCATCATCCCTCTCCCACAGCCCGGCCCAGATCCTCAGTGGAGAATGGAGAACAAGTGTGTCTGTCTGACACGCTGGTGACAATGACCCGGCTTCTTACACATCAACAGGCTCTCTGCCTTAACATCAACTTGAAACATTTGCCTTTTCACTCCCAAGGACCCAAAGACCCCAGTCAATTCAGCAATTAAGCAAGCAACCACCAGAGTAAGCAGTTATTGCTGTTAACAACTTCACCTATAACCTTTAAACTTCTCAAATCCTCACATTCCCTCAAATTCCTCCCTCCAGTCAACCCATCCCTGTCCTCCCTTCCCAGCCCCTCCCCTCCCCCGCCTCCATCCAACCCATCCACAACCTTTGTACCCGCAGGTCAGCTCACTCCCATCCAACCCCCACCCCTGACCTCTCGAGCCGTCCCCACCCCCTCACACCTGCCCCCAGCCTCAGTCAAGTGTAGCCTGTGGAACCCCCACCTCCATCATGGGGAAGTTTCCTTTCATCCTTGACCTGTTCCTGACCGACTCGCTGCTCCTCCTCGCCATCCCTGAAAACTGGCTCTCCCCAGATGACACAGTCTTCCCTTCTTCTCTCCCTGGAGGGGGCCTCATCTTCTCCCACTCCTGAAGACTCCCGGGAAAGGAGAAGGAATGGGCTTCTCTCTCGCTCCCCAGGGCCACTTTCACACCATTCCACCTTCCTTATCCCTTTCTTTCCTTTGAAGCCCATATCATCCGCTTCTATCACCCATTCCAGAGCCTAGTCATGGTTATCTCTCACCCCCAACCCCCCAGCCCACACCTCCAACTTGTTGAACCATTTCAATCCCTTTCTCACATTCCTTCTCTCTTTCATCCATCCCTCTGTTAATCCTTGGGCACTTCAATATCCATTTTGGATGATCCCAATGACCATTCCGCTGCCCGCTTTCTATCACTCCTCAACTCCACTGGCTTTCTGCTCCACAACACCTCACCCACTCTCCAACTTGGACACACACCGGATCTCATCATCTCTAGTGATTGTACGACCTCTACACTCAGCAGTGCTGAAATCTCTCTCTGACCAAATCTCCTCACCCGTCTTCTCTCCCACACCCCCTCTCCCCACAAATCTGTCCTCTTCCCCAACCAACACCACCAACCTTTTGACCCATCAGATTTTCTCAAGTTATCATGCCCCATTTAGTCTCCATACCCAAACTACCTTCTTTTGACAACCAAACTGACACCCTCAACACCACCCTCTCTACTAAACTCAACACACTCTCTCCTATCCCTTTACTGATCTAGTACCACTAACCTATCGTCCTAGGTCATCTACATCATCATCGTCACCCGCTTCCTTTGCTCCTTTTCATTCACTCATTCAATCGTATTTATTGAGCGCTTACTGTGTGCAGAGCACTGTACTAAGCACTTGGGAAGTACAAGTAGGCAACATATAGAGACGGTTCCTACCCAACAACGGGCTCATAGTCTAGAAGGAGGAGACAGAAGACAAAACAAAACATGTAGACAGGTGTCAAGATCGTCAGAACAAATACAATTAAAGCTATATGCACATCATTAACAAAATAAAAATAGTAAATATGTACTAAGATATGCACTAATTATTATGCACTAATATGTGCATAGGACACAGAGCACTTGCTAGCAGAAATCCAGATATCAGGTTGAACTTGTCCTCCTCAAATTCTTCCTTACCTGCTTTAATTCTACCCTCTCCTCTGCCTGGCAATGTTATTTTTCCATCCTTACTGATTCCCATGGTCACTGCCCTTGCCCGTTGTTTCAGGCATTTAACTCCCTCTTCAAACTCCCTGCACACCTCCACCCCCATCTCTTGACCCTAGTGACCTGGCCATATACTTTACTGAGAAAATGGAAACGAGCAGGCATGATCTCCCCAGAATCTCCCCTGCCCCTCCTCAGTCATCTCTCCCTCCTCCTGCCCCTTCTTCAACTCTCCCATCTTTCCCAGCAGTATCTCAGGAAGAGATCCCCTGCCTCCTCTCAAAAAACACCTCCCCTACCTGCACCTCTGACCCCATTCCTCTGCACCTTATCAAAACCCTTGCCCCCTCCTTTATTCCCTCCCCTGACTACCATCTTCAACTGTTCACTCTCCAATGGCTTCTTACCCACAGTTTTCAAACATATCAATGTCTTTCCTATCCTAAAAAGACCTTCCCTTGACCCCACAGTTCCCTCCAGTTATTACCCCATCTTCCTCCCACCATTCCTCCCCAAACTCCTTGAGCAAGTGGTCTACACTCAATGCCTTCACTTCCTCTCCTCCAATTCTCTCCTTGACCCCCTCCAATCTGGCTTCTGGCCCCTTTGTTCCACTGAAACTGCCCTCCCAAAAGCCACCAGTGACCACCTTCTTGCCAAATCCAAAGGCCTCTACTCCATCCTAATCCTCCCCAACCTCTCAGCTGTCTCTGATACTGTCAACCACTCCCTTCTCCTGGAAATGTTATTCCAACTTGGCTTCACCAACACTGTCCTCTCCTGGTTCTCTTCCTATCTCTCTGGCCACTCCTTCTCTGTCTCTTTTGCAGGTTCCTCCTCTGCCTCGCACCTTCTGACAGTGGGGGAGGGGGAGTTGCCATCAAAGCTCAATTATGGGTCCCCTTCTATTCTCCATCTACACTCACTCCCTTGAAGAACTCATTCGATTTTGTGGCTTCAACTACCATCTCTATGCAGTTGATTCCCAAATCTACATCTCCAGCCCTGACCTCTCTCCTTCTCTGCAGTCTCATATTTCATTTATTCATTCGCTCAATCATATTTATTGAGCACTTACTGTGTGTAGAGCATTGTACAAAGGACTTGGGAGAGTACAATACAATAATAAGCAGACACATTCCCTGCCCACAACGAGCTCACAGTTTAAGCGGAGGGGGAGACAGACATCAATACAAATAAATAAAAGTACAGATATGCACGTAAAGGGTATAGGGCTGGGAGGGTGGAAGAGCAAAGGAATCAAGTCAGGGTGACACAGAAAGGAGTGGGAGATGAGGAAGGTGGGGCTTAGTCTGGGAAGGCCTCTTGGAGGAGATGTGCTTTCAATAAGGCTTTGTGTCGGGGGGGAGAGTAATTGTCTGTTGGATTAGAGGGAGGGTGGGCATACTGGGCCAGAGGCAGGACATGAGCCAGGTGTTGGCAGTGAGACAGGCAAGATTGAGGCCCAGTGAGAAGGTTAGCACTAGAGGAGTGTAGTGTACAGGCTGGGCTGTAGAAGGAGAGTAGTGAGGTGAGTTAGGTGAGGGCAAGGTGGTGAAGTGCTTTAAAGTCAATGATGAGGAGTTATTGTTTGATGCAAAGGTGGATGGGCAGCCACTGGAGTTTTTTGAGGAGCAGGGTGACATGTCCTGAAAGTTTTTGTACAAACATGATCCGGGCAGTAGAGTGTCATATGGACTGGAATGGGGAGAGACAGGAGGCTGGGAGGTCAGCAAGGAGGCTGATGCAGAAATCCAGGTGGGATAGGATGAGAGATTGTATTAATGTGGTAGCAGTTTGGATGGAGAGGAAAGGGCAGATTTTAGCGATGTTGTGAAGGTGGAACCATCAGGATTTAGTAATGGACTGAAAATGTGGGTTAAATGAGAGAGAGGAGTCAAGGGTAATGCCAAGGTTATGGGCTGGTGAGACAGGAAGGATAGTGGTGCCATCTACAGTGATGGGAAAGTCATGGGGAGGACAGGGTTTGGGAAAGAAGATAAAGAGCTCTGTTTCAGACATGTAAAGTTTGAGGTTACAGGAGGACATCCAAGTAGAGAAGTCTTGAAGGCAGAAGGAGATGCGAAACTGGAGAGAGGGAGAGGGATCAGGGCTTGGAGATGTGGATTTGGATATCATCTGCATAGAGGTGGTAGTTGAAGCCATGGGAGCGAGAGCAACCCGTGAAGGAGACTGAGAATGAGTGGCCAGAGAGATAAGAGGAGAACCAGGAGAGGACAGAGTCAGTGAGGCCAAGGTCGGATAACATTTCCAAGAGAAGGGAGTGGTCCACGGTGCTGAAGGCAGCTGAGAGGCTGAGGAGGATTAGGATGGAGTAGAGGCTGTTGGATTTGGCAAGAAGGAGATCACTGGTGACCTTTGAGAGGGCTGTTTCTGTGGAGGGAAGGGGACAGAAGCCAGATCGGAGAGGGTCAAGGAGAAAATTGGAGGAGAGGAATTTGAGACTGCGGCGTGTAGGCAACTCGCTCAAGGAGTCTGGAGAGGAATGGTAGCAGGGAGATGGGACGATAACTGGAGAGAGCTGTGGGGTCAAGGGAGGGTTTCTTAGGATAAGGGAGACATAGGCATGTTTGAAAGCAGGGGAAAGAAGACACTGGAGAGTGAACAGTTGAAGATGGCTGTTAGAGAAAGAAGAGGGTGAGAATTTTGATACCTCTACCCCCTGGATGCCCGGTTCTGAAGAGGTGATTGGGCTTGGTCCTGGGCTGGCGGAGCCCGAGCTGCCATTTATCTTAATTTGGAAGCTAATTGTCTTGTGCCGCTGGCTAATTGAACGTTCGGAGAAGTGATAGATGAGGCAGGTGAATCATTACCGTCATCAGTCAGCCGAGCTGGAAGGCGCGACCCTGAGCTCCCGGCCCACCCACCTGGGGTCAACACCACCCCCAGGCTGAAGAGGGGGTGTCTGAGGGTGGGGGTGGCCTCCCTCCCCCAAGTCCGTCTGAGGGGCCGGCCTGGCGGGTGCGGGGTGGGGGGAGACCCGTGACTGTGGGAGAGAGGAGGGCTAGCCGGGGCCCAGCTATGAGAAGCAGTGTGGCTCAGTGGAAAGAACCCAGGCTTGGGAGTCAGAGGTCATGGGTTCTAATTCCAGCTCTGCCACTTACCGGCTGTGTGACTCTGGGCAAGTCACTTAACTTCTCTGGGCCTCAGTTACCTCATCTGTAAAATGGGGATTAAGACTGTGAGCCCCATGTGGGACAACCTGATCACCTTGTATCCCCCCAGCACTTAGAACAGTGCTTTGCACATAGTAAGCGCTTAACAAATACCATCATTCTTCTTATTATAGTAGGCGCTGAATAAATACCACTGATTCACTGATTAGATCGCCCCTCTAGACCGTGAACTCATTGCGGGCTGGACTTGTGTCTACCAATTCCGTTCTCCTGGACTCTTCCGAGTGCTTAACAGACTGCTCTGCACCCAATAAGCACTCCAAAAATATGATAGATTGCCCACTGTTGGGTAGGGACTGTCTCTATATGTTGCCAACTTGTACTTCCCAAGTGCTTAGTACAGTGCTCTGCACACAGTAAGCGCTCAATAAATACGATTGATTGATTGATTGATTTGACAGGTGGGAACAGCTCCTTCACGCAGCCTTCTGTTGGCTATCGATTTGGCTTGGGCTGGCACAAATCTTTTCCCAGCAGCTGCTTGAAGGACCCCGGGGTCAGGGGCCCGAGTTCGCGGGTGACGCCGTTGGAAGGGTATTTCATTTTCAAGCGTGATTCCGTTTCCCCCGTCACCTTCACGTTACTTATGCAAATAATGGCCCTTTGGCTCCATTAGCAGTGATTCATTCTCCCATCCTGCTGCCAGAGTGAAGGGATGTGTGACTTTCGAGACTATCCAGTGCTTTTAATTGGATATGCAATGAAAAGGCCAAGTTTGGGGGAAATCGTTTGAACACGCAAATTAATTGATTAGCATAATTGTCTAATGCATCTGCCAGATTGAAGGAAAAGGACCCCTCCTAAATGCCCAACCCCTGCCCCCTTAGCAACCAATGACTTTAGAAACGGCTGTAAAACATTTTCCAACGATTCACATTCAACATGTGTTTGGATTGCTAGGGATGGGGAGGGGAGAGTCAGGCGTGTTGGACGGTTGGTGCTGGCTTGCTGGGGGAGAGTAGGGGATGGAGAGGGGAGAGTCAGGGGAGTGGGGTGGCCAGTGTTGGGTCACTGGGGGAGAGTCGGGGATGGAGAGGGAAGAGTCGGGGATGGAGAGGGGAGAGTCAGGGATGGAGAGGGGAGAGTCAGGGACAGAGAAGGAAGAAATGGGGCATTGGATGATCTGTGGTGGGTGAGTAGGGAAGAGTCAGGGACAGAGGTTACTCTCTACAGTGAAGGTCACCCGAGAGTGTTCAGTAGAGTGCTCTGGACAAAGTAGATATCAATATAGGACAAAGTAGATATCAATATAGTGCTCTGCCCAGAGTAGGTACCCAGTACAGAGATGTCCAGTACAGCACTCTGCATACAGCAGTCATACAATACAAGGCTCTCTACAGAGAGGGTGCCAGTAAAGTGCTCTGCATAGTAGAGAAGCAGTATGGCTCAGTGGGAAAGAGCACGGGCTTTGGAGTCAGAGGTCATGGGTTCAAATTCCAGCTCTGCCACTTGTCAGCTGTTGGGCAAGTCACTTAACTTCTCTGTGCCTCAGTTCCCTCATCTGAAAAATGGGGATGAAGATTGTGAGCCCCACGTGGGACAACCTGATCACCTTGTATCCCCCCAGCGCTTAGAACAGTGCTTTGCACATAGTAAGCGCTTAATAAATGCCACCATTATTATTATTATTATCTGTCAGAGTAGGGACCAGCACAGTGTTCTGCACAAGGTATTCCCTATTCAATCGTATTTATTGAGCGCTTACTGTGTGCAAAGCACCCTGAACAGTGCTCCGTATGCACCATGTGCCCAACACAGCTCTATGCATGTACTGCATAGTACAGTGATCTGTGCCCAATAGTCGCCCAGTGCAAAGCAAAGCCCAGAGGACTCTGGGTACCGACTGGTGATAATGGATAATAATAATAATAATAATGGCATTTGTTAAGCGCTTACTATGTGCAAGGCACTGTTCTAAGCGCTGGGGGGATACAAGGTGATCAAGTTGTCCCACGTGGGGCTCACAGTCTTAATCCCCATTTTCCAGATGAGGTAACTGAGGCCCAGAGAAGTTAAGTGACTTGCCCAAAGTCACACAGCTGACAGTTGGCGGAGCCGGGATTTGAACCCATGACCTCTGACTCCAAAGCCCGGGCTCTTTCCACTGAGCCACGCTGCTTCTCTAACGGATGACCAACGGAGGACATGTAAGTCAGCCCCTTTCATCCCAGACTCTCCACGGCTCCCCTCCCCCCAGAGCCAAGACTACCGGTCCATTCCCACTCGGAAACATTGATTCTCCGGCACGATCGATATTGCTATTTATATTGCGACTAATTTGTTCCCAGAAAAAAAAATAATTAGCACAACATGTCTGGATATTATTACCAGCCTCGCTAATTACGCAGAGTTTCTTTAACTGCCAGCGGGGTATCGCGTCAGTAACGAGGGCTAATTAATAAAGAAAGTCGGCTGACCTCAAAATGGGTTCTGTTTGTAGGGAGGCGCTCGCGGCTGTGTCTGGGCCCGGGGGAGGACGGGGGCCCAGTTCCAGGAGGAATTCTTTGGGAGAATTGGTCACGGGGCCCGCAGCAAGCCCGTGTACAAGAGTTCAGGGGCTGCTGGTTGAGAAGCTCTGAATTGGGAAACTTTTCACTGTACCAAGAGAGATCACCCTCCAGGCTCACCGCAGGATCAATCAATCAATCGTATTTATTGAGCGCTTACTGTGTGCAGAGCACTGGACTAAGCGCTTGGGAAGTCCAAGTTGGCAACATATAGGGACGGTCCCTAGCCAACAGTGGGCTCACAGTCTAAAAGGGGGAGACAGAGAACAAAACCAAACATACTAACAAAATAAAATAAATAGAATAGATATGTACAAGTAGAATAAATGTATAACAATAATAATAATTGTGGTATTTGTTATGCGCTTACTAAGTGCCAGGCACGGTACTAAGTGCTAGGGTGGATAAAATCACTCATCCTATCCCGCCTGGATTACTGCTTCAGCCTCCTTGCTGACCTTCCAGCCTCCTGCCTCTCCCCACTCCGGTCCATACTTCACTCTGTTGTCCAGATCATTTTTCTACAAAAACGCTCAGGATACGTTTCCCCCTTCCTCAAGAAACTCCAGTGGTTGCCCATCCACCTCTGCCTCAAACAAAAAATCCTCACCATTGGTTTTAAAACACTCAATCATCTTGCCCCCCCCCGAAACCCTCACCTCACCTTCATCGTCATCAATAGTATTTATTGAGCGCTTACTATGTGCAGAGCACTGTACTAAGCGCTTGGGAAGTACAAATTGGCAACATATAGAGACAGTCCCTACCCAACGGTGGGCTCACAGTCTAAAAGGGGGAGACAGAGAACAAAACCAAACATACTAACAAAATAAAATAAATAGAATAGATATGTACAAGTAAAATAAATAGAGTAATAAATATGTACAAACATATATACATATATACAGGTGCTGTGGGGAAGGGAAGGAGGTAAGATGGGGGGGATGGAGAGGGGGACGAGGGGGAGAGGAAGGAAGGGGCTCAGTCTGGGAAGGCCTCCTGGAGGAGGTGAGTTCTCAGCAGGGCCTTGCTACTTGCTACTCTCTTACTACAACTCAGCCCGCACCCTTCAGTCTTCTAATGCCAACCTTCTCGCTGTGCATCCATCTTGTCTCTCTCGCCACCGACCCTTCACTTACACCCTTCCTCTGGCCTGGAACGCCCTCCCTCCTCAAATCTGACAGACGATTATTCTCCTCTCCTCCAAAGCCTTATTAAGGGCACATCTCCTCCAAGAAACCTTCCCTAAGACTCCTCTTCCTCTTCTCCCACTCCCTCCTGCATAGTCCTACCCTGCTCCCACTGTTCATTCCCCCCGCCCAGCCCCACAGCACTTATAATAATAATAATAATGGCATTTGTTAAGCACTTACAATGTGCAGAGCACTGTTCTAAGCGCTGCAGGGGGGGAATACAAGGTGATCAAGTTGTCCCACATGGGGCTCACAGTCTTAATCCCCATTTTACAGATGAGGTAACTGAGGCTCAGAGAAGTGAAGTGACTTGCCCAAGATCACACAGCAGACATGTGGCGGAGGTGGGATTCGAACCCATGACCTCTGACTCCAAAGCCCGGGCTCTTTCCACTGAGCCACGCTGCTTCTCACTTATCTACATAAGTATACTGTAATTCATTTATTTACATTAATGTCTGTCTCTCCCTCTCTAGACTGTAAGCTCGTTGTCAGGGAATGTGTTCATTTATTGTTGTTCTTTACTGTCCCAAGTGCTTAGTCCAGTGGTCTGCACACAGTAAGCACACAAAAAATACAACTGAATGAATGAATGAACAAGCCAATTGGGTTGGACACCACATGGGGCTCACAGTCTCAACCCCCACTTTACAGATGAGGTCACTGAGGCCCTGATAATTATAATAATGGCATTTATTAAGCACTTACTATGTGCAAAGCACTGTTCTAAGTGCTGGGGAGGTTGCAAAGTGATCAGGTTGTCCAACAGGGGGCTCACAGTCTTAATCCCCATTTTACAGATGAGGTAACTGAGGCCCAGAGAAGTGAAGTGACTTGCCCAAGGTCACACAGCTGACAATTGGCAGAGCCGGGACTTGAACCCATGATCTCTGACTCCAAAGTCCATGCTCTTTCCACTGAGCCACGCTGCTTCTCAAGTCACTTCTCTGATAAGTGAAGTGACTTGTCCAAAGTCACACAGCAAACGAGTGGCAGAGCCAGGATTAGAATTCATTCATTCATTCATTCAGTCGTGTTTATTGAGCGCTTTCTGTGTGCAGAGCACTGTCTAAGCGCTTGGAAAGTACAACTGGGCAACAGACAGAGACATTCCCTACCCAACAATGGGCTCACAGTCTAGAAAGGGGGGAGAAATAATTATGCCATCTGTTAAGCGCTGTGTGCCAAGCACTGTTCTAAGCACTGGTGTAGATAGAAAGTAACCGGGTGGTCCCACGTGGGGATCACAGTCTTCATCCCCATTTGACAGATGAGGGAACTGAGGCACAGAGAAGTGAAGTGATTAGAACCCTTAGGTCCTTCGGACCTCCAGGTCTGTGCTCTACCCACCATGCCATGGTTGCAAGGGGAGCACCAGGGAGCACGGCCACGAGGACCAATGTGGCCCGACAGAAAGAGGCCGGGCCTTGGGAGTCAGATGACCTGGGTTCTAACCCCGGCTTCGCCACTTGTCTGCTGTGTGACCTGGGGAAGTCACTTCATTCTCTGAGCCTCAGTATCCTCATTTTTTAAAAAAATCGTATTTGTTAAGTGCTTACAATAAGCCACGCCCTGTTCTACGCCCTGAGGTAGATAGAACAGTGCTTGCCACATAGTAAGTGTTTAACAAATACCATAATAATAATAATAATACACAGTAATCTGGTTGGGCACAGTCCCTGCCCTACATGGGAATCACAGTCTTAATCCCCATTTAGCAGATGAGGGAACTGAGGCCCAGAAAAGTGTGCTTAACAAATACCATAATAATAATAATAATACACAGTAATCTGGTTGGGCACAGTCCCTGCCCTACAAGGAATCACAGTCTTAATCCCCATTTAGTAGATGAGGGAACTGAGGCCCAGAAAAGTGTGCTTAACAAATACCATAATAATAATAATAATAATAATAATAATAATACACAGTAATCTGGTTGGGCACAGTCCCTGCCCTACATGGGAATCACAGTCTTAATCCCCATTTAGCAGATGAGGGAACTGAGGCCCAGAAAAGTGTGCTTAACAAATACCATAATAATAATAATAATAATAATAATAATAATAATAATAATAATAATACACAGTAATCTGGTTGGGCACAGTCCCTGCCCTACATGGGAATCACAGTCTTAATCCCCATTTAGCAGATGAGGGAACTGAGGCCCAGAAAAGTGTGCTTAACAAATACCATAATAATAATAATACACAGTAATCTGGTTGGGCACAGTCCCTGCCCTACATGGGAATCACAGTCTTAATCCCCATTTAGTAGATGAGGGAACTGAGGCCCAGAAAAGTGTGCTTAACAAATACCATAATAATAATAATAATAGTACACAGTAATCTGGTTGGGCACAGTCCCTGCCCTACATGGGAATCACAGTCTTAATCCCCATTTAGCAGATGAGGGAACTGAGGCCCAGAAAAGTGAAGTGACTTGCTCAAGGTCACTCAGCAGATACATCAAACAAGTGGCATCTGCAGTACGGGGATTCAATACCTGTTCTCCCTCCTACTTAAACTGTGAGCCCCACTTGGGCCCGGGACTCTATTCGACCTGATTATCTTGTATCTTCCCCAGTGCTCAGTACAATGATTGGCACAAATCAAGTACTTAACAAACACCGCAGTGATTATTATCACATCCTATCCAGCAGGCCTAGAAGGCCCGGGGCCCCTAATGATCATCATAATAATTGTGGTATTTTTTAAGTGCTTGCTATGTGCCAGGCACTGTATTTAGCACTGCAGTAGCTACAAAATAAATGGGTTAGACACATTCCTTGTACTTAGCACTGCAGTAGCAAAAAAATAAATGGGTTAGACACATTCCTTGTCCCACATAAAGCACATAGTCTTAATCCCTGTTTTACAGACGAGGTAAGTGAGCCCCAGAGAAGTTAAGTGACTTGCCCAAAGTCATACAGCTGACAAGAGGCAGAGCTGGGATTAGAACCCACGACCTCTGACTCCCAAGTCTGTGCTCTTTCCACTGAGCCAAACAGCTTCTCATCGCTTCTCTTCGCTGCTTCCTAATAATAATAATATCATGGTGAGCATTGACTACACACCCCCTATACTCTTAGTCCTGCACAGAGACAGAGAGCCCCCACCCCTTTGAGCCCAGACACTCTTTCTGGGGTCATCTCAGTTATCCCCCAGCCTCTAGACCAGACTGTGCCTAAAGCATCCCTGGATGTTCAGGTCCTTAGGAGCCAGGGGTGGGTGAATAAGTGTGCATATGGGGATAGGTCTTATGGGGTCCATAAGTGCTGGGGGGCAGGGGCTGCACGCCTGTGAGTATGGGGTGGGCCATATAGGGCTATAGGGTCAGTGGATAGGGTTAAGGGTGTGCACGCTGAGGATGGTTGTTGGCCTCCTCCGTCTCTTTATCTCTGGAGACGGCCTGGATCTCTCCAAGCAGAAACAGATCCCAGCGCCGACAGGCCCAGCCCCATTACCTTGGGCTCCCTCCGACTGATGAATATAAATGATCTAAAAATGAAAAAGCTCTTAGGCTATTACAAATAGCTCCCGCCGAAAGTCCCTAGATCAATTATTTCCATGCATAGGAAAACCAAGTGGAAAGACCGCGAACGGTAGCAGAGGCCAGCGGAGAAGTCAATAGCTGGAGATAATGGTCAATTTCTCTGCTATAATTGTCTAATTAAGCCGTTCTGCCTTAGCCGGAATTACAGTTAACTAAGCGGCACCAGTAGATTTTAAACGAATGAGTC
The DNA here is from genome assembly GCF_015852505.1 of Tachyglossus aculeatus. Taxonomy (NCBI): domain Eukaryota; kingdom Metazoa; phylum Chordata; class Mammalia; order Monotremata; family Tachyglossidae; genus Tachyglossus; species Tachyglossus aculeatus. Next base: position 59,285,614 of record NC_052082.1, on the reverse strand, counting down.
AAAATCTATTAGTTTGGAGGTTAGAGAAGGAATTAGTCACCCCAGATCGCGGCGGTCTGATATGGGGTCTCCATGTGGGCAGGGAGTGTGTCTGTTTTTCTATTGTACTCTCCCAAGCGATAAGTTCAGCGTTCTGCACACAGTAAGTGCTCGATGAATATGAATGACTGACCGACTGAGCAGGGAATGTGTCTGTTACATTGTTACATAGAACAGACTTCCAGGAGTTCTCGAGAAGGGTGACACGATGGAGCCAGCACCTGCCCTGCCTTGTACATATTTACTATTCTATTTATTTTGTTAATCAATCAGTCAATCAATCAATCACATTTATTGAGCACTTACTGTGTGCACAGCACTGTACTAAGCGCTTGGGAAGTACAAGTTAATGATGTGCATATAGCTTTAATTCTATTTGTTCTGATGATTTTGACACCTGTCTACATGTTTTGTTTTGTTGTCTGTCTCCCCCTCCTAGGCTGTGAGCCCGTTTTTTTTTAATGGCATTTATGAAGTGCTTACTATGTGCAAAGCACGGTTCTAAGTGCTGGGGAGGTTACAAGGTGATCAGGTTGTGCCACGGGGGGCTCACAGTCTTAATCCCCATTTTACAGATGAGGGAACTGAGGCCCAGAGAAGTGAAGTGACTTGCCCAAAGTCACACAGCTGACAATTGACAGAGCCAGGATTTGAACCCATGACCCCTGACTCCAAAGCCCGGGCTCTTTCCACTGAGCCATGCTGCTTCACTGAGCCACTAAGCACTTACTATATGCCAAGCCCTGGGCTAAATGCTGGGGTAGATACAAGATAATCAAGTCTTACCTGGGGCTCACAGTTTCAGTAGGAGGGAGCACAGATTCCTCATTTTACAGAGGAGGGATCTGAGGCACAGAGACGTTAAGTGGCTTACCCAAGGTCCCACAGCAGGAAGGAGGCAGAGCTGAGTTTGGAACCCATGGCTTCTGGTTCCCAAGCCCGTGCTCTCTCCACTACGCTTAACAAATACCACCACCATCATCATCACTAGGTAACACTGTCGAGGGACTGATTGCTAGGACAGGGCAGAGAGCAGTGTACTGAGCACCGGGGAGAGCTCAACTGCCCTCGGGAAGCTCCCGGCCGCGCGGGAAGACTGACGGACGCCAGTAGCATCCACTGGCTGAAGTAGACAGCGACCATCATCATCATCAATCGTATTTATTGAGCGCTTACTGTGTGCACAGCACTGTACTAAGCGCTTGGGAAGTACAAATTGGCAACATATACAGACAGTCCCTACCCAACAGTGAGCTCACAGTCTAAAAGGGGGAGACAAAACCAAACATACTACAAAATAAAATAGAATAGATATGTACAAGTTAAATAAATAAATAGAGTAATGAATATGTACAAACATATATACATATATACAGGTGCTGTGGGGAAGGGAAGGAGGTAAGGTGGGGGGATGGAGAGGGGGACGAGGGGGAGAGGAAGGAAGGGGACCATGTGACCTGTTTCCTCTCAGCCACAGGGTCAACACCATAGAGAAAGTGGAAAGAGCCCGGGCTTTGGAGTCGGAAGTCATGGGTTCAAATCCCGGCTCTGCCATTTCTCAGCTGTGTGACTTTGGGCAAGTCACTTCACTTCTCTGGGCCTCAGTTCCCTCATCTGTAATACGGGGATGAAGACTGTGAGCCCCCCGTGGGACAACCTGATCACCTTGTAACCTCCTCAGCGCTTAGAACAGTGCTTGGCACATAGTAAGTGCTTAACAAATACCAACATTATTATTATTATTATTATTTGAGGCCCTTGGCCCTGCATCCCCGCCGTCGTGGCCTCCGGAGGAGGAACGGCGGCCACCAGTCCCAAGGGGGATTGGTTTGGAGAGATCCAAGAGGCAGCTTCGGCTCACGGATCCTCATGTACATTTTAGACTGTGAGCCCACTGTTGGGTAGGGACTGTCTCTATATGTTGCCAATGTGTACTTCCCAAGCGCTTAGTACAGTGCTCTGCACATACTAAGCGCTCAATAAATACGATTGATGATGATGATGATGTACATGGATCGTCGTGCACCAGGATCGTCGCAGGGCAGATGCAGATGGCGGAGAAGTCATTTTCCTGACAGTCAAATAAGCCCCTCGGGGGGTGTCGCCTTCGATCACTTTGAACGACATTAAAAACAACTTCAGACGCGCTGCTAAATGCCATGTCTTCCCGAAGGTGAGTTGAGACCCCCGGGGTTGGGGGAGGAGTTCAGTCTGGTGAGCGTGTTGGGGTTTTAGACTGGCCTCCTCCATTACAGTGCAAGCTTCCCGTGGACAGGGAATGTCGTAGTGAATAGAGCATGGCCCTGGAAGTCAGAAGGCCATGAGTTCTAATCCCAGATCTCTCACTTGTCTGCTGTCTTTTAGACTGTGAGCCCACTGTTGGGTAGGGACTGTCTCTATATGTTGCCAACTTGTACTTCCCAAGCGCTTAGTACAGTGCTCTGCACAAAGTAGGCACTCACTAAATACGATTGATTGATTGATTGATTGCTGTGTGGTCTTGGGCAAGTCACTTAACTTCTTTGTGCCTCAGTTACCTCATCTGAAAAAATGGGGATTAAGACTGTGAGCCCCATGTGGGACAGGGACTGCATCCACCCCAATTTGCTTGTATCCACCGTATCGCTTAGTTCAGTGCCTGGCACATAGTAAACACTTAAACACTTGAGAAGCAGCGTGGCTCAGTGGAAAGAGCACGGGCTTGGGAGTCGGGGTCATGGGTTCTAATCCCGGCTCTGCCACATGTCTGCTGTGTGACCTTGGGCAAGTCACTTAACGTCTCTAAGCCTCAGTTACCTCATCCGTAAAATGGGGATTAAGACTGTGATCCCCACGTGGGACAAGCTGACAATAATAATAATAATGGCATTTGTTAAGCGCTTACTATGTGCAAAGCACTGTTCTAAGCGCTGGGGGAGGGGATACAAGGTGATCACATTGTCCCAGAGGGGGCTCACAGTCTTAATCCCCATTTTACAGATGAGGTAACTAGGGCTTAGAGAAGTTAAGTGACTTGCCCAGGGTCACACAACAGACATGTGGGGTAGCCGGGATTCGAACCCATGACCTCTGACTTCCAAGACGGTGTTCTTTCCACTAAGCCTCGCTGCTTCTCTGTTCCCTGCATACGGCCTGTCGAACGCTGCTGGATCAGTCACGGCGTGGTCCCCTCTCTCCTCTCCGGCCTCTCACCCACCACTGCCTCCTCCAATCTGCGGTTTCTCTGCTCTTCCCATCCTCAAAGCCCTCTGAAAAGTCCCCTCCTCCAGGTAGCCTTCCCCAAATAACCCCATTCCCCAACAAATACCATTATTATTATTTATTATCATTATTCCATGGGGCAGGCCAACTCGCCGTTCCTGACCCTAATACCACAGTGTCATCATTGGGCCAAACTGGGCGCGCTTGGCTTCCATCTTCTCCCGGAGTTTGCTAGCCTCTTTCTGGCCGACCCCATTGGAGGCCTGGAGGAACCAATCGATAGTATTTACTGGACACTTACTCTGTGCAGAATACTGTACTGAGCGCTTGGGAGAGTAGAGTTAGTGGACACAATCCCTATCCTCCAGGAGCTTGCAGTTTGCTCTGTGCAGAGAACGGTACTGAGCACTTGTATATATGTATATATGTTTGTACATATTTATTACTCCATTTATTTATTTTACTTGTACATATCTATTCTATTTATTTTATTTTGTTAGTATGTTTGGTTTTGTTCTCTGTCTCCCCCTTTTAGATTGTCAGTCCACTGTTGGGTAGGGACTGTCTCTATATGTTGCCAACTTGTACTTCCCAAGTGCTTAGTACAGTGCTCTGCACACAGTAAGTGCTCAATAAATACGATTGATTGATTGATTGAGAGTGCCGTGTCATCATCATCATCATCAATGGTACTTATTGAGAATACTGTACTGAGTGCTTGGGAGAGAACAACATAATGATGATGATGATGGCATTTGTTAAGCACTTACTATGTGCCAAGCACTGTTTTAAGCACTGGGGGAGATACAAGGTAATCAGGTTGTCCCACGTGGGGCTCTCAGTCTCAATCCTTATTTTACAGATGAGGTAACAGGCACAGAGAAGTTAAGTGACTTGCCCAAAGTCACAAAGCTGATAAGTGGCGGAGTCGGGATTAGAACCCACGACCTTTTGACTACCAAACCCATGCTCTTTCCACTAAGCCACACTGCTTCAATACAAGGGAGTTGACGGGCATGTTTCCTGCAATAGCGTTAGTAGATGCAATCCGTGCCCTCAAGGAACACGCGGTCTAGTAGGGGATGACAGATGAGAGCCTGAGCTCTCAGCGGGTAGGAATTGATGTGCACAGGGGGTGCAGAAGGGATGAAGGTTAGGGCAGGGAGATGCGAGGTAAGTCACGGAAGACTCCCTGGAGGAGATGCGATTTTAGGAGTCTGAAGATGGGGAGAGCGGTAGTCTGTCAGAGAGGAAAGGGAAAAGGATAATAATAATTTAAAAAAAATAACTTTGTAGTATTTGTTAAGCACTTACTATGTACCAGGGACTGTACTAAGTGCTGGGGTTGATACAAGCAAATCACAGACTGTGAGCCCGTTGTTGGGTGGGGATTGTCTCTATATGTTGCCAACTTGTACTTCCCAAACGCTTAGTACAATGCTTTGCACACAGTAAGCACTCAATAAATACGATTGAATGAATGAATGAATGAAGGCTGGACACAGTCCCCGTCCCACTTGGGGCTCAGAGTCTCAATCCCTGTTTTCCAGATGAGGTCACTGAAGCACAGAGAAATGAGGGAGTGAGGGAGTGAATGAATGAAAACGTTGTGGAGGTAGAAACGACAGGATTTGGTGACCGATTGCATTTGCCCTTTGAAGGAAAAAGAAGAGTTGAGGATAAGGACTCTAAACTGTAAGCTCATTGTGGGCAGGAAATGAAGTGAGTGAGTGAATGAATGAAAACGTTGTGGAGGTAGAAACGACAGGATTTGGTGACCGACTGCATTTGCGCTTTGAAGGAAAAAGAAGAGTTGAGGATAAGGACTCTAAGCTGTAAGCTCACTGTGGGCAGGAAATGAAGTGAGTGAGTGAATGAATGAAAACGTTGTGGAGGTAGAAACGACAGGATTTGGTGACCGACTGCATTTGCCCTTTGAAGGAAAAAGAAGAGTTGAGGATAAGGACTCTAAACTGTTAGCTCATTGTGGGCAGGAAATGGAGTGAGTGAGTGAGTGAATGAATGAAAACGTTGTGGAGGTAAAAACGACAGGATTTGGTGACCGACTGCATTTGCGCTTTGAAGGAAAAAGAAGAATTGAGGATAAGGACTCTAAACTGTAAGCTCATTGTGGGCAGGAAATGGAGTGAGTGAGTGAATGAATGAAAACGTTGTGGACGTAGAAACGACAGGATTTGGTGACCGACTGCATTTGCGCTTTGATGGAAAAAGAAGAGTTGAGGATAAGGACTCTAAACTGTAAGATCATTGTGGGCAGGAAATGGAGTGAGTGAGTGAGTGAATGAATGAAAACGTTGTGGAGGTAGAAACGACAGGATTTGGTAACCGACTGCATTAGCCCTTTGAAGGAAAAAGAAGAGTTGAGGATAAGGACTCTAAACTGTAAGCTCATTGTGGGCAGGAAATGAAGTGAGTGAGTGAGTGAATGAATGAAAACATTGTGGACGTAGAAGCGACAGGATTTGGTAACCGATTGCATTTGCCCTCTGAAGGAAAAAGAAGAGTTGAGGATAAGGACTCTAAACTGTAAGCTCATTGTGGGCAGGAAATGAAGTGAGTGAGTGAGTGAGTGAATGAATGAAAACGTTGTGGAGGTAGAAACGACAGGATTTGGTGACCGATTGCATTTGCGCTTTGAAGGAAAAAGACGAGTTGAGGATAAGGCCTCTAAACTGTAAGCTCATTGTGGGCAGGAAACGTGCCTACTAGCTCTGTTGGATTGTTATCTTGTACGGTCCCAAGCGCTTAATACAGTGCTCTGCACACAGCAGGCGCTCAATAAATAGCGTTGCTGGATAAGGCCAAGGCGGCGGAGACGGAGCGACCGGTGTCATCTGTGGAGCACGGGCGCCACCTGGTGACACGTTTGGGTATCTCGGCCGCCTCCTGACCAACTCGTTGAAGGAAGTAGCATTTATTCATTCTTTCAATCGTATTTACTGAGCGCAGAACACTGTAATAATAATAATAATGGCATTTGTTAAACGCTTACTATGTGCAAAGCACTGTTCTAAGCGCTGGGGAGGTTACAAGGTGATCAGGTTGTCCCAGGGGGGGCTCACAATCTTAATCCCCATTTGACAGATGAGGGAATTGAGGCACAGAGAAGTTGTATTCATTCACTCATTCATTCAATCGTATTTATTGAGCGCTTACTGTGTACAGAACACTGTAATAATAATCATAATAATGGCATTTATTAAACGCTTACTATGTGCAAAGCACTGTTCTAAGTGCTGGGGAGGTTACAAGGTGATCAGGTTGTCCCGGGGGGGCTCACAATCTTAATCCCCATTTTACAGGTGAGGGAACTGAGGCACAGAGAAGTTGTATTCATTCACTCATTCATTCAATTGTATTTATTGAGCACTCACTGTGTGCAGAGCACTGTACTAAGCGCTTGGGAAGTACAAGTTGGCAACATATAGGGACAGTCCCTACCCAACAGTGGGCTCACAGTCTAGAAGGGGGAGACAGAGAACAAAACAAAACATATTAACAAAATAAAATAATTAGAATAAATATGTACAAATAAAATAAATAAATCGAGTAATAAATACGTACAAACATATATACAGGTGCTGCGGGGAGGGGAAGGAGGTAAGGTGGGGGGGATGGGGAGGGGGATGAGGGGGAGAGGAAGGAGGGGGTTCAGTGTGGGAAGGCCTCCTGGAGGAGGTGAGCTCTCAGTAGGGCCCTGAAGGGAGGAAGAGAGCTAGCTTGGCAGATGTGCGGAGGGAGGGAATTCCAGGCCAGGGGGATGACATGGGCCGGGGGTCGATGGCAGGATAGGCGAGAACGAGGCCTGGTGAGGAGATTAGCGGCAGAGGAGCGGAGGGTGCGGGCTGGGCTGGAGAAGGAGAGAAGGGAGGTGAGGTAGGAGGGGGCGAGGGGATGGATGGACAGCCTTGAAGCCCAGGGTGAGGAGTTTTCGCCTGATGCGTAGGTTGATCGGTAGCCACTACTATGCGCTTGGAAGAGTCAAATACAACAATAAGCAGACGCATCCCCTCACCATAACGAGCTTAACAGTCTGGGAAAGTGGATGGGGTTTGGGGGAGAGAGACATTAATAGAAATATATGACAGATGCGTATACAAGTGCTTTAGGGCTGGGAGGGGAGAAGAACAAAGGGAGTATGGTAGGGCGACACAGAAGGGAGTGGGAGAAAAGGAAAGGAGGACTTAATTAGGGAAGGTCTCTTGGAGGAGATGTGCCTTCAATAAGGCTTTGAAGATGGGAAGAGTCATTTTCTGTCGGATTTGAGGAGGTAGGGCACACCAGGCCAGAGGCAGGATGTGGGCGAGGGGTTGTGGTGAGATGGATGAGATTGAGGCACAGTGAGAAGATTGGCATTAGAGGAGCGAAGTAAGTGGGCTGGGTTGTACTAGGAGAGTAGGAGGTGAGGCAAGAGAGAGCAAGGTGATTAACCGCTTTAAAGTCAATGGTGAGAATTTTCTGTTGGATGCGAAGGTGGATGGGAAACCACTGGAGTTTTTTGAGTTTTTTGAGAAACGGGGTGACGTGTCCAGAAAGTTTTTGTAGAAAAATGATCTGGGCATCAGAGTGAAGTATGGGCTGGAGCGGGGAGAGGCAGGAGGCTGGGAGGTCAACAAGGAGGCTGATACAGTAATCAAGGTGGGATAGGATGTGATTGTATTAACGTGGTAGCAGTACGGATGGAGAGGAAAGGGTGGATTTTAGCGGTGTTGTGAAAGTGGAACCGACAGGATTTGGTGAAACACTGAATATGTGGCTTGAATGAAAGAAGAAAGTCAAGGAGAACACCAAGGTTATGGGATTGTGAGGCACGAAGGATGGTGGTGCTGTCTACAGTGATGGGAAAGTCCAAGGGAGGACAGGGTTTGGTGGGGGGGGGGGGGGAGATAAGGAACTCTGTTTTGGACATGTTAAGCTTGAGGTGACTGGAGGACAACCAAGTAGAGATGTCCTGAAGGCAAGAGGAAATGTGAGACTGGAGAAAGGGAGAGAGATCAGGGCTGGAAATGTAAATGTACTGATCACCTACTTTTTTTAAAATGGTGTTTGTTAAGCACTTACTATTTTCCAAGCATTGTACTAAGCACTGGAGTAGATAAAAAATAATCAGGTTGGACACAGTCTTTGTCCCACTTGGGGCTCACAGTCTAAGTAGCTAGAAGCAGCATGGCCTAGTGGGATAGAGCACAGCCTTGGAGTCAGAAGGACCTGGGTTCTAACACTGGCTCTGCCACTTGTCTGCTTTGTGACCTTAGGCCTTAGGTAAGTCACTTAATTTCTCTGGGACTCAGTTACTTCATCTGTAACACGGCGATTAAGACTGGGATTAGACCCCACGGCCTCTGACTCCCAAGCCCGGGCTCTACGAGGGATAAATCAGTCCGTGACCAAAAAGAACCCAGATCCATCCATCCATCAATCAATCAATCAATTGCATTTATTGAGCACTTACTGTCCATCCGTCCATCCACTGCTCTGAGACAGGTGAGGGAAAACCTGGCCGGAAGGTGGGGTCAACCAGGGAGGGCCTACCGGAGGAGGGGGTGGTCAGTGCGGGGACCCTGAGTCCTAAACTGGGGATTGCACCGATTTTGGTCAGGTTAGGGCCCGGTTCCTTGACCCTTTCTCTGACCCAAAGAGAGCTGCTGCCACCCCAGCTGCCTCCTCGCCTGTCCTTCAATCATTTACACCCCCCTCCTCCTCCACCCCCATAAAGCTGAGAGACTCAGGAGCAAATATTTACTCAGCTCAGGATCAGCAGGGGCCCGGAGGCCCAGCTGGACCAGAGACAATGCAGGCCAGCTTTTTCTGCTGAGTGGCAGAGATTGACATTGATAATAATAATGGTGTTTAATTATTATAGTACTTAACAAATCTCTTAGTATATACGGAGCACTGTCCTAAGCTCTAGGATAGATACAAATTAATCAGGTTGGACACAGTCCCTGTCCCACAGGGGGCTGTGCAGTTTAAGTTGGCGGGAGTCGAACTGAATTCCCATTTTATAGATAACTAGAGCACAGAGAGGTGAAGTGACTTGTCCAAGGTCACATGGCAGAGCATGGATTAGAATTCAGGTCTTCTGAATCCCAGGCCCGTGCTCTTCCACCACGAAATACTGCTTCTCCGACGGCAAAGACAGAAGCTGTGGTAGAGAGGGACGGTTTCAGAGACAGAAGCCGTGACAGAGACAGGGAGAGACAGGGAATGATGGAGGCTGGGACAGAAAAGCCCGGGCTTGGGAGTCACGGGTCACGGGTTCTAATCCCAGCTCTGCCACTTGTCTGCTGTGGGACCTTAGGTCACTTCACTACGCCTCAGTTACCTCATCTGTAAAATGGGGATTGAGACTGTGAGCCCCATGGGGGATAGGGACTGGGTCCAACCTGATTGGGTTGGATCTACCCCAGGGCTTAGAACAGTGCTTGGCACATAATAATAATAATAATGGCATTTGTTAAGCACTTACTATGTGCAAAGCACTGTTCTAAGCGCTGGGGAGGTTACAAGGTGATCAGGTTGTCCCACGTGGGGCTCACGGCCTTCATTCCCATTTTACAGATGAGGTAACTGAGGCCCAGAGAAGTGAAGTGACTTGCCCAAAGTCACACAGCTGCCATGTGGCAGAGCCGGGATTAGAACCCACGACCGGGCTCTTTCATGGAGAAGCAGCGTGGCTTAGTGGTCATGTGTTCTAATCCCGTCCCCGCCACTTGTCAGCTGTGTGACTGTGGGCAAGTCACTTCATTTCTCTGTGCCTCAGTTACCTCCTCTGTAAAATGGGGGAATAAGACTGTGAGCCCCACGTGGGACAACCCGATTACCTTGCAGCGCTTAGAACAGTGCTTGGCACATAGCAAGCGCTTAACAAATACCACCATTATTATTATTATTTCCACTGAGCCCCGCTGCTTCAGCTTAAGTTACCCCATCCTAAAAAACCCTCCCTTGATGCCACATTTCCCTGCTACCATTCATTCCTCTCCAAACTCCTTGAGTTGTTTATATCTGGCGTCTTCACTTCCTCTCTTCCAATTCTCTCCTTGATCCCCTTCAGTCTGGCTTCCACCCCCTTCGCTCCAAGGAAACAGCTCTAAGGTAACCAACGACCTTCTTCTGGCCAAATGTGACGGTCTCTACTCCACACTAATCCTCCTCGACCTCACGGCTACCTTCAACTCCGTGGACCAGCCCCTTCTCCTTGAAACATTATCCAACTTCGGCCTCACTGACATTGTCCCCTTCTGGTTCTCCTCTTCTCCTTTTTGGCTGCTCATTCTCAGTTTCTCCTGCTGGCTCCTCCTCTGTCTCCCACCCTTTGACAGTGGGATTCCTCAAGGCTCAGTTCTGGAGCCTCTTCTATTTTCCATCTGCACTCACTCCCTTGGAGAACTCATTCGCTCCCATGGCTTCAACTCCCACCTCTATGCGGATGAGTCCCAAATCTCTTTTTCCATCCCTGCTGTCTCACATTTCCCCTTGCCTTCAAGACATCTCTACTTAGAGAAGCAGCGTGGCTCCGTGGAAAGAGCCCGGCCTTGGGAGCCAGAGGTCATGGGTTCTAACTCCGGCTCTGCCACTTGTCAGCTGTGTGACTTTGGGCAAGTCACTTAACTTCTCCGAGCCTCAGTTCTCTCATCTGTAAAATGGGGATTAAGACTGTGAGCCCCACGTGGGATAAGCTGATCACCTTGTCTCCCCTCCGCCCCAGCGTTTAGAACAGTGCTTTGCACATAGTAAGCACTTAACAAATGCCATTATTATTATTATTATTATTATTATTATGTCTTCCCGTCACCTCAAACTTAACATGTCCAAACCAGAACTCCTTATCTTCCCGCCCAAACCCCGTCCTCCCCATCTTTCCCACCACTGAAAAACAAATGGCTGTCCTTCCTATCTCATAGTCCCTTAACCTTGGCATTGACCAAGGTTTATTTATTTTACTATTTATTTATTTTACTTGTACATTTCTATTCTATTTATTTTATTTATCTATCTATTTATCTATTCTATTTATTTTATTTTGTTAGTATGTTTGGTTTTGTTCTCTGTCTCCCCCTTTTAGACTGTGAGCCCACTGTTGGGTAGGGACTGTCTCTATATGTTGCCAATTTGTACTTCCCAAGCACTTAGTACAGTGCTCTGCACACAGTAAGCGCTCAATAAATACGATTGATGATGATGATGATGATGTTGGGTAGGGACTGTCTCTATATGTTGCCAACTTGTACTTCCCAAGCTCTTAGTACAGTGCTCTGCACACAGTAAGCGCTCAATAAATACGATTGACTGATTGATTGACCTCGACTCCTCCTCTCATTCCCCCCACATATTCGATCTGTCACCAAATCCTGTCCCTTCAGTCTTCACAATATCATTAAAATCTGCCCTTCCCTCACCACCTAAACTGCAACCTCCGCTCCTCTTCCGCCGCTAACCTCCTCACTGTACCTCGTTCTCGCCTGTCCCGCCGTCGACCCACGTCCTCCCCCTGGCCTGGAATGCCCTCCCTCCGCACATCCGCCAAGCTAGCTCTCTTCCTCCCTTCAAAGCCCTACTGAGAGCTCACCTCCTCCAGGAGGCCTTCCCAGACTGAGCCCCCTTTTTCCTCTCCTCCTCCCCATCCCCCCCACCCTACCTCCTTCCCCTCCCCACAGCACTTGTATGTACTTGTACAGATTTATTACTCTATTTTGCTTGTACATATTTACTATTTTATTTTGTTAATGATATTGATATATCGTTAATTCTATTTATTCTGACGGTTTTGACACCTGTCTCCGTGTTTTGTTTTGTTGTCTGTCTCCCCCTTCTAGACTGTGAACCCATTGTTGGGTAGGGACCGTCTATGTTGCCGACTTGGACTTCCCAAGCGCTTAATCCAGTGCTCTGCACACAGTAAGCGCTCAATCAGTACGCTTGAATGAATGAATGAATGAATGAATGAATGAAGGACACTAACCCAAGCACTTATCCTATTCCTCTGGTCTGTAAACTGACAGGCAACGTGTCTACCAACTCTCCCAAGCACTTAGTACAGTGTTCTGCACACAGTAGCAGCGTGAGAAGCAGCAGCAGAGAAGCAGCGTAGCTCAGTGGAAAGAGCCCGGGGTTTGGAGTCAGGGGTTCAAATCCCGGCTCTGCCAATTGTCAGCTGTGTGACTTTGGGCAAGTCACTTCGCCTCTCTGTGCCTCAGTTCCCTCATCTGTAAAATGGGGATTAAGACTGTGAGCTCCCTGTGGGACAACCTGATCTCCTTGTAACCTCCCCAGCGCTTAGAACAGTGTTTTGCACATAGTAAGCGCTTAATAAATGTCATCATTATTATTATTATTACAGTAAGCTCTCAATAAGTATGCCTGATTGACAGAGCCCACCTTGATACTGCTTCTGCCTCCTCGCTGACCTCTCTGCCTCCTGTCTCTCCCCACTCCAGGCCAAGGTTCAGTCCGCTGCCCAGATCGTTTTTTCCAAAAAAAAAGTTCAGTCCATGTCTCATTCATTCATTCAATCGTATTTATTGTGCGCATATTGTGTGCAGAGCACTGTACTAAGCGCTTGGGAAGTCCAAGTTGGCAACATATAGAGACGGTCCCTACCCAACAGCGGGCTCACTCACCTCCTTCCCTTCCCCACAGCACCTGTATATATGTTTGTACGTATTTATTACTCTATTTATTTATTTTACTTGTACATATCTATTCTATTTATTTTATTTTCTTAATATGTTTTGTTTTGTTCTCTGTCTCCCCCTTCTAGACTGTGAGCCCACCGTTGGGTGGGGACTGTCTCTATGATGTTGCCAACTTGTACTTCCCAAGCGCTTAGTACAGTGCTCTGCGCACAGTAAGCGCTCAATACGATTGATTGATTGATTGATTGGAAGAACTCGAAGGCTAGAAGAAGTCTCGAGAACCTCCAGGGGTTGCCCATCCATCCACCCATCCACCTGCCCAGCCAACAGGAATTCCTTACCATCGGCTTCAAGGCCCTCAGGCGGCTCCCCTCACCGATCTCCTCCTGCAGAGCAGAACCCAAGCCAGCAGCGGGGGGGCTATCAGGCAGTCGGGGCTATTTACTGGGCCCCCGCTGTGTGCAGAGCACTGTCAAAGGGGCTGGCAGAGGTCACCCGAAGTAAAGGGTTGCCCCCTGCGCTAGGAACTGCCAGTGGGGGCGGAACGGTAGTATTTACTGAGCGCTTCCTGGGTTCAGAGGACTGTACTGAGCGCTTGGGGGGAGGGGGTAGAGGCGGCAGGGACACAAGCAAGGGGGCGGGGCCGAGGGCAGGGGCGGGGCCGAACGCCGCGATTGGTAGAAGGGAGAGGGGGCGGGGCCGAGCTCCACGAATCGCAGGGGAAGGGGGCGGAGCCGAACGCCGCGATTGGTAGAAGGGAGAGGGGGCGGGGCCGAGCTCCACGAATCGCAGGGGAAGGGGGCGGAGCCGAGCTCCGCGATTGGCAGAGTGGAGAGTGGGCGGGGCCTAGTAGAGAGGGGGCGGGGCCGAGCTCTACGATTGGCAGGGAGGAGAGGGGGCGGGGCCGAACGCCGCGACTGGCAGAGGGGAGAGGGGGTGGGGCCGAGCGAGGAGGGGGCGGGGCCGAACGCCGCGATTGGCAGAGGGGAGAGGGGGCGGGGCCGAGCCCCATGATTGGCAGAGGGGAGAGGGGGCGGGGCCGAGTGCCGCGATTGGCAGATGGGAGAGGGGGCGGGGCCGAGCTCCACGAATCGCAGCGGGAGGGGCGGGGCCGAGCTCCGCGATTGGCGGAGTGGAGAGGGGGCGGGGCCTAGAGGAGAGGGGCGGGGCCGAGCTCCACGATTGGCAGGGAGGAGAGGGGGCGGGGCCGAACGCCGCGATTGGCAGAGGGGAGAGGGGGCGGGGCCGAGCTCCACGAATCGCAGGGGAAGGGGCGGGGCCGAGCTCCGCGACTGGCAGAGGGGAGAGGGGGCGGGGGCCGAACGCCGCGATTGACAGGCGCGGAGGGGGCGGGACCGAGCCCCATGATTGGCAGAGTGGAGAGGGGGCGGGGCCGAGCCCCATGATTGGCAGAGGGGAGAGGGGGCGGGGCCGAGCTCCGCGAATCGCAGGGGAAGGGGGCGGAGCCGAACTCCGCGATGGGCAGAGGGGGCGGGGCCGAGCTCCACAATTGGCAGGGAGTCGAGGGGGCGGGGCCGAACTCCTCAATTGGCAGGCGCGGAGGGGGCGGGGCCGAGGTCCTCGATTGGCAGGGAGGAAAAGAGGAGGGGCCGAGGTCCTCGATTGGCAAGGGGAAAGGGGGCGGGGCCGAGCTCCGCGATCCGCGGAGAGGGGTAGGGGGCGGGGCCGAGCTCTTCGATTGGCAGGGGGCAGAGGGGGCGGGACCAAGCTCCTCGATTGACGGGGAAGGGGGCGGGGCCGAGCTCCGCGACTGGTAGGGGAGAGGGGGCGGGGCCGAGCTCCTCGATTGGCATGGGGAAAGGGGGCGGGGCCTAGCTCCACGATTGGCAGAGGGGAGAGGGGGTGAGGCCGAAATCCACGAGCCGCGGAGAGGGGGTAGGGGGCGGGGCCGAGTTCTTCGATTGGCAGGGGGCAGGGAGGCGGGGCCGAGCTCCACGAATCGCAGAGAGGGGGCGGGGCCGAGCTCCATGATTGGCAGGGGGCAGAGGGGGCGGGGCCGAGCTACTCGATTGACAGGGGAAATGGGGCGGGGCCGAGCTCCATGATTGGCAGAGGGCGGAGGGGGCGGGGCCGAGCTCCTCGATTGACAGGGGGAAAATGGGGCGGGGCCGAGCTCCGTGATCGGCAGAGGGAAGAGGGGGCGGGGCCGAGCTCCTCGATTGACAGGGGAAGGGGGCGGGGCCGAGCTATCAATTGGCAGAGGCGGAGGGGGCGGGGGCGACCCCCTCGATTGGCCGGGAGACAAGGGGGCGGGGCCGAGCTCCGCGAATCGCAGGGGAAGGGGGCGGAGCCGAACGCCTCGATTGGCAGGGGGCAGAGGGGGCGGGGCCGAGCTCCTAGATAGGGGCGGAGGGGGCGGGGCCGAGCTCCTCGATTGGCAGATGGGAGCGGGGGCGTGGCCGAGCTTCACGAATCGCAGGGCAGGGGGCGGAGCCGAGCTCCACGATTGGCAGAGGGAGGGGGCGTGGCCGAGCTCCACGAATCGCAGGGCATGGGGCGGAGCCGAGCGCCGCGATTGGCCGGGGCCGGAGGGGGCGGGGTGTAGGGGGCGGGGCCCTGGTCTCATTCATTCATTCATTCATTCATTCAAGCGTATTTATTGAGCGCTTATTGTCTGCAGAGCAATCAATCAATCAATCGTATTTATTGAGCGCTTACTATGTGCAGAGCACTGTACTAAGCGCTTGGGAAGTACAAATCGGCAACATATAGAGACAGTCCCTACCCAACAGTGGGCTCACAGTCTAGAAGGGGGAGACAGACAACAAAACAAAACATGTAGACAAGTGTCTGAGGGAATGATCAGCTTGTATCTCCCCCCAGAGCTCAGTACAGTGTCTGGCATATAATAATAATAATGTTGGTATTTGTTAAGCGCTTACTATGTGCAAAGCACTGTTCTAAGTGCTGGGGGGGGGGATACAAGGTGATCAGGTTGTCCCACGTGAGGCTCACAGTCTATCATTCATTCAAACGCATTTATTGAGCGCTTACTGTGTGCAGAGCACTGTACTAAGCGCTTGGGAAGTACAAATCGGCAACATAGAGAGACGGTCCCTACCCAACAACGGGCTCACAGTCTAGAAGGGGGAGACAGAGAACAAAACATATTAACAAAATAAAATAAATAGAATAGTAAACACGTACAATGTGTACTCACATATGTAATCCCCATTTTACAGACGAGGTAACTGAGGCACAGAGAAGAGACTTGCCCAATGTCTCACAGCCGGGATTAGAACCCATGACCTCTGACTACCAAGCCCCGTGCTCTTTCCACTGAGCCACAATTAAGTGCTTAATAAATACCATTATAAAAATTAAAATTTTTTTAAAAAAACCACACACCCTAACCCCCGCTGGACGGAGCGGGCTGTGTGAGTCAACGGCCTGGAGCCGGGGGAGCCAGATGGGCCCAAGAACCAGGACTAGGAGCCTCTTCTAGGCAGGAGCAGGAATAAAAATACTTCCATGGAATAAAAGTATTTATATAGAATCAATACCGGCCCCCTTCCAAGCCCCCTCCCCTCTCGCCAGCCCGTCCTGCTCCCGCGGCAGAATCTGGGCTGCCCAAGGTGGAAAGATGACGCCAGAGACACCAGATAATAATAATAATAATAATAATAATAATAATGTTGGTATTTAGTGCCAAGCACTGTTCTAAGCGGTGAGGTACATACAAGGTAATCAGGTTGTCCCACGTGGCGCTCACAGTCTTCAACCCCATTTGACAGACGAGATAACTGAGGCCCAGAGAAGTTAAGCGACTTGCCCAAGGTCACACAGCAGACAAGTGGCAGGGCAGGGATTATTAGAACCCACGACCTCTAACTCCCAAGCCCGGGCTCTTTCCACTAGAAACACCAGATCCCGCATGGAGATCCCCCTGTCCATCCCCCCCATCTTACCTCCTTCCCTTCCCCACAGCACCTGTATATATGTATATATGTTTGTACAGATTTATTACTCTATTTATTTATTTATTTATTTTACTTGTACATATCTATTCTATTTTATTTTGTTAGTATGTTTGGTTTTGTTCTCTGTCTCCCCCTTTTAGACTGTGAGCCCACTGTTGGGTAGGGACTGTCTCTATATGTTGCCAATTTGTACTTCCCAAGCGCTTAGTACAGTGCTCTGCACATAGTAAGCGCTCAATAAATACGATTGATGATGATGATGATGATGATGATCCCGCAGGATCTAGAGAGCCGGATCTTGGCCCAGCTCGGGAGAGGACCGAGCGTCATTCATTCGTTCCATCGTCTTTATTGAGAAGAAATAATTCTCATTATTTATACAGGGAAGCAGCGTGGCAGCGTGGCTTGGAAGTCAGAGGTCATGGGTTCTAATCCCGACTCTGCCACTTGTCTGCTGTATGACCTTGGGCAAGTCACTTCACTTCTCTGGGCCTCAGTTACCTCATCTGGAAAACAGGGATTAAGACTGTAAGCCCCACGCAGGCCAACCTTGTATCTACCCCAGTGCTTAGAATGGTGCTTGGCACATAATAATAGTAATAATAATAATAATAATAATGGCATTTATTAAGCGCTTACTATGCGCAAAGCACTGTTCTAAGCGCTGGGGAGGTTACAAGGAGAGCAGGTTGTCCCACGGTGGGCTCACAATCTTAATCCTCATTTTACAGATGAGGTAACTGAGCCACAGAGAAGTTAAGTGACTTACCCAAAGTCACACAGCTAAGTGGAGGAGGTAAGCGCTTAACAAATACCATTCATTCATTCATTCAATCAATCATATTTATTGAGCATTTACTATGTGAATTTATTAAGTGCTTACTGGGAGTCAGACGTTGTGGGTTCTAATCCCGACCCTGCCACTTGTCTGCTGTGTGACCTTGGGCAAGTCCCTTCACTTCTCTGTGCCTTAGTTACCTCATCTGCAAAATGGGGATTGAGACTGTGAGCCCCACAGGGGACAACCTTGTATCTACCCCAGCGCTTAGAACAGTGCTTGGCACATAGTAAGCGCTTAACATTCATTCAGTCGTATTTATTGACAGCTTACTGTGTGCAGGGCACTGGACTAAGCGCTTGGGAAGTACAAATCGGCAACATACAGAGACGGTCCCTACCCAACAACGGGCTCACAAGTCTTGAAGCTCACGCTCACAACGGGCTCACACAACACATGCTTGCGTTATCTTCTATTATTTTAGACTGTGAGCCCACTGTTGGGTAGGGACTGTCTCTATATGTTGCCAACTTGGACTTCCCAAGCGCTTAGTCCAGTGCTCTGCACACAGCAAGCGCTCAATAAATACGATTGATTGATTGATTGATTCTCCCAAGTGTTTAGTACAGTGTTTGCATGCGTGTGGGCCCCTAGGCCCTGCCCCCAACTCTAACTCGGTCCGTGCTGGACACCTACTCCCTCTCGCACCCGTGCCTCCCTCCCCGTCCTGAGAGTGGTCACCCAAATGGCTGGGCAGCCCTTGCTTGCACTAATCCCCCTCAGCTGAAGCTCAGAGGAGGGTAATCCCTTCCAAGTCAGAGATTGTACAGGCGATGGACGGCCTTCCTGCCGAGGCCTGGGGAGGGGACGCTGCTTGGGCAGCGGGGGAGTTCAGGGCCCAGCGGGGCAGGCCAGGCCTCCCGTTTCCGGACTGGACTGGACAGACCGGACCACTCCACCCCCTTTGGCCCCGCCGAGGGAATTTTCTGGCTTTTAGGTGACCTCGCGGAAACTCAGGGGGAAGCATCCTAGTGTCAGTTATCCAGGTGTGTGGACTGTCCACCCCAGCTTCCTTCCTTCCTTCTCCCTGGGGCTCAGCTGGTGACCGTTCCTCAGGGGCTCCTCCACGGTCCGGGGCCAAGGGCCCTCTGCCCATCATCATCATCAATCGTATTTATTGAGTGCTTACTATGTGCAGAGCACTGTACTAAGCGCTTGGGACGTACAAATTGGCAACATACAGAGACAGTCCCTACCCAACAGTGGGCTCACAGTCTAAAAGACCATCCGCCAAGCTAGCTCTCTTCCTCCCTTCAAGGCCCTACTGAGAGCTCACCTCCTCCAGGAGGCCTTCCCACACTCAGCCCCTTCCTTCCTCTCCCCCTCGTCCCCCTCTCCATCCCCCCATCTTACCTCCTTCCCTTCCCCACAGCACCTGTATATATGTATATATGTTTGTACATATTTATTTATTTTACTTGTACATATCTATTCTATTGATTTTATTTTGTTAGTATGTTTGGTTTTGTTCTCTGTCTCCCCCTTCTAGACTGTGAGCCCACTGTTGGGTAGGGGCTGTCTCTATGTGTTGCCAATTTGTACTTCCCAAGCGCTTAGTACAGTGCTCTGCACACAGTAAGCACTCAATAAATACGATTGATGATGACTGTCTCTATATGTTGCCAACTTGTACTTCCCAAGCGCTTAGTACAGTGCTCTGCACATAGTAAGCACTCAATAAATACGATTGATTGGACCACAGGGACCACTGCTTTGGCCTCTGTTTTTTCTCCCGGTCCTTTAAAGCAGTGCTCAATACAAAGGAGCCCAGTACAGTGCTCTGCACACAATAGGTACCCCGTACAGTGTTCTGCACACTGTAGGTACCCTGTATAGAGCTCTACACCCAGTAAGTGTCCAGTACAGCACTTTGCACACCTTAGGTACTCATTATAATGCTCTGCACTCAGTAGGTGCCCAGTACAATGTTCTGCACATTCATTCATTCATTCAATCATATTTATTGAGCACTTACTGTGTGCAGAGCATCTGCACACTGTAAGTGCCCTGAACATTATAATGCTGTGCACATACTATCCATTCAGTCGTTCATTTCAATTGTATTTACTAAGCGATTACTTTGTGCAGAGCACTATTCTAAGTGCTTGGGAAAGTACAATACAGCAATAAATAGTGACATACCTGCCCACAACGAGCTCACAGCCTACAGGGGGGAGTACTAGGTGCTCAGTACAGTGTTCTGCACAGAGCAGGTGCCTAGTACAGTGCTCTGTTCACAGTAGGTGTCCAGTACAGCACCCTGAACACAGTAGGCCCCCTGCACAATTCTCTACACACAATAAGCACCCAGAACAGTGTTCTCTATATAATAGGTGCCCAGTACAGCACTGCAGACACAGTAGGAGCCCCTCTGTGTCCGCTGCAGATGCCCAGCCCAGCAGTCTGGATGCAGAAGGGGCCCAGACTGGGAACCTGCTCAGAGCAGAAGCAGTATGGCCTAGTGGATAGAGCACGGGCTGAGAGTCAGAAGGACCCGAGTTCAAATTCCGACTCTATCATGTATCTGCTGTGTGACCTTGGGCAAGTCACCTCACTTTTTTTGCCTGAGTTACCTCATCTGCAAAATGGGGGTTAAGACCTTGTGCTCCATACGGGCCAGGGACTGTGTCATCATCATCATCATCATCAATCGTATTTATTGAGCGCTTACTATGTGCAGAGCACTGTACTAAGCGCTTGGGAAGTACAAATTGGCAACATATAGAGACAGTCCCTACCCAACAGTGGGCTCACAGTCTAAAAGGGGGAGACAGAGAACAAAACCAAACATACTAACAAAATAAAATAGAATAGATATGTACAAACAAAATAAATAAATAAATAAATAGAGTAATAAATCTGTACAAACACATATCCATATATACAGGTGCTGTGGGGAAGGGAAGGAGGTAAGATGGGGGGATGGAGAGGGGGACGAGGGGGAGAGGAAGGAAGGGGCTCAGTCTGGGAAGGCCTCCTGGAGGAGGTGAGCTCTCAGCAGGGCCTTGAAGGGAGGAAGAGAGCTAGCTTGGTGGATGGGCAGAGGGAGGGCATTCCAGGACTAGCTTGTATCTACCCCCAGTGTTTAGAACAGTGCTTGACACATAGCGCTTAACAAATACCTTCATTAATATTAGTAGTAGTAGTAGGAATAGATGCCCAGCACCGTGCTGTGGGCAAGCTGGTGCTCAATAATATCTCTGATTGATTAATTGATTGGGAAATGGAAGGAGCTCAGGGCAGGGTCCAGGGCAACAGTCCAGCTCTAACTGTGGGGTCCTGGAACAGAGTCATTCATTCATTCATTCATTCAATCGTATTTACTGAGCGCTTACTGTGTGCAGAGCACTGGACTAAGCGCTTGGGAAGTACAAGTCGGCAACATATAGAGACGGTCCCTACCCAACAACGGGCTCACAGTCTAGAAGGGGGAGACAGACAAAAAAGCAAAGCATGTAGACAGGTGTCAAAATCGTCAGAACAAATAGAATTAAAGCAGCGTGGCTCAGTGGAAAGAGCACGGACTTTGGAGTCAGAGGTCATGGGTTCGAATCCTCGCTCTGCCTCTTGTTAGCTGTGTGACTTTGGGCAGGTCACAACTTCTCTGGGCCTCCGGTACCTCATCTGTAAAATGGGGATGAAGACTGTGAGCCCCCTGTGGGACAACCTGATCACCTTGTATACCCCCAGCGCTTAGAACAGTGCCTTGCACATAGTAAGCGCTTAATAAATGCCATTAAAAAGAATTAAAGCTCTATGCACATCATTAACAAAATAAATAGAATAGTAAATATGTACAAGTAAAATAGAGTGATAAATCTGTACAAATATATATACAAGGGCTGTGGGGAGGGGAAGGAGGTAGGGCGGGGGGGATGGGGAGGAGGAGAGGGAAAAGGGGGCTCAGTCAGGGAAGGCCTCTTGGAGGAGGTGAGCCTTGGAGTCGGGGAGCGGGTGGCGGGTGGACGGAGAGGGTGAGGTTAGCCAGGGTTCCCCGCTTCCAGCTTCCCGCTCCCTCCCCTTGGGCGGAGTGGAATGTGGAATGAGTCTCCTTTCCCAAATCAATCAATCAATCAATCGTATTTATTGAGCGCTTACTATGTGCAGAGCACTGGACTAAGCGCTTGGGAAGTACAAACTGGCAACATAATCCCACAGAGCACAGCACCGCTCACCTTCAAAGCCCTCCTGAAACCTGAAATTTTTTCAGGCACCCTCTTCCTTTACAGCTGTGGGTCATCCTGTTCCGATTACACCCCTCCCTCCACTCACTGCCCAACCTGACTTGTTTGCCAACATCTGCCTCTAATAATAATAATAAATGGCATTTATTAAGCGCTTACTATGTGCAAAGCACTGTTCTAAGCGCTGGGGCGGATACAAGGTGATTAGGTTGCCCCACATGGGGCTCACAGCCTTCATCCCCATTTTCCAGATGAGGTAACTGAGGCCCAGAGAAGTGAAGTGACTTGCCCAAAGTCACACAGCTGACAAGTGGCGGAGCCGGGATTTGAACCCATGACCTCGGACTCCAAAGCCCGGGCTCTTTTCCACTGAGCCATGCTGCTTCTCCTCTAGCTCCCATTATGGGCTCCCACGTGCCTCCGCTCTCTTTTCTACCCCCTGGATCTCTGGTCCCCCTTCTCCTCAGCTCCCCCTCCCTTCTGCTTCACCTTGATTCACTCGTTTTGCTCTTTCTCCTCTTCCCCTCCCCAAAGCACTTATAATTCTATTTATATTGATGCCTGTTTCCTTGTTCTGATGTCTGTCTCCCCCCACCCCGCCACCCCCAAGACTGTAAACCCTTTGCGGGCAGGGAATGTCTTTAGTATTGTATTGTACTTTCCAAGCGCTTAGTACAGTGCTCTGCACGCAGTAAGCGCTCAATAAATACGATTGATGATGACGATGATGAATGAATGAAACCCCACCTCCTCCAGGAAGCCTGCCCCAATTAGCTCCCAGGCCCTCCAAGACGAACAAGCTCATGGTGGGCAGGAACGTGTCTGGCAACTCCGTTATATGGGACTCTCCCAAGCGCTTAGTACGGTGCTCCGCACGCAGTAAGCGCTCAATAAATACCGTTGATCGATAAGCCCATCGGCCACCTCGAGCACTTAATTATACCCATCCTGAGCACTTTTGTCTAGATGTGTTCGATCGGATTTCTCTCTTGGCAAATATTTGTCTGTAGCCCCCACCAGAGTGGAAGTTCATCATGGGCGAGGAAAGAGTCTCGGGTCCTGGCGTACTTTCTCAAGCGTTCAGCACAATGCTTGAGAAGCGGCGTGGCTCAGTGGAAAGAACCCGGGCTTTGGAGTCAGAGGTCATGGGTTCAAATCCCGGCTCCGCCAACTGTCAGCTGGGTGACTTTGGGCAAGTCACTTCACTTCTGAGCCCACTGTTGGGTAGGGACTGTCTCTATATGTTGCCAACTTGTACTTCCCAAGTGCTTAGTACAGTGCTCTGCACACAGTAAATACAATTGATGATGATGATGATGTGCCTCAGTTACCTCATCTGTAAAATGGGGATTAAGACTGTGAGCACCCCCTGGGACCACCTGATCACGTTGTAACCTCCTCAGTGCTTAGAACAGTGCTTTGCACATAGTAAGCGCTTAATAAAAGCCATCATTATTATTATTATTATTGGCAACCAGGAGACCTCGCTCTGCCCGGTCAGTGGAGGCTTGGGTCTTGGCCTCCCTTCCCAGCTCGCGGATACGTACTGAGCAACACCTCGGGAGCGCGAGGCTCCGTACTGAGCAGCGTGCGGAGAGTACAGCAGTGATAGCACATAAGTTAGTTCCCTGCCCTCAGGGGGTTGACCCTCTAACCAATCCATTGATGCTATGTACTGAGGGATGCCCTCCAAGTGCGCGGCTCTGTGTCGAGCACCCGGAAAGGTACGATACCGGTAAAACACACACAGTCGGTCCCTGTCAGCAAGAAGCTTCCATTCTAAGGGGGAGACGAGGCAGAAGAAGTGAATGAAGACACAGTAGCTAACAGAGAAGCAGTGTGGCCTAGTGGATAGAGCACGGGCCTGGGAGTTAGAAGGTCCTGGGTTTTAATCCTGGCTTCGCTACTTGCCTGCGACGTGACCTTGGGCAAGTCAGTTCACTTCTCTGGGCCTCAGTCACCTCATCTGTAAAATGGGGATTAAGACTGTGAGCCCATGAGGTAATAATAATAATAGTATTTGTTAAGTGCTTACTATGTGCCAAGCACTGTTCTAAGCGCTGGAGTATATACAAGGTAATCAGGTTGTCCCACGTAGGGCTCAAAGTCTTAATCCCCATTTTACAGATGAGGTCACTGAGGCCCAGAGAAGTGAACTGACTCACCCAAGGTCACACAGAAGACAAGTAGCAGAGCCAGGATTAGACCTTTGACTCCCAAGCCTGTGCTCTTTTCATTCATTCATTCAGTCGTATTTATGGAGCGCTTACTGTGTGCAGAGCGCTGGACTAAGCGCTTGGGAAGTACAAGTTGGCGACATTCATTCCTTCATTCATCAAATTAATTTGATCACACTGAATCATTTGAATGATGATTTGAATGAACTTTCATTCATTCATTCATTCAGTCTTATTTATTGAGCGCTTACTGTGTGCAGAGCACTGGACTAAGCGCTTGGGAAGTACAAGTTGGCAACATCTAGAGACAGTCCCTACCCAACAGCGGGCTCACAGTCTAGAAGGGGGAGACAGAGAACAAAACAAAACATATTAACAAAATAAAATAAATAGAATAAATATGTACACATAAAATAATAATAATAATAATAATGGCATTTATTAAGCACTTACTATGTGCAAAGTACTGTTCTAAGCACTGAGCACTGTTCTAAGCGCTGAATAATAAATGCGTACAAACATATATATATATGTTTATATATATATATAGTACAGTGCTCTGCACACAGTAAGCGCTCAATAAATACAATTGAATGAAGGAATGAATATTTATTTAGTTATTTTACTTGTACATATTTATTCTATTTATTTTATTTTGTTAATATGTTTTGTCGTCTGTCTCCCCCTTCTAGACTGTGAGTCCGCTTTTGGGTAGGGACCGTCTCTCTGTGTTGCCAACTTGTCCTTCCCAAGCACTTAGTCCAGTGCTCGCACACAGTAAGCGCTCAATAAATACGATTGAATGAATGAATGAATAGTTATTTATTTATTATTTTTCTGGTACCTATTTATTGTATTTTGTTAAGATGTTTTGTTTTGTCGTCTGTCTCCCCCTTCTAGAGTGTGAGCCCGCTGTTGGGTAGGGACCGTCTCTCTATGTTGCCAACTTGTCCTTCCCAAGCACTTAGTCCAGTGCTCGCACACAGTAAGCGCTCAATAAATACGATTGAATGAATGAATGAATAGTTATTTATTTATTATTTTTCTGGTACCTATTTATTCTATTTTGTTAAGATGTTTTGTTTTGTCGTCCGTCTCCCCCTTCTAGAGTGTGAGCCTGCTGTTGGGTAGGGACCGTCTCGCTATATATACACAAACATATGCTCTTGCCACTAGGCCATGCTGCTTCATGTGGTACATGGACAATGTCCAAACTGATCATCTTGTAGCTACCCTGGTGCTTAATACAGTGCCTGGCACGCAGTCAGTGCTTAATAAATACCATTAAAAAAAAGGAACTTCCATTCTAATGGGGGAGGCGAGGAGACAAAAGTGGATGAAAGCACAGTAGCTAAGAGAGAAGACCTAAATCGACACACGGCGAACCAATGAGCCGCTCAGCAAACCAGCCGCGGATCAGGAAGCGGGGTCACCCAGGTTGATGCTGGCCCGGACTCTGGCGGGGGATGGAGGAGGAAGGGATCTGGGTGACAAAGTCACCCATCACAGAGTCCGGGTCACCGGGCGTGCCCTGGTGGCAGCGTATCCCCCCTCAAGGAACCAATCGATCCTATTGATTGAGAGCTTCTTGTGTGCAGAGCACTGTACTGAGCGCTTGGGAAAGTCCAATACGACAGAGTTGGTAGACGCACCTTCCCTGCCACAACGAGTTTATCAATCAATCAATCAATCATATTTATTGAGCGCTTACTATGCGCAGAGCACTGTACTAAGCACTTGGGAAGTACAAATTGGCAACATAATCAATCAATCATATCTGCGGAACACACTGTACTCGGCACTTGGAAGAGGACAGAGCCCACTCTTTTAGACTGTGAGCCCACTGTTGGGTAGGGACTGTCTCCATATGTTGCCAACATCATCAATCGTATTTACTGAGCGCTTACTATGTGCAGAGCAATGTACTAAGCGCTTGGGAAGTACAAATTGGCAACATATAGAGACAGTCCCTACCCGACAGTGGGCTCACAGTCTAAAAGGGGGAGACAGAGAACAAAACCAAACATATTAACAAAATAAAATAAATAGAATAGATATATACAAATAAAATAAATAATTAAATAATTAGAGTAAAAAAAAAGAGTACTTCCCAAGCCCTTAGTCCAGCGCTCTACACACAGTAAGCACTCAATCAATATGACTGAATGAGTGAAGGAATGAATGTTGCCAAGTTGGACTTCCCAAGCACTTAGTACAGCTCTCTGCACACAGTAAGCGCTCAATCAATATGATTGAATGAAGGAAGGAATGAATGTCGCCAACTTGGACTTCCCAAGTGCTTAGTCCAGCGCTCTGCACACAGTAAGCGCTCAATCAATACAATTGAATGAATGGCTGAATGACTGTTGGGTAGGGACCGTCTCTCTAAGTTGCCAACTTGTCCTTCCCAAGCGCTCAGTCCAGCGCTCTGCACACAGTAAGCGCTCAATCAACACAACTGAATGAATGAAGGAATGAATGTCGCCAACTTGTCCTTCCCAAGCGCTTAGTCAATCAATCAATTGTATTTATTGAGCGCTTACTGTGTGCAGAGCACTGGACTAAGTGCTTGGGAAGTCCAAGTTGGCAACATCTAGAGACAGTCCCTACCCAACAGCGGGCTCACAGTCTAGAAGGGGGAGACAGAGAACAAAACCAAACATAGTCCAGCGCTCTGCACACAGTAAGTGCTCAATCAATACGATTGAATGAATGACTGAATGACTGTTGGGTAGGGACCGTCTCTCTAAGTTGCCAACTTGTCCTTCCCAAGCGCTCAGTCCAGTGCTCTGCACACGGTAAGTGCTCAATCAATACGATTGAATGAATGAATGAATGTTGGGTAGGGACTGTCTCTCTAAGTTGCCAACATGTCCTTCCCAAGCGCTCAGTCCAGCGCTCTGCACACAGTAAGCGCTCAATCAATACGATTGAATGAATGAATGAATGAATGTTGGGTAGGGACTGTCTCTATAAGTTGCCAACATGTACTTCCCAAGCACTTAGTCCAGCGCTCTGCACACAGTAAGCGCTCAATAAATATGACTGAATGAAGGAATGAATGTCGCCAAGTTGGACTTCCCAAGCGCTTAGTCCAGCGCTCTGCACACAGTAAGCGCTCAATCAATACGATTGAATGAATGAATGAATGAATGTTGGGTAGGGACTGTCTCTATAAGTGGCTAACATGTACTTCCCAAGCGCTTAGTCCAGCGCTCTGCACACAGTAAGCACCCAATCAATAGGACTGAATGAAGAAAGGAATGAATGTCGCCAAGTTGGACTTCCCAAGCGCTTAGTACAGCGCTCTGTGCACAGTAAGCGCTCATTCAATACCATTGAATGAATGAATGAATGAATGAAGTAAGCGCTTAGTACAGTGCTCTGCACACAGTAAGCGCTCAATAAATACGATTGATGATGATGAATGTTGGGTAGGGACTGTCTCTCTAAGTTGCCAACTTCATCATCATCATCATCAATCGTATTTATTGAGCGCTTATTATGTGCAGAGCACTGTAGTAAGTGCTTGGGAAGTACAAATTGGCAACATATAGAGACAGTCCCTACCCAACAGTGGGCTCACAGTCTAAAAGGGGAAGACAGAGAACAAAACCAAACATACTAAGAAAATGTGTTGTCCAACTTGTCCTTCCCAAGCGCTTAGTCCAGCGCTCTGCACACAGTAAGCGCTCAATCAATACGATTGAATGAATGACTGAATGAATGTTGGGTAGGGACCGTCTCTCTAAGTTGCCAACTTGTCCTTCCCAAGCGCTCAGTCCAGCGCTCTGCACACAGTAAGCGCTCAATCAGCATGACTGAATGAATGAAGGAATGAATGTCGCCAACTTGTCCTTCCCAAGCGCTTAGTCAATCAATCAATCATATTGATTTATTAATAAATCAATATATATTAATATAAATATAAATATAATATATAAATATAATATTTATTGATTGATAAATCAATATAGAGACAGTCCCTACCCAACAGTGGGCTCACAGTCTAGAAGGGGGAGGCAGAGGACAAAACCAAACATAGTTATCATCATCATCATCATCATCAATCGTATTTCTTGAGCGCCTACTGTGTGCAGAGCACTCTACTAAGCGCTTGGGAAGTCCAAATGGGCAACATATTAGAGACAGTCCCTACCCCACAGTGGGCTCACAGTCTAGAAGGGGGAGGCGGAGGACAAAACCAAACATAGGCACACAGTAAGCGCTCCATCAATGCGATTGAATGAAGGACTGAATGACTGTTGGGTGGGGACCGTCTCTCTAAGAGCCCCTTCTTTCCTCTCCCCCTCGTCCCCCTCTCCATCCCCCCATCTTACCTCCTTCCCTTCCCCACAGCACCTGTATCTATGTCTATATGGTTGTACATATTTATTCCTCTATTTATTTATTTATTTATTTTACTTGTACATTTCCAGCGCTCTGCACACAGTAAGCGCTCAATCAATACTATTGAATGAATGAATGAATGAATGTTGGGTAGGGACTGTCTCTCTAAGTTGCTAATATGTCCTTCCCAAGTGCCTTGTCCAGCGCTCTGCACACAGTAAGCGCTCAATAAATAGGACTGAATGAAGGAATGAATGTCGCCAAGTTGGACTTCCCAAGCGCTTAGTCCAGTGCTCTGTGCACAGTAAGCGCTCAATCAATACGATTGAATGAATGAATGAATGAATGTTGGGTAGGGACTGTCTCTCTAAGTTGCTAACATGTACTTCCCAAGCGCTTAGTCCAGCGCTCTGCACACAGTAAGCGTTCAATAAATATGACTGAATGAAGGAATGAATGTCGCCAAGTTGGACTTCCCAAGCGCTTAGTCCAGTGCTCTGCACACAGTAAGCGCTCAATCAATATGATTGAATGAATGAATGAATGAATGTTGGGTAGGGACTGTCTCTCTAAGTTGCTAACATGTACTTCCCAAGCGCTTAGTCCAGCGCTCTGCACACAGTAAGCGCTCAATAAATATGACTGAATGAAGGAATGAATGTCGCCAAGTTGTCCTTCCCAAGCGCTTAGTCAATCAATCAATCAATCAATCGTATTTATTGATTGATAATTCAATATTTATATAAATATAAATCTATAAATATAATATAAATATAATATTCATTGATTGATAAATCAATATAGAGACAGTCCCTACTCCACAGTGGGCTCACAGTCCAGAAGGGGGAGGCGGAGGACAAAACCAAACATAGTTATCATCATCATCATCATCAATCGTATTTCTTGAGCGCCTACTGTGTGCAGAGCACTCTACTAAGCGCTTGGGAAGTCCAAATGGGCAACATATTAGAGACAGTCCCTACCCCACAGTGGGCTCACAGTCTAGAAGGGGGAGGCGGAGGACAAAACCAAACATAGGCACACAGTAAGCGCTCCATCAATGCGACTGAATGAAGGACTGAATGGCTGTTGGGTGGGGACCGTCTCTCTAAGAGCCCCTTCTTTCCTCTCCCCCTCGTCCCCCTCTCCATCCCCCCATCTTACCTCCTTCCCTTCCCCACAGCACCTGTATCTATGTCTATATGGTTGTACATATTTATTCCTCTATTTATTTATTTATTTTACTTGTACATTTCTATCCTATCTATTTTATTTTGTTGGTCTGTTTGGTTCTGTTCTCTGTCTCCCCCTTTTAGACCCACTGCTGGGTAGGGACCGTCTCTGTGTGTTGCCAATTTGTACTTCCCAAGCGCTCAGTGCAGTGCTCTGCACATAGTCGGCGCTCAATCAATACGATTGATTGATTGATTGGTTGCCAACTTGTCCTTCCCAAACGCTCAATCAATACGGTTGAATGAATGGGCTTCAAGGCTGTCCATCCCCTGGCCCCCTCCTCCCTCACCTCCCTTCTCTCCTTCTCCATCGCAGCCCGCCCCCTCCGCTCCTCCGCCGCTAATCTCCTCACCGTCCCTCGCTCTCGCCTGTCCCGCCATCGACCCCCGGCCCACGTCATCCCCCGGGCCTGGAATGCCCTCCCTCTGCCCCTCTGCCAAGCTCGCTCTCTTCCTCCCTTCAAGGCCCTACTGAGAGCTCCCCTCCTCCAGGAGGCCTTCCCACACTCAGCCCCTTCCTTCCTCTCCCCCTCGTCCCCCTCTCCATCCCCCCGTCTTACCTCCTTCCCTTCCCCACAGCACCTGTATATATGGTTGTACATATTTATTACTCTATTTATTTATTTATTTTACTTGTACATTTCTATCCTACTTATTTTATTTTGTGGGTATGTTTGGTTCTGTTCTCTGTCTCCCCCTTTTAGACTGTGAGCCCACTGTTGGGCAGGGACTGTCTCTATGGGATGCCAATTTGTACTTCCCAAGCGCTTAGTACAGTGCTCTGCACATAGTAAGCGCTCAATAAATACGATTGATTGATTGATTGATTGATTGATTGAATGAATGAGCGCCTGTCAGGCCGCGCGGACTACAAGTCCCGGCGTGCCCCGCGCGCCCGCGCATGCGCGCGGGGTGGTGGTGGAGCTTTGAGTGGCAAGTTGTTTGTTCCAGGGGAGCCCCAGCCGCTGTGTGCCGTGCGGAGGGAGCCAGCCCCCCCCGGGTTGGCTGCCCTCCCCATGACCCCAGGGGCCCATGGAGCTGCACATCCTGGAGCACCGGCTCCGGGTGGCGAGCGTGGCCAAGGCCGGCATCCACCTCTTCACCCACGGGCTCCTCAAACTGGCCTTCCTCCCGGCCCGCACCCGGTAAGGACGCCCCCCCATCCCATCCCATCCCCTGGGGGCCTGGAGGGGAGGGGGGCTGCCGCCTCCGGTACCCCCCCGCAGCCCCCCGCAAGGACCGGCCGAATGAATGAAATCGGGGAGGGGGAGGGAGGGAGAGAAGGGCCAACCCCAAGCCCCGGCACCGGCCACAAAGGGGGGCGTGGGGGGCCCGGGGCTGATGGAGTGGGAAGGCCCAGAAGCCCGACCTCCCCCCCACCGAGTTGGGGGGCGGGTCCGGGCCGCGATGCCCACCCCGGGGACCGCTGGCAATCAATCAATCAGTCGTATTTATTGAGCGCTTACTATGTGCAGAGCCCTGTACTGAGCGCTTGGGAAGTACAGATTGGCAACACGTAGGGACAGTCCCTACCCGACAGTGGGCTCACAGTCTAAAAGGGGGAGACGGAGCACAAAACCAAACATCCTAACAAAATGAAATAAATAGAATAGATATGTACAAGTAAAATAAATAGAGTAATAAATATGTACAACCATATAGACATATATACGGGTGCAGTGGGGAAGGGAAGGAGGTAAGACGGGGGGATGGAGAGGGGGACGAGGGGGAGAGGAAGGAAGGGGCTCAGTCTGGGAAGGCACCGAGCAGGAGGGGGAGGGGGGCGTGCATCCCGCTCCTGGAGAGGAGGGGGTGGGGGGGCTGCCCTTGGGGGGGACCCATCCATCTATTCCATTTATTTTATTTGGTCAGTCTGGTTTGGTTCTCCGTCTCCCCCTTCTCGACTGTGAGCCCACTGTTGGGTAGGGACTGTCCCTAGATGTTGCCAGCGCCTAGCCCAGTGCTCTGCACACCGTAAGCGCTCAATAAATACGATTGATTGATTGGGGCCTCGAGAAGACCCCCCCACCTCTCATCTCATATATGTATATAGGGTTGTACATATTTATTACTCTATTTTACTTGTACATATCTATCCTATTTATTTTATTTTGTTGGTATGTTTGGTTTTGTTCTCTGTCTCCCCCTTCTAGACTGTGAGCCCACTGTTGGGTAGGGACTGTCTCTATGTGTTGCCAATTTGGACTTCCCAAGCGCTTAGTACAGTGCTCTGCGCATAGTAAGCGCTCAATAAATACGGTTGATGATGATGATGATCTTCCCCCATCGCCTTTCTCCGGGGAGCCCGGCCGGCTCAGACTGAGCCCCCTCCTCCCCCTCCCCGCAGCACCTGTATATATGTTTGTACAGATTTATTTCACTTGTACGTCTTTCCTACTCTGTTTATTTTGTTTTGTTCGTATGTGTTGTTTTGTTGCCCGTCTCCCCCCTTCTAGACTGTGAGCCCGCTGTTGGGTAGGGACCGTCTCTCTCTGTTGCCTACTTGGACTTGCCAAGCGCTCAGTCCAGTGCTCTGCGCACAGTAAGCGCTCAGTAAATACGATTGAATGGACGGATGAATGAATGACGGACTGTCAAGTTGTTGATGTGGGGGTGGATCTAGGTAAGGTCATTGTGAGCCGTGTGACTTTGGGCAAGTCACTTCACCTCTCCCCCTTTTAGACTGTGAGCCCACTGTTGGGTAGGGACTATATGTTGCCAACTTGGACTTCCCAAGCGCTTAGTACAGTGCTCTGCACACAGTAAGCGCTCAGTAAATACGATTGATTGATTGATTCACTTCTCTGTGCCTCAGTGACCTCATCTGTAGAATGGGGATGAAGACTGTGAGCCCTCCGTGGGACAACCTGAGCACCTTGTAACCTCCCCAGCGTTTAGAACAGTGCTTTGCACATAGTAAGCGCTTAATAAGTGCCATTATTATTATTATTATTATTATTATTATTATTATTATTAAGAGGACCAACCTCAAGCAGAGTGTGAGGGTGAGTGCGCCCGGGCCGGCAGCCTCCGTGTTTACCCAGCGGATTAAGGCTCACCCCGCTGCTCCTCTGCAGCGGCTGGACGCCGGTGGCCTGGGCGACAGGCATTCACTCATTCAGTCGCATTTATTGAGCGCCTACTGTCTGCGGAGCACTGGACTGAGCGCTTGGGAAGTACAGGTCGGCAACAGATAGACGCGGTCCCGGCCCAACAGCGGGCCCACAGTCTGGAAGGGGGAGACAGACAGCAAAACAAGAACAAGTGGACAGGTGTCAATACCATCAGAATAAATAGAATTAAAGGGTGGGGGGTCTGCCCCCGCTTTACCCTCCCTCCCATCCGAGTTATCACGGGGGGCTGCCCCCCCACCCCTCCTGCCAGTCCCTCCACCGCCCAGACTCCGTCTCCCCCTTTAAGACTGTGAGCCCACTGTTGGGTAGGGACTGTCTCTATATGTTGCCAATTTGTACTTCCCAAGCGCTTAGTCCAGTGCTCTGCACACAGTAAGTGCTCAATAAATACGATTGATGATGATGACCAGGTGGGGATGGGGTAAGGGATGACAGTCCCCCTTGTCACTAGCTCAAATCGCTCCCCTTCCTGCCCCCTGCCAGGACAGGGGTCCAGGGGCTTTGGAGCCCGGGGACCCCAACCCAGTAAGGCCCCGGACCACCCCAGGGAACTGGGGGTTCATTAGCAGATGAGCTTTTAGCTCCAGGCGTGAAAGAGAGATTCTCCCCCACCTCCTCGTCAGGCTGGCTACCCTGGGTATGAGGTCACCTCTTGGCTCCGGAGGCCGGAGAGGGCGAGAAGACAGACGGGGCCCTTTGATCCGGCTGGACGGGCACCCTGGAGACCCCTCCCCACCCCCTCTGCCCCCACCACGTCCACAGTAGTCTGGGCACGGGGGTCGGGGTGGTGGGGGTCCCAGCCCTCGTGGACGATGGAGCTGGCCCCCAGACCCTCAGCATCGCAGTGGCCACGCTCGGGTGGGGAAGGGGGCCGGAGCCCCCGCAGGGACAAAAGGACCCGGAAAATCGTTGCCTGGGCAAGTCTCAGGGCTCGGCCGCTGCCTGGCAGTGACCATCTCCCTCCCCGCAACCCTGGAGCCCGCTTTTTCTGGGCACCATCTGTGCCCGCTGTGCCCCTCCACCGAGGGTGGCCTGGGCTGTGGGGAGGGGTTCACTGCACCATCCAGGGAGGTTGAGTGGTCTGGTTGGGTTCTGTTCCCTTCTCTGTCCGGGCTGGGTGACCTTGGGCAAATGCCTTACCCTCTCTGGGCTTCAGTCCCATCCCCTGGAAGACAGGGGCAAGGAGCCCTACGTCTCCCTGCTGCGGGGCTGGGGTGAGGACGGAGAGAGATCTCTGAGTTCCTGGACGGGGGGACGGAAAAGAAGAGAAACTCATTTATCCAGAAGCTCCCCGGGGTTGATAGGACCTCCTCCTCCAGGAAGCCTGCTAGCATCAACCTCCGGGTGGGAATGGACACGGCCCCCCTTCCTAAGCAGATTCCCAGACTCCCCAGAAGCTCCCTGAGGGCCCGAGGAGGGTCTTCTTCAGGAGCTTGGGGAGGGTGATAAAATGTACACGCGGCCCAGGACCCCAACCCTGGGTCTCCCACCCTAAGCTCCGAGGGCGAGGAAAGGGCAGTTGGTCCCGTCCCTGTCCCCCACCTCCCGCCCCCGCAGAACCCACGGCTTTCCAGTTGGAGAACTGGAGGACCAGAGAGATTAAGCAACTTGCCCGAAGCCCCACAGCCTGAGCCGAGCTGGGGCTCCGGACACCTGCGTCTCGGAGCACAGGGGAGGCCAGCCGGACATCCCTCCCCCGGGAACGCGGCCAGCCGGACATCCCGCTGACCGGCTTGTGCTGGAGAGGACGCCAGCGTGTGATCTAGGGGGTGGGGCGGGGGTTCCCGGGCCCTGTCTCCGCTCCCCTGCTCGGGGCCTCCTCTTGGAAGCCCTCTGGGTTTCTGAAGGCCCAAGCACCCTCTCTGGGCTGCCGGGACTTGTGAGCAGGGCCTCCCTTGGGGTGGGCAGCGGGCGACAGCTGATAAGAGGTGGACTTTACCCCCTGAGCCGGAGCCGAGGGGCCTCACGTGGCCCCCGCCGGCCTCCCACCAGGTCCCTCGCCTGGTGCCCAGGGCTGGGAAGGTCAGTGGGGGTCCAGGAACTCACACGGCTGGACACACGCTGCCTGGCAACTGTGAGAGCCGGGGGGGTGGGTGGTTGAGGGTGGGGGTGGTGAGCTGCTGTCACAGTATCCTCTGCAGTGGCCATGGTGGCCCGGGGCCTGCAGTGTGGCCCTGGTAGTTTGCCCTGGACCACGGGGGGATGCTGGCCAGGGACTGTGAACCCACTGTTGGGTAGGGACTGTCTCTATATGTTGCCAATTTGTACTTCCCAAGCGCTTAGTACAGTGCTCTGCACACAGTAAGCGCTCAATAAATACAATTGATGATGATGATGATGACCCCCTGCTCCCATCAGCGCGGTTCCCCGCGGTTGGGGGGAAACTCTCTTCTCCATGGCGGCGGTTCTCAGACTCCTGCCCCTTTGGTTCCCTTAGACCCCCACTGTGCCCGCCTGTCTTCCCCAGGACACTCTAAAGTTGCCCCGAGACGGAGGCCACCGTTGGCCTTCGTTGCAATCAATCAATCAATCGTATTTATTGAGCACTTACTGTGTGCAGAGCACTGGACTAAGCGCTTGGGAAGTACAAGTTGGCGACACGAAACAAGGCATCAGTACCATCAAAATAGAAAAATCGCATTATTGCTACATCCACATCATTAATAAAATGACTAGAGTAATAAATATATACAAATATGCACCCGGGCTGTGGGGAGGGGAAAGGGGGTAGGGCAGAGGGAGGGAGTGGGAGCGCTTAGTCCAGTGCTCTGCACACAGTAAGCGCTCAACAAATATGAGGGAGTGAATGAATGGGGAGGGGAGGAGGAAGAGAGGCAAAGCGGGGGTCAGTCTGGGAAGGTCTCCTGGAGGAGGTGAGCTTTCAATAATAATAATAATAATTCATTCATTCATTCAATCGTATTTATTGAGCGCTTACTGTGTGCAGAACATTTCTAGACTGTGAGCCCACTGTTGGGCAGGGACCGTCTCTATAGGTTGCCAACTTGTATTTATTGAGCTCTTACTGTGTGCAGAGCACGGTACCAATAAATGAATGACAGCTATAGGAATAA
Source organism: Tachyglossus aculeatus (assembly GCF_015852505.1). Classification (NCBI taxonomy): domain Eukaryota; kingdom Metazoa; phylum Chordata; class Mammalia; order Monotremata; family Tachyglossidae; genus Tachyglossus; species Tachyglossus aculeatus. Next base: position 59,249,785 of record NC_052082.1, on the reverse strand, counting down.
TCAATCAATCAGTCGTATTTATTGAGCGCTTGCTTTGTGCAGAGCACTGTACTAAGCGCTTAGGAAGTACAAGTTGGCAACATATAGAGACAGTCCCTACCCAACAGTGGGCTCACAGTCTAAAAGGGGCACTCTCTCAAACACCCAGCCTAGTGCTCTGCGCGGAGCAGGGGTCCACCGTGCCCTTCTGCACATAGCAGGTGCCCACCATGGCCCTCCGCACTCAGCAGGTGCTCGCACGGCATCCTGCGCCCAGCAGGCGCCCAGCACAGTGCCCCATATACAGCAGTCACCTAGCACGGGGCTCTGCAGCTAGCAGGTGCCCAGCACAGCCCTCTGCATACGGCAGGTGCCCAGCATGAGGTTCTGGACCCAGCAGGTGCCCAGCACAGCCTCTACACCCAGCAGGTGCCCAGCATGAGGCCCTGCACCCAGCAGGCGCCCAGCAGGTGCCCAGCACAGCCTCTGCACCCAGCAGGTGCCCAGCATGGGGCTCTGCGCTCAGAAGGCACCCAGCATGACCCTCTGTATACAGCAGGTGCCCAGCACGATGCCCCGCACCTAACAGGTGCCAAGCACAACCCTCTGCAGTCAGCGGGCACCCAGCAGGTGCCCAGCACGGGGGTCTGCACCCAGCAGGTACCCAGCACAGCACCCTGCACACAGCAGGCTCCCAGCATGGCCCTCTGCACACAGCAGGCGCCCAGCATAGCGCCCTGCACACAGCAGGCGTCCAGCACAGCCCTCTGCGTACAGCAGGTGCCCAGCACGATACCCTGAACGTAGCAGGTGCCCAGCCTGGCCTATTGTAAACAGAATAAAATTGGGGATGACTTCTTGGAAGAGGGGGCACTTTAGTCAGCCTTTGAAAATGGAGAGAGCTGTGGTCTCCTGTTCCTCCTTCCACTGTCCTGCGGGCAACCCTAAGGACGCGGTTAGTGGTCCTTCAGGGGGCCTCATCCTCGGGAATCCCGGCTCTGCCACTTGTCTGCTGTGTGACCTTGGCAAGTCACTCCACTTCTCTGGGCCTCAGTTATCTCATCTATAAAGTGGGGATCGAGACCCTCATGTGGGACGGGGACTGCGTCTTACCCGATTAGCTTGTATCCACCCCAGTGCTTAGCACAGTGCCTGACGTACAGTAAGCGCTTAACAAATGCCATGATTATTATTACCTCCCCTGCTCCCCTACTGCAATCCAGCCCACCCACCACAAACAGCGACACCAACACTCTACCTCCATCACGTCCACGTCCTGCCTCAGGCGTGGATCCCCTTCCCCTTTCATTCATTCATTCATTCAATCGTATTCATTGAGCGCTTACTGTGTGCAGAGCACTGTGCTAAGCGCTTGGGAAGTACAAGTCGGCAACATATAGAGACAGTCCCTGCCCAACAACGGGCTCGCAGTCTAAAAGGGGGGAGACAGACAACAAAACAAAACACGTAGACAGGTCCTTTCATCTCTGACGGACCACCACAATCCCCCGCCTTCAAAATCGTCCTAAAATCCCATCTCCTCCAAGAAGCCTTCCCTGACTGACCTCATTTCCCCTACTCCCTCTCCCTTCTGAGTCACCTATGCACTTGGATCTGTCCCCTTTAAGTACTTGCTAGTCACCTCAGCCTCAGAGCATTTATGTCCGTATCTGTCATTTATTTTAATGTTTTTAATGTCTCATCGGCAAAATGGGGATTGAAACGGTGAGCTCCCCGTGGGGCCGGGATTGGGTCCAACCTGATTTGCTTGTATCCCCCCCAGTGCTTAGTAGGGTGCCTGGCACATTGTAAGCACCTTAACAAATACCATTATAATAACAATAATGTCTGTGTCCCCCTCTAGACTTCAAGCTCCTCATCATCAATCGTATTTATTGAGCGCTTACTATGTGCAGAGCACTGTACTAAGCGCTTGGGAAGTGCAAATTGGCAACACATAGAGACAGTCCCTACCCAACAGTGGGCTCACAGTCCTCATGGGCAGGGATCATGCCTATCAACCCTGTTGTATCCTCTCCAGCGCCAGTTTGCTTGTATCTGCCCCAGTAATCAATCAATCAATCAATTGTATTTATTGAGCGCTTACTGTGTGCAGAGCACTGTACTAAGCGCTTGGGAAGTACAAGTTGGCAACATATGGAGACAGTCCCTACACAGCAGTGGGCCTGGCATGTAGTAAATGTTTAACAAATACCATAATTATTATTATTATTACAGTGCTCTGCACACAGTAAGCACTCAGTAAATACCATTGATTGGTAGACTGTAAGCTCGTTGTGGGCACGGAATGTGTCTATTATATTGTTATAGTGTACTCTCCCAAGCACTTAGTACAGTACACTGCACACAGTAAGCGTTCAATGAATCCCTTGAATAACTGACAGACTGAAAGTTCGTTGTGGTCAGGGAATTCATTCATTCATTCAATCGTATTTATTGAGCGCTTACTGTGTGCAGAGCACTGTGCTAAGCGCTTGGGAAGTCCAAGTTGGCAACATATAGAGACGGTCCCTACCCAACAGCGGGCTCACAGTCTAGGAACGTCTGTTATATTGTTCTACGGTCCTCACCCAAGTGCTTAGTGCAGTGCTCTGCACACAGTAAGCGCTCAGTAAATACGGTTGACTGACAGAGACGGAGCCCATCCCGGTGCCCACCAGGGTCCAGGCTGCAGGAGACACCACTGTCCTCACCACCAAGCCGGGGGCAGCGACCAGTCCGCTGTTGGGTAGGGACCGTCTCTCTATGTTGCCAACTTGTACTTCCCAAGCGCTCAGTACAGTGCTCTGCACACAGTAAGCGCTCAATAAATACGATTGATTGATTGATTGATTGACCAGCATCCGGGCCACAGGGTGCCCCTTCATCGCCACCCTGGCCCGGATTTCCTTCAGTGCCAGCGATCCCACCTCCCGCAGGCTCCGTAGGCCCGGAGGGGCAGGGTTGGAGGCAGGGACAAGGGAAAACGTCTACACTAACACCCAAGTCCCGCTACGTTTCCAGGGGTTCGGTGGCGTCCGGCTCCCTTTCCGCTGAGGGAGGCTCCCAAGGAACGGGAGTTTCCTCACCCGCAAAACAGGGACGATAATAATAATAATATCTGTTAAGCACGCACTCCGTGGCAAACACCGTACTAAGCACTGGAGTAGATGCAACATCACTTGGAGCTCGGAGTCTTAATCCCCATTTTACAGATGAGGCAACTGAGGCACAGAGAAGGTCAGTGACTTGCCTAAGGTCACACGGCAGACAGGTGGCGGCGCCAGGATGAGAACCCATTTATTCATTCATTCAGTCATATTTGTCGAGTGCTTACTGCGTGAAAAGCGCTGCAGTAAGTGCTTGGAAAGTACAGTTCGGCAATAAAGAGAGACAATCCCTGCCCACGCTGGGCTTACAGTCTAGGAGAGGGAAGACAGATAGCAAAACAAGTAAACAGACATCAGTATAAATAAATAAAATTATATATACGCACATCGAAGCAAGTAAACGGGCATCAATATAAATAAATGGAATTAGAGGTATATACATATATACATAAGTGGAGTGGGGGGAAGAGAAGAGGGAGGAGGAGCTGACCGTCTTCTAGACTGTGAGCCCATTGTTGGGTCGGGACCGTCTCTATATGTTGCCAACTTGTACTTCCCCAGCGCTTAGTACAGTGCTCTGCACACAGTAAGCGCTCAATCAATACGATTGAATGAATGAATGAACCAGGCCGAACGCAGTCAACCTCCCAACTGGGGCTCACCGTCTAAGAGGGAGGGAGAAACGATAGTACAGTGCTCTGCATATAGTAAGCGCTCAATAAATATGATAGATTGATATTCAAATCTCCATTTTACAGATGGGGAGACTGAGGCCCGGAGAAGCGAAGGTCACAGAGGATTAGAACCAGAGTCCTCCGACTCCCGGGCTCGGGCTCTTTCCATGAGACCAGGCGACTTTGCTGTTCAGTGCTCACCGTGCGCCAAGCACTGGACGCACAGTCCCTGGCCCACGCCAAGCTCACAGTCTAAGAGGGAGAAAGAACAAGTATTGAATCCCCATTTGGCAGATGAGGAAACTGACCAGAGAAGTTAAGTGACTTACCTGAGATCACACAGCAGGCCATGATGAAAACCCGGGTCTCCCGATTCCCAGGCCCGTAACCTGTCCACTGGGCCATGCTGCCTAGAGAAGCCGTGGAAAGAGCAGAAAGACCTGGGTTCTAATCCTGCCTCAGCCACATGCCTGCTCTGTGACGTTCTTCAAGTCACTTCCCTTCTCTGGGCCTCAGTTACCTCATCTGTAAAATGGGGATTCAGAGTGTGAGCCCCACGTGGGACAGGGACTGTGCCTGACCTGATTAACCTGAATGTACCCCAGTGCTTAGAACAGTGCTCGGAATCATCATCATCATCATCATCAATCGTATTTATTGAACGCTTACTATGTGCAGAGCACTGTACTAAGCGCTTGGGAAGTACAAATTGGCAACATATAGAGACAGTCCCTACCCAACAGTGGGCTCACAGTCTAAAAGGGGGAGAATAGGGGAAATATAGCAAGCAATATAGCAATATAGAAATATAGCAATTTTTATTTTAAAAATAAAAGGGGAATATAGCAAGCGCTTAACAAGTACCACAGTCATTATCGCTATTATTACCTGGTTACCGTCCTGGATTGTGAGTCTTACGTGGAACAGGGTCTGCGTCCTCCCTCATGATCTTGTGTAATAATGATGGCGTTTATTAAGCGCTTACTATGTGCAAAGCACTGCGCTAAGCACCGGGGAGGTTACAAGGTGATCAGGTTGTCCCACGGGGGGCTCACACGCTTCATCCCCATTCTCCAGGTGAGGTAACTGAGGCACAGAGAAGTGAAGTGACTTGCCCCAAGTCACACAGCTGACAAGTGGTGGAACCGGGATTAGAACCCACGACCTCTGACGTACAAGCCCGGGTTCTTTCCACTGAGCCACATTAGGACTTGGACCCTCATCTTCTCCCCACTCTCCAGCCCCCCTCCCCAAAAAGGGTTTCAAACAGTGGGCTGAGCACTGGGGGAGATAATAATAATAATAATAATAATAATAATAATGGCATTTATTAAGCACTTACTATGTGCAAAGCACTGTTCTAACAGTGTGGCTCAGTGGAAAGAGCCCGGGCTTTGGAGTCAGAGGTCATGGGTTCAAATCCGGCTCCTCCACTTGTCATCCGTGTGACTTTGGGCAAGTCACTTCACTTCTCTGTGCCTCAGTTCCCTCACCTGTCAAATGGGGATGAAGACTGCGAGCCCCCCGTGGGACAACCTCAGCACCTTGTAACCTCCCCAGTGCTTAGAACAGTGCTTTGCACATAGTAAGCACTTAATAAATGCCATCATTATTATTAGTAGTAGTAGTACTACTACTACTAGAGAAGCAGCGTGGCTCAGTGGAAAGAGCCCGGGCTTTGGAGTCAGTGGTCGCGGGTTCAAATCCCTGCTCTGCCAATTGTCAGCTGTGTGACCTTGGGCAAGTCACTTAACTTCTCTGGGCCTCAGTTCCCTCATCTGTAAAATGGGGGTTGACTGTGAGCCCCCCGCGGGACAACCTGATCACCTTGTAACCCCCCAGCACTTAGAACGGTGCTTTGCACATAGTAAGTGCTTAATAAATGCCATTATTATTATTATTATTATAGTACTTGTTAAGTGCTTACTATGTGCCAAGCACTGTTCTAAGCACTGGGGCAGATATAAGGTAGTCAGGTTGAACACAGTCCCAGTCCCACATTGGCCTCACACTCTTAAAATCCCCGTTTTACAGATGAGGTAACTGAGGCCCAGAGAAGTGAAGTGGCTTGCTCAAGGGTCACCCAGCAGACAGGCGGCAGGGCCGGGATTAGAACCCATAACTTGCCTCCCAGGTTTGTGCTCTATCCATCAAGCGCTTAGTACAGTGCCCTGCACACAGTAAGCGCTCAATAAATACGATTGATTGATTGATAATCCAATCTGGGGGAGAGGATCTGGGCACGGGCCTTTGGCCCACTGTAGGGTAGGGACCGTCTCTATATGTTGCCAACCTGCACTTCCCAAGCGCTTAGTACAGTGCTCTGCACACAGTAAGCGCTCAATAAATACGATTGATTGATTGATTGTGTACTCACCACCAAGGATTGCTGATCTCAGCATGGCTCAGTGGAAAGAGCCTGGGCTTCGGAGTCAGGTCGTGGGTTCAAATCCCGGCTCTGCCACTTGTCAGCTGTGCGACTCTGGGCAAGTCACTTCACTTCTCTGGGCCTCAGTTCCCTCATCTGTCAAATGGGGATGAAGACTGTGAGCCCCCCGTGGGACAACCTGATCACCTTGTAACTTCCCCAGCGCTTAGAACAGTGCTTGGCACATAGTAAGTGCTTAAAAAATGCCATCATCGTCCCGAAGATCGTTGACCCCTCAAATTGGGCTGTGGGGACACAAACACAGTGGAATATATTTCATGAATCAATCCCAGTTTTCCCTGGTCCTAGGCATCCATACAGTAGTACTAGTACAGTAGTAGTAGTAGTAGTAGTACAGTAGTAGTAGTAGTAGTAGTAGTAGTAGTAGTACAGTAGTAGTAGTAGTAGTACAGTAGTAGTAGTTCCAACTTGTACTTCCCAAGCGCTTAGTACAGTGCTCTGCACGCAGTAAGCGCTCAATAAATACAATTGATGATGATGATGATGATAGTACTGACAGTACCGGGCACCTGCTGGGAGCAGAGCACTCTTCTGGGCAGTGGATATGTGCAGAGCACTGTACTGAGCGCCTGGTGTGTTCAGAGCCCTTGGGAACATTCATCAATAGTCAAGACACGATCCCTGCCCTTGCAGTGCTTACAATCTGGAAAGAGCACAGGCCTGAGAGTCGGAATAATAATAATAATAATAATAATGGCATTTGTTAAGCGCTTACTATGGGCAAAGCACTGTTCTAAGTGCTGGGGAGGTTACATGGTGATCAGGTTGTCCCACGTGGGGCTCACAGTTTTCATCCCCATTTTACAGATGAGGGAACTGAGGCTCAGAGAAGTTAAGTGACTTGCCCAGGGTCACACAGCAGACATGTGGCGGAGCCGGGATTAGAACCCATGACCTCTGATCCCCAAGCCCGGGCTCTTTCCACTGAGCCACGCTGCTTCTCATGTGGCTGTGTGCAGAGCACTGTACTGAGCGCCTGGTGTGTTCAGAGCCCTTGGGAACATTCATCAATAGTCAAGACACGATCCCCGCCTTTCCAGTGCTTACAATCTGGAAAGAGCGCAGGCCTGAGAGTCGGAATAATAATAATAATAATAATGGCATTTGTTAAGCACTTACTGTGTGCAAAGCACTGTTCTAAGCGCTGGGGAGGTTACATGGTGATCAGGTTGTCCCACGTGGGGCTCCCAGTCATCATCCCCATTTTACAGATGAGGGAACTGAGGCTCCGAGAAGTTAGGTGACTTGCCCAAGGTCACACAGCAGACACGTTGGCGGAGGCGGGATGGTCATCGGTTCTAATCCCGGCTCTGCCACTTATCTGCTGTGTATGGGCAAGTCACTTCATCATCATCATCAATCGTATTTATTGAGCGCTTACTGTGTGCACTTCTCTGGGCCTCAGTTCCCTCATCTGGAAAATGGGGATCAAAGACTGCAAGCCCCATGTGGGACAGAAACCGCACCCAAGCCAATTTGCTTGTATCCACCCCAGCGCTTAGTCCAGCGCCTAGAACATAGTAAGTGCTTAACAAATACCACTATTATTAGTGGGATTTTAGGAGGCTTTGAGGCGGGGGAGAGTTGTGGTCTCTCCATATACAGGTCCCCACAGCACCTGCATATATGTTTGTACATATTTACTTGTACATATTTACTATTCTATTTATTTTATTTTGTTAATATGTTTTGTTCAGTCGTCTGTCTCCCCCCTTGTAGACTGTGAGCCCGCTGTTGGGTAGGGACCGTCTCTAGACGTACTTGGACTTCCCAAGCGCTTAGTACAGTGCTCTGCACACAGTAAGCGCTCAATAAATACGATTGAATGAATGCATGGACTTGTGAATCGGGGAGGTCCCCGCCACAAATAAAACTTGGTCAGCAGTGGGGTTTGGAGGCGGGAGGGGGAAGGAGGTCAGTAGTTAATTTTGGGTTCAAATTGGAGAAGCAGCATGATTTACCATAGTCCTGGGAGTCACGGGACCTGGGTTCTAGTCTTGGCTCGGCAACTTGTCGTCTGCGGGACCTTGGAAAAGTCACTTCACTTCTCTGGACTTCAGTTACGTCACCTGGAAAATGGGGATTAAATCCTCCTCCCTCCGACTCAGACTGTGAGCTTCATGTGGGTCAGGGACTGGGTCCAACCTGATTATCTTGGATAATCATCATCATCATCATCAATCGTATTTATTGAGCGCTTACTATGTGCAGAGCACTGTACTAAGCGCTTGGGACGGACAAATTGGCAACTATAGAGACGGTCCCTACCCAACAGTGGGCTCACAGTCTAAAAGGGGGAGACAGAGAACAAAATCAAACATACTAACAAAATAAAATAAATAGAATAGATATATACAAGTAAAATAAATAAATAGAGTAATAAATATGTACAAACATATATACATAAATACAGGTGCTGTGGGGAAGGGAATAATAATGATGGTATTTGTTAAGCGCTTACTATATGCAGAGCACTGCTTGGGAAGTCCAAGTTGTTAACGTATAGAGACGGTCCCTACCCAGTAGTGGGCTCACAGTCGAGAAGGGGGAGACGGACAACAAAACAACACATATTAACAAAATAAAATAAATAGAATAGGAAATATGTACAAGTAAAATAGAGTAATAAATCTGTACAAATAAATCTGATGAAGAGAATAATATAATAATAATATTTGTTAAGCACTTACTATGTGCAAAGCACTGTTCTAAGCGCTGGGGAGGTTACAAGGTGATCAGGTTGTCCCACCGGGGACTGACAGTTTTAATCCCCATTTTACTGATGAGGTAACTTAGCACATAGCATTTAGAAGGTACCCTAAAATAAAACTGCCCCTCTGCAATTCCTTCAGCGGAAGCAAGAGAGTAGAGTATGTATGGCCTCGGCAGTTCGCTAGTCAATAACTAAAAATAATAATAATAATAATGGCATTTATTAAGCGCTTAGTATGTGCAAAGCACTGTTCTAAGCGCTGGGGAGGTTACAAGGTGATCAGGTTGTCCCACCGGGGACTCACAGTTTTAATCCCCATTTTACAGATGAGGTAATTTAGCACATAGCATTTAGAAGGTACCCTAAAAGAAAACTGCCCCTCTGCGATGCCTTCAGCGGAAGCAAGAGAGTAGAGTACGTATGGCCTCGGCAGTTCGATAATCAGTAACTAATAATAATAATAATGGCATTTATTAAGCGCTTACTATGTGCAAAGCACTGTTCTAAGCGCTGGGGAGGTGATCAGGTTATAATAATAATAATAATAATGGCATTTGTTAAGCGCTTACTATGTGCAAAGCACTGTTCTACTGATACAAGGTGAAGAATTTGCATCTGGGGGGAGAACAGGGGAGGCACCTGGTTAGCAACGTGGCTCAGTGGAAAGAGCCTGGGCTTTGGAGTCAGAGGTCACGGGTTCAAATCCCAGCTCCGCCAATTACCTGCTGTGTGACCTTGGGCTTCTCTGGGCCTCAGTTCCTTCATCTGTAAAATGGGGGTTAAGACTGTGAGCCCCACGTGGGACAACAACCTGATCACCTTGTATCAGTAGAACAGTGCTTTGCACATAGTAAGCGCTTAACAAATGCCATCATTATTATTATTATTATTATTATTATTATTATTATTATTATTATAACCTGATCACCTTGTAACCTCCCCTGACTCCAAAGCCCGGGCTCTTTCCACTGAGCCACGTTGCTAACCAGGTGGCCTCCCCTGTTCTCCCCCCAGATGCAAATTCTTCAGCCTGACGGAAACCCCGGAGGATTACACCGTCATCGTGGATGAAGAGGGCTTTCTGGGTGAGGATGGGGGTGAGGCCGGGGCCGGGGGCCGGGGGCCGGGGGCGGGAGGGTGGCCAGCTGACCCCCCGTCCTCTCCCCCGGTACCGGCAGAGCTCCCGGCGTCGGAACACCTGAGCGTGGCGGAGGCCACCTGGCTGGCCCTCAACGTGGTGTCCGGCGGCGGCGGAGGCTTCTCCGGCTCCCAGCCCATCGGCGTGACCAAGATCGCCAAGTCGGTCATCGCCCCGCTGGCCGACCAGAACATCTCGGTCTTCATGCTGTCCACCTACCAGACGGACTTCATCCTGGTAGGACGAGGGGGCCGGGGGCTTGGGGAAGGGGCGATAATTTGGTTTGGCCTGCCTGAGGAGATTGGGAGCATCTCCCTTCTGCATAAAGCCCATCCTTCCCATCGTATGTACTCCACCTGTCTCCACCACACATCCTGGGCTTCAAGGCTGTCCATCCCCTCACCCCCTCCTACCTCACCTCCCTTCTGTCCTTCTCCAGCCGCTAATCTCCTCACCGTATCTCGTTCTCACCTGTCCCGCCATCGACCCCGGCCCACGTCATCCCCCAGGCCTGGAATGTCCTCCCTCTACCCATCTGCCAAGCTAGCTCTCTCTTCCTCCCTTCAAGGCCCTGCTGAGAGCTCACCTCCTCCAGGAGGCCTTCCCAGACTGAGCCCCTTCCTTCCTCTCCCCCTCGTCCCCCTCTTCATCCCCCCCATTTTACCTCCTTCCCTTCCCCACAGCACCTGGATATATGTTTGTACATATTTATTACTCTATTTATTCTACTTGTACATATCTATTCTATTTATTTTATTTTGTTAGTATGTTTGGTTTCGTTCTCTGTCTCCCCCTTTTAGACTGTGAGCCCACTGTTGGGTAGGGACTGTCTCTATATGTTGCCAACTTGGACTTCCCAAGCGCTTAGTACAGTGCTTTGCACATAGTAAGCGCTCAATAAATACGATTGATGATGATGATGATCTCCCTTCTGCCTAAAGCCCATCCTTCCCATCGTATGTACTCCACCTGTCTCCACCACACATCCTAATAGTAATGATAATAATAATGATTACGGTATTTGTTAAGCGCTATGTGCAAGGCACTGTACTAAGCGCTGGGGTGGATACCAGCAAATTGGGTTGGACACACTCCCTGTCCCTTCCCAGACTGAGCCCCATCCTTCCTCTCCCCGTCGTTCCCCTCTCCATCCCCCCCACCTTACCTCCTTCCCTTCCCCACAGCACCCGTATATATGTATATATGTTTGTACATATTTGTTACTCTATTTATTTATTTATCTTACTTGTACATATCTATTCTATTTATTTTATTTTGTTAGTATGTTTGGTTTTGTTGTCCGTCTCCCCTTTTTAGACTGTGAGCCCACTGTTGGGTAGGGACTGTCTCTATATGTTGCCAACATGGACTTTCCAAGCGCTTGGTACAGTGCTCTGCACACAGTAAGCGCTCAATAAATATGATTGATTGATTGATTGATTGTCCCACGTGGGGCTCACGGTCTCGACCCCCGTTTTCCAGATGAGGTCACTGAGGCCCAGAGAAGTGAAGCGACTTGCCCAAGGTCACCCAGCAGACAAGGGGCGGAGCTGGGATTAGAACCCGTGATCTGCCTCTCAGGCCTGGGCTCAATCAATCAATTGTATTTATTGAGCGCTTACTGTGTGCAGAGCACTGTACTAAGCGCTTGGGAAGTCCAAGTTGGCAACACACAGAGACAGTCCCTACCCAACAGTGGGCTCACAGTCTAAAAGGGGGAGACAGAGAACAAAACCAAACATACTAACAAAATAAAATAAATAGAATAGATATGTACAAGATAAATAAATAGAGTAATAAATATGTACAAACATATATAGGGCTCTTGTGGAAGCAGCACGGCTCAGTGGAAGGAGCCCGGGCTTTGGAGTCAGAGGCCGTGGGTTCAAATCCCGGCTCCGCCACTTGTCAGCCGTGTGACTTTGGGCAAGTCGCTTCACTCCTCTGGGCCTCAGTTCGCGCATCTGTAAAATGGGGGTGAAGACTGTGAGCCCCCCGGGGGGACAACCTGTTCACCTTGTAACCGTCCCAGCGCTTAGAACAGTGCTCTGCACATAGTAAGCGCTTTATAAATGCCATTATTATTATATTACTATTATCCACTAGGCCAGACTGCTTGTCCCCTACAGCGAGCGTGCCACCTCTCGTCCATGCCCCAACTAGTGCGCACACCCCGTCTGCAACCCCCAACGGCTCTCCCTCCGATCAACCCATCCGTCAGTGGTAGTTAAGGAACGCTTGCTCTTGAGAAGTCGTGTGGCCTAATGGATAGAGCACGGGCTTGGAAGTCAGAGGACCTGAGTTCTAGTCCCTGCTGTGCTGCTCGCTTGCTGTGTGACCTTGGCCAAATCACTTCACTTCTCAGGGCCTGAGGTTCCTCAGCTGTAAAACGGGGGATTAAAACCCCGTTCTCCCTCCAATTTAGACTGTGAGCCCCATGGGGGACAGGGACTGTGATCAAATTAATTTGATCACATTGAATCATTTGAATGAACTTTCATTCATTCATTCATTCAGTCGTATTTATTGAGCGCTTACTGTGTGCAGAGCACTGGACTAAGCGCTTGGGAAGTCCAAGTTGGCAACATATAGAGACGGTCCCTACCCAACAGTGGGCTCACAGTCTAGAAGGGGGAGACAGAGAACGAAACAAAACATATTAACAAAATAAAATAGACTAAATATGTACAAATAAAATAGAGTAATAAATACGTACAAACACATGTACATATATACAGGTGTTGTGGGGAGGGGAAGGAGGTAAGGCCGGGGGGATGGGGAGGGGGAGCACTGTATCTATCTCAGTGCTTAGAACAGAATTTGACATATAGTAAGCGCTTAACAAATGCCATAAAAATAAAATTAAAAAATACAATGTGCAGAGCACTGTACTAAGCGCTTGGGAAGTCCAAGTTGGCAACATATAGAGACGGTCCCTACCCAACAGTGGGCTCACAGTCTAGAAGGGGGAGACAGAGAACAAAATAGAACATATTGACAAGATAAAATAAATAGACTAAATATGTACAAATAAAATAGAGTAATAAATACATACAAACGTATATACATATATACAGGTGCTGTGGGGAGGGGAAGGAGGTAAGGCGGGGGGGATGGGGAGGGGGAGCACTGTATCTATCTCAGTGCTTAGAACAGAATTTGACATATAGTAAGCACTTAACAAATACCATAAAAATAAAATTAAAAGATACAATCATCAATCGTATTTATTGAGCGCTTACTGTGTGCAGAGCACTGTACTAAGCGCTTGGGAAGTACAAATTGGCAACATATAGAGACAGTCCCTACGCAACAGTGGATGTGCAGGGTACTGTACTAAGCGCTTGGGAGAGGACAACAGAGTTGGTAGACGCGTTCCCTGCCCACCCTGAGCTTATGTTCTCTCCCCCTTTTAGACTGTGAGCCCACTGTTGGGTAGGGACCGTCTCTATATGTTGCCAATTTGTACTTCCCAAGCGCTTAGTACAGTACTCTGCACATAGTGAGCGCTCAATAAATACGATTGATGATGATGATGATGATGATGATGTTCTAGAGGGGAGGCAGATGTGAATATAAATAAAACAGACACGAATCTAAATAACATTCTTTATGGCCCGGCTCTCTGCCTTTAGTAATCCCCCTGCGTAGCATCGTATTTCTCTAGCACCTACCCCACAGAGAGGCCAAGTGCTTAGTACAGTGCTCTGCACACAGTAAGCGCTCAATAAATACAATTGAAGAGAAGAAGAAGGCCGCCCCGTGTCCTTAGGACTGGCGGCTTGCCGGTAGCTTGTGCCCGGTCTTAATTTGTGCCACGCTTACAACCCGATGCCCCCGACGCCCCACTGGCGTTTGGCTCGCCACGTCCAGGCCCCACCGGTGACTCTGCCTCAGTTTCTCGGCGGCTCCACCTGTGTCCCCCCCACCACTGCTTCTCCCCATGTCCATCCCGCCGGGGGTAGTCTTCAGGATGGGTGCCAGGCGGTCCACGGGGGTGGGCTCCCACCCCACTCCCCCTGCCAACCTCAGGTCCGCGAGCGGGAGCTGCCCTTCGTGACACACACGCTGGCGTCCGAGTTCACCATCCTGCGAGTGGTCAATGGCGAGACGGTGGCGGCCGACCTCCTGGGCACCATCACCAACGGCTTCGCCAAGCCCAAGCTGGGTAAGTGCCCACCGGGCAGCCCCACTCCCTGGGGATGGGCTTTCCCTGTTTGGCCCCTGACCGCCCACCCATCGATCAATCAGTCCTATCTACGGAGCGCTTACGGTGTGCAGGGCACTGTACCAAGCGCTCGGGAGAGTCCAATACAGGAGTGTTGGAAGACACGTTTCCCGCCCACAGGGAGCTTACAGTCTAGAGCCCACTGTTGGGTCGGGACTGTCTCTATATGTTGCCAACTTGGACTTCCCAAGCGCTTAGTACAGTGCTCCGCACCCAGTAAGCGCTCAATAAATACGATTGATGATGACGATGACACACGTTGAAATCATTTCGAGGTAGGGGAAATGGTGGATGATGGCGGATAATGATGGTATTCGTTAAGCGCTTACTATGTGCAAAGCACTGGGGGGATGCTGGGGGGCCCAAGGCGGGGGCGGTATCCAGCGCCGGCCCCGGATCGAGCTGCCCGGGAGTCGGGGGGCCCCGGGGGGGGGCCCCCGTCTCTCAGACTCCATGGCTGTGCCCTTTTCAGTTCAGAGACCGGTCATCCACCCGCTGTCCAGCCCCAGCAATATGTTCTGCGTGACCAGCCTGGACCCCGACACCCTGCCCTCCGTGGCCACCCTGCTCATGGACGTCATGTTTTACTCCAATGGGTGCGTGGCCCGGCTCGGCCCGCGGCCCGGGGTGGGGGGGGGGTCTCCTTCTGTTTGGAGGGGGGCGGTGGGTATTTCTCAGGACTCCCCCAGATCCCAGCCTCCGTGGGGAAAGACTCGGGGGGGACTCGGTACACTGTACTGCGTGTGTGAATCAATCTGTGGTATTTATTGAGCACTTAACTGCAGTGCTTTGCACACGCTAAGCCCTCAATAAATATGATTAACTGTGTGCAGAGCACTGTTTTAATCATAATAAGGATGGCATTTATTGAGCACTTAACTGCAGTGCTTTGCACACAGTAAGCCCTCAATAAATAGGATTGATTAACTGTGTGCAGAGCCCTGTTTTAATCAGAATAAGGATGGCATTTATTGAGCACTTAACTGCAGTGCTTTGCACTCAATAAATATGATTAACTGTGTGCAGAGCACTGTTTTAATCATAACAAGGATGGCATTTATTGAGCACTTAACTGCCGTGCTTTGCACACGTAAGCCGTCAGTAAATAGGATTGCTTAACTGTGTGCAGAGCCCTGTTTTAATCATAATAAGGATGGCATTTATTGAGCACTTAACTGCAGTGCTTTGCACACAGTAAGCCCTCGATAAATAGGATTGATTAACTGTGTGCAGAGCACTGTTTTAATCATAATAAGGATGGCATTTATTGAGCGCTTAACTGCAGTGCTTTGCACACAGTAAGCCCTCAATAAATAGGATTAACTGTGTGCAGAGCACTGTTTTAATCACAATAAGGATGGCATTTATTGAGCACTTAACTGCAGCGCTTTGCACACAGTAAGCCCTCAGTAAATAGGATTGATTAACTGTGTGCAGAGCCCTGTTTTAATCATAATAAGGATGGCATTTATTGAGCACTTAACTGCAGTGCTTTGCACACAGTAAGCCCTCAGTAAATAGGATTGATTAACTGTGTGCAGAGCACTGTTTTAATCATAATAAGGATGGCATTTATTGAGCACTTAACTGCAGTGCTTTGCACACAGTAAGCCCTCAGTAAATATGATTGATTAACTGTGTGCAGAGCACTGTTTTAATCATAATACGGATGGCATTTATTGAGCGCTTAACTGCAGTGCTTTGCACACAGTAAGCCCTCAGTAAATATGATTAACTGTGTGCAGAGCCCTGTTTTAATCATAATAAGGATGGCATTTATTGAGCACTTAACTGTGGTGCTTTGCACACAGTAAGCCCTCAATAAATATGATTAACTGTGTGCAGAGCCCTGTTTTAATCATAATAAGGATGGCATTTATTGAGCACTTAACTGCGGTGCTTTGCACACAGTAAGCCCTCAATAAATATGATTAACTGTGTGCAGAGCACTGTTTTAATCATAATAAGGATGGCATTTATTGAGCACTTAACTGCGGTGCTTTGCACACAGTAAGCCCTCAATAAATAGGATTAACTGTGTGCAGAGCACTGTTTTAATCATAATAAGGATGGCATTTATTAAGCGCTTACTGTGTGCAAAGCACTGTTGAGAACTTGTCCCGCCAGTCCCCCCCATCAGTGCGGCAGGGACCGAGTCTCCTCCTCCTCCTCCCTGTGCCCTCACCCCGCGTCCCCAGCCCGCAACCTCCACCCTCCGTGGGCTCGGCCCACGCCCAGGGGAGGTCGGGGGCACCGTTGCCCAGGATGCCCCCCCTTGCCCGGCCTGACCCCCGCCCCCGCTCCCCCACGGCCGCAGAGTGAAGGACCCGGTGGGCGGCAACGAGGAGTGCGGCCACATCCGCTTCTTCTCCTTCTCCCTCATCGAGGGCTACATCTCCCTGGTCATGGACGTGCAGACCCAGCAGCGGTGAGTGCCACAACCACCCCCGGGCACGGCCCCCCGCCACTCCCCTGGGGCCGGGCATCTCGGCCCCCAGAAGGAAATGGGGCTCGGAGAGGTTCCTGCCTTGCCCTTCCTCCCGGCGTGGGAAGGGTCCCACCAATTGGGAATGACCGCCCATTCACGCCTCTCCTCATTCATTCAGTCGTATTTACTGAGCGCTTACTGTGTGCAGAGCACTGTACTAAGCGCTTGGGAAGTCCAAGTCGGCAACGTATAGAGACGGTCCCCACCCAACAGCGGGCTCCCAGTCTAGAAGGGGGACAGAGGTCAGGGGCTCAAATCCCGGCTCCGCCAATTTAATGATAATAATGGCATTTATTAAGCGCTTGCTATGTGCAAAGCGCCATTCTAAGCGCTGGAAAAAGTTGACTTGCCCAAGATCACACAGCAGACAGGTGGCGGAGCCAGGATTAGAACCCATGGCCTTCTGACTCCAGGCCGGTGCCCTATCCACTAGGTCAGCCGGGTGACTTTGGGTAACTTATCTGGGCCTCAGTTCCCTCGTCCGTAAAATGGGGATGAAGACTGTGAGCCCCCCGTGGGACAACCTGACCACCTTGCAACTTCCCCGGCGCTTTGCACCTAGTAAGCAACCGTTATTATCAATCAATCAACCGTATTTATTGAGCACTTACTGTGAGCAGAGCACTGTACTAAGCGCTTGGGAAGTCCAAGTTGGCAACATATAGAGACGGCCCCTACCCGACAGTGGGCTCACAGTCTAAAAGTATGATCCCACATAGAGCTCATCTGTCCTAAATCAGGTTAAATCGGGGGTGGAGGGGCAGCTTCTGGGAGCCATCCAAACTGGGGAGACGGGTCCCCCGATTCCCCCGCCATCCGGGGACGGTGCTCGAAGGGGGCGCGGGGGGCCGGGACCCCTCCCCAACCGGGAGCTTACTCCTCCTCCCAGAGGGGCGATGGGGGGTCAATATCACAGCCTGGGCCCACTGCGGGAGAAGCAGTGTGGCCTACTGGACACAACAAGGGCCTGAGCCCACTGCTGGGTAGGGACCGTCTCTCTATATGTTACCAACTTGTACTTCCCAAGCGCTTAGTCCAGTGCTCTGCACACAGTAAGCGCTCAATAAATACGACTGATGATGACCTGGGTCCTCCACTCCCAGCTCTGCCACTGGTTTCCTGCGACCTTGAGCAAGTCACTTCACTTCCCCGGGCCTCGGTTCCCTCATTTGTAAAATGGGGATTAAGACTGTGAGCCCCATGTGCGACAGGGACTGTTTCCTACCTCACTCGCTTGTAATAATAATGATGGTATTTATTAAGCGCTTACTGTGTGCAAAGCACTGTTCTAAGCGCTGGGGAGGTGACAAGGTGATCCGGTTGCCCCACGGGGGGCCCACAGGCCACGACGATGGGGATGCAGGGCCAAGGGCCTCAAATAATAATAATAATAATAATGTTGGTATTTGTTAAGCGCTTACTATGTGCAAAGCACTGTTCTAAGCACAGGGGAGGTGACAAGGTGATCAGGTTGTCCCATGGGGGGGCTCACAGTCTTAATCCCCATTTTACAGATGAGGGAACTGAGGCACAGAGAAGTGAAGTGACTTGCCCACAGTCACACAGCTGACAGTTGGCGGAGCCGGGATTTGAACCCATGACCTCTGACTCCAAAGCCTGGGCTCTTTTCCACTGATCCACGCTGCTTCTCTTGGGGTAGCTACCCCAGGGCATAGCACAGTGCCTGGCACATTGTAAGGGCCTAACAAATGCCAGGAAACAACAACAAAAGACCTGGGTACTTAACAAATACCATAAATACTGTGCACAGAGCAGTGGTGGTGGTGGTAGTAGTAGTAGCGGTGGTGGTATTTATTGAGTACCCACTTTGCCAAGGGCTGAAGAAGAACAGAATAAGGAGAGTGACAAGTTCCCTACCCAAAAGGAGATTCCACTAGAACGAGGGAGACAGACGTCAGTCAGTCAGTGGTATTTATTGAGCGCTCACCGTGTGCAAAGCACTGCGCTAAGCGCTTGGGAGAGTACAACATAACAATAAACGGACACATTCCCCTGCCCACAGCGAGTTTACAGTCTAGAGGGGACGTAAAGCTATGTACAAACATCCCCGCCCTCCCTGAGCTCTTTGGAGGCTGACACGAGCCCTGCTCTCCAGGAGCTTCTAGTCTAGGTATTTATTGAGCGCTTACCGTGTGCAAAGCACTGTGCTAAGTGCTTGGGAGAGTACAACATAACAATAAACGGACACATTCCCCTGCCCACAACGAGTTTACAGTCTAGAGGGGACGTAAAGCTATGTACAAACATCCCCGCCTTCCCTGAGCTCTTTGGAGGCTGACACGAGCCCTGCTCTCCAGGAGCTTCTAGTCTAGGTATTTATTGAGCGCTTACCGTGTGCAAAGCACTGTGCTAAGCGCTTGGGAGAGTACAACATACCAATAAACAGAGACATTCCCCTGCCCACAACGAGTTTACAGTCTAGAGGGGACGTGAAGCTATGTACAAACATCCCCGCCCTCCCTGAGCTCTTTGGAGGCTGACACGAGCCCTGCTCTCCAGGAGCTTCTAGTCTAGGTATTTATTGAGCGCTTACCGTGTGCAAAGCACTGCGCTAAGCGCTTGGGAGAGTACAACATAACAATAAACGGACACATTCCCCTGCCCACAGCGAGTTTACAGTCTAGAGGGGGCTGTAAAACTCTGTAAAACTTACAGTCTAGAGGGGACGTGAAGCTATGGACAAACATCCCCGCCCTCCCTGAGCTCTTTGGAGGCTGACACGAGCCCTGCTCTCCAGGAGCTTCTAGTCTAGCAGGGAAGATGGACACCGAAATCCATCAGAGGTAGAAGAAGAGACTTGAAAGGGGGATGTGTCTCTAGGGGGATGTTGAGCCAACCTGCTGGGAAGGGGGTGAAGAGCCTCATGCAGAGGTGAGAACTGGGGAAGGGGAGGAAGAACCGGGAAAGGCCAATTCAGGAAGGCTTCCCGGTGGAGAGGTGGTGACCTCAGGAGGCTTTGAAGATGGGAAGAGCCGCCACCGGCCACTGAATGCAGAGGGGAGGGAGTTTCAGGCTGGACGGGGCTCGCCCTGGAACTCGGCGTACCCGCTAACTCTAAAATGGGTTATTTAAAGAGCCGAAGCCTTCGAGGGGAACGCAGCGAGCTAGAAAGTGATTTAAGCCGCAGGTTAGTGCCGAGCGAGTTGTTTAAACAGCCGAGAACTAAAAACGGAGAAGTTTAGGCTGCAGGTGCATCAAGTGAGTTGTCTAGACAGCACGGAAGCATCAAGTGGGTCGCTTAGACGACAAAGAAGCACAGAGTGGGTTGCCTAGACTGCAAGGAAGCATCGAGTGAGTTGTTTGGACTGCAGAGGAGCATCGAGCTGATTAGACTGCCCAGATGAATAAAGTGAGTTGTTCGAACTGCAGAGAACTATAAAGGGAGTGGCGTAGGCTGCCCAGAAGCACAGAATGAGCCACTTGAGGCGGGCAGCCTGAGGGCAGCTGAGGTTTGGCGCCCACCCCCCGCATCACCCCGGCCATGGGCCGGCAAGCGAGGCCGGGGCTTTGGGTCATTTGGGGCCACGTTCCTCTCCCGTGGGCGACTGACTGGCCCGGCGGCCCCCGCTTTGAGAAGGGACCACAGGGTTGGCGGGGGTGGCCAGCGAGGTCTGCCAGGTCCGCCGGGCGAGGTCGGCCGGCCGGCCGGCAGGGCCTGACGCCCGGCCCCGTCCTCTGCGCCCTCGAGGTTCCCCAGCAACCTGCTGTTCACGAGCGCGTCGGGTGAGCTCTGGAAGATGGTCCGGATCGGCGGGCAGCCGCTTGGCTTCGGTGAGACCCGGGCGCTCCCGGAGGAGGGGGGCGGAGTGGGGGGAGGGCTCGGACTTCGGCCCCCACAGCGGCTCCGACCATCACCCGCAGCCAGAGCCCCTTCCCCCCACGGCGAGTCACGGGCACGGGCGCTGGGGGCCGTCTGTGGCGGTGGGCGGGCAGTGGACCCTTCTGGTTTGAGGCCTGATGCCCCCTCACCGCCGCCTCCTCAATCCACCGTCTCCCGGTGCCCCCCGCCGCTCCCCCAGATGAATGCGGCATCGTGGCCCAGATTTCTGAGCCCCTGGCAGCCGCGGACATCCCAGCATATTACATCAGCACCTTCAAGTTCGATCATGCACTGGTGAGACCCCACGGGACAGGGGCGGGCGGGGGGCAGGCTTCAAGGGAAGAGGGGGCGGGAGGACGAGGCCCGGGGTGTCCTTGATGTCCCTCTCGGCGGTGCGGATGGAGGGCTCTATGGGATGCCCTTCTCTGATGTGGACACAGTGGGGGATCAATACTACCTGGATGGAGTGGCAGGAGCTGCCCCAGGGGCCACCCAAGTCCCAGAGCCGAGCCGGCGGGTCAGAGTGGGCCACAAACCGAGCATGTGGGGTGCTGGCCGCAGTTCGGGGGAGTCACTTCCCTGTTCTCCCTCCCCGTATGGGATACAGGGACTGTATCCGACTTGACGATCTACCCCTGCCTTTAGAACAGTGCCTGGCACGGAGTGAGCGCTCACCAAATACCATTATGACCGTTTGTTAATTAATAATAATATTTCCACCCTGCCCCGGCCGGGCTTGAATTGGAGTCCCAGCCCCAGCAGCCTTACACAGAAGGTGGACGGGTTGGAGAGGGTCAGAGACAGATGACAGGAAGGGGCTCGGGGCGGGGGGACACGGCCCAGCTGGACTCTGGGTCCACAGAAGAGGAAACGGGTTACAATCCAGCAGGACAGATTTTTTATGGCAGGGGGGATCTTTAAATTCATTTAATGTGGGATTCATTCAGTGCTTTCTCTGCCCTCAGTACTGTGCTGAGCACTGGTGTGGACGCACGATGATCAGATGGGATCCGGTCCCTGACTGCACCCCCTCCCCCAAGGGCTCTCGGTCTGATGGAGGGAGGCCGGGGATCTAATCCCCATTTTAAAAATGAGAGAATTGAGGCCCAAAGCTGCTCGAGCTCACACGGTAGACCAGAGGCAGATCCGGGACTACACCCCAGGTCTCCCGACTCCCAGATAATTATAATAACTATTATTATTATTGTAGTACTTGTTAAGCGCTGACTGTGTGCCGAGCACCATTCTAAGAGCTGGGGTAGTTACAAGTGAATCAGGTTGGACACAGTCCCTGTCCCACGTGGGGCGGACTTAATCTTCATTTTACAGAGGAGGGAACCAAGGCCCAGAGAAGTGAAGTGACTTGCCCAAGATCACCGAGCAGACATGTGGCGGATTCAGGATTAGAACCCAGATCCTCCCGACTCGCAGGCCCGAGCTCTGTCCACTAAGCCACACTGCCTCACCCCCATTTTACAGATGGGGAAACGGAGGCCCAGAGAGGTCAGGCCCTTGTCCAAGGCCACACACAGCAGAACCAGGGTCTCTGGACCCCAGGCTTGGGGGTCTCACCACTGGACCACTCTGCCCTAACCTAAGGAAACATTTCCTGGAGATGCAAAGCCCAGGGTCAGGCGGTGGTGCAGGGGAGCAGGGAGACAAGGTGGGAGGAAAGGAAGGATCAGACTATGGAAGGTCAAAGCCCACATGCCCAGAAGCAGGGACTGGACAGGGTGAATGCCTCCACAGGCCCCAGGGAGCAGGTGAGGTTTGGAAGAGGGGCTCGGGAGAGGCAGGTGGAAGGCTGGAAATCAATCAATCAATCATATTTATTGAGCGCTTACTATGTGCAGAGCACTGTACTAAGCGCTTGGGAAGTACAAATTGGCAACACATAGAGACAGTCCAACCTCCTCTCCCCCGTTCTGCCCGCACAGGTTCCCGAAGAGAACATTAACAGCGTCATTAACGCCCTCCAAGTCAGTCAGGCCGAGCAGCAGCGTTAGACGGGCCTGAGCCCTCACCTTCTCCTCCTCCTCCTCTTCCTCCTCCTCCTCCTCCAGTGCTCCCCCTCCCCACCTCCCCTCTCTCGCAGCGGAGCAGGAGCGCGGCCAGAGCAGCTGAGGGGCAGGGGGCTTCTCCCGGCCCCGTGGCCAGCGACCCCGCCACTGGCCGGCTGACCCCGGCTGACCCGGTGCCGTGGCAGGGCCTGGGAGGGGGGACTCACGTTCAACACTACTCTCTGCGGAGACCCCACCCCAGAGCCCCTCCGGTCTCCCGGAGGGACCCTCCCCGAGAAAGCGGGGGGCTCGCCCTCAACACTACACCCTCCGCGGAGACCCTACCCCAGAGCCCCTCCGGTCGCCCGGGGGGACCCTCCCCAACCTCAGCCCACACTCCTCACTCTGGGGAGGGGCTGCATGACGGCCCCTTCCCACCCACCCCCAGTCCTAGGCCCTAGGACGGATGCCCACCGCCGAGGGGTTTCTAGGCCCCGCTGCCAGGTCGGGGCAAGGAGGGGGCGCCTGACGGACAGGGACTCGAAATCGGGCGGGGGTCTCCCCGGGGCCTCGTGCTGGGACGGCCGGACGGCCATTCCTTCCGAGCCCCTGGACACTCCTTGCAACTCCCACGGGACCGGCCGGAACCTCGACGCCCCCGGCTGTTCCTGCCCAGATGGGTACGGGGCAGGCGGTGGCGGGGTCCTCCGTCCTTCGAACCTTCGTGAATTTGCACAAAATTCAGAGAGAACCAAAACTGTAAGTTGCTTCTTCGTTCCTTGAAGGGGCGGGGGGCCAGGTCTCCAAGGCCGCAGCACCGGGGGGGACTTGAGGCCCACACGCTCACACTCACCCCCTTGGCACGTGGAGGCCGGGGCAGCCTCCCGCCCCATCCCACCCGGATCTTTGGGCCCCCTACACGTGCCCGAGACCCCTCACCCCGAATCCCTCCGACCCAATTCCCTGCCCTT
This sequence comes from Tachyglossus aculeatus, assembly GCF_015852505.1. NCBI lineage: Eukaryota > Metazoa > Chordata > Mammalia > Monotremata > Tachyglossidae > Tachyglossus > Tachyglossus aculeatus. The sequence goes on along the minus strand of NC_052082.1, from coordinate 59,226,194 downwards.
TCTTTGGGAAGAAGGAAAGAAGCAACGAATTCCTGGCGTTTCCCCAGACCCCTCCCCCTGTGCAGGTGCGAGAGAGCGCGTGTGCGTGCTTGAGCCCCTCGAAGGCTAAGGCTGTGGCGTCGCGCTGGCCGCAGCCTGGACCGCCTGACGTAGAAATACCTGTGTTTTATGTTTCTATAGATATATACTGTATAGAGCATATATACTTGAGCAATATATATGTTAATATATGCCACGTGCAGCCCACCCGAACCCGGCCCACTTGGGTCAGTGGGGGCACGCTGGCCGTATATTTTTAATTCAAGTATATAGGCAATACGACCACGTCGATCAGGTGTAAGAGGTTCTCAAACCAGCAGAATGGAGCCCCGGCCTCCCCCCCCCCCCGGGGGACCCTTCCCCCATTTGGGTCAGGGCCCTGCCCATCCTGGGGAGGGTCGTACCTCCAGGCGGCGAAGGACGGGGCGTCCCGCTTGACGACCTCCTGGCCGGGAGGGGGCGCTGCCTTGACGGATGGAAAGCAGGAGACGGGCCGGAAGGAAGGGAGGTCAGCGTGCGCACGTACGTGCGTGAGGGCGGGGCCGCCTTCACTGCCCATCCCCGCCTCTTTATCTGTATGGCCGGGCTGGGATTGGTCAGCGTGCGTGCGTAGGTGCGTACGTGCTGAGGCGTGCGTGAGGGCGGGGCCTGCCCACCCCCCGCCTCCTTATCTGTATGGCCGGGCTGCGATTGGTCAGCGTGCGTGCGTGCTTACGTACGTGCGTGCTGAAGCGTGCGTGCGTACGGGGCCGCCCTCACTGCCCATCCTTCCCCCCCCTCCCTTTTCATTCATTCATTTATTCAGTCAGTCAGTCGCACTTATTGAGCGCCTACTGTGTGCGGAGCACTGTAGTAAGCGCTCAATAAATGCGATTGAATGAATGAATGAATGAAAGAAGGAGACAATACAGTTCATTCATTCGTTCAATCGTATTTACTGAGCGCTTACTGTGTGCAGGGCACTGTACTAAGCGCTTGCGAAGTCCAGTTCGGCAACACAGTCCCTACCCACAACGGGCTCAAGGGCTAGAAGAAGGAGACAATACAATTCATTCATTCATTCATTCAAAAGTATTTATTGAGCGCTTACTGTGTGCAGAGCACTGTACTAAGCGCTTGGAAAGTTCAATTCGTTAACACAGTCCCTGCCCAACAACGGGCTCAAGGGCTAGAAGAAGGAGACAATACAATTCATTCATTCATTCATTTATTGAGCGCTTACTGTGTGCAGAGCACTGTACTAAGCGCTTGGGAAGTACAATTCGGCAACACAGTCCCTACCCAACAACGGGCTCAAGGTCTAGAAGGAGACAATACAGTTCATTCATTCATTCAATCGTATTTATTGGGCACCTACTGTGTGCAGAGCACTGTACTAAGCGCTTGGAAAGTACAATTAGGCAACACAGGCCCTACCCAACAACAGACTCAAGGTCTAGAAGAAGGAGACAATACAATTCACTCATTCATTCATTCGTATTTATTGAGCGCTTACTGTGTGCAGAGCACTGTACTAAGCACCTGGAAAGTACAATTCGGCAACACAGTCCCTACCCAACAACAGGCTCAAGGTCTAGAAGAAGGAGACAATACAATTCATTCATTCATTCAATCGTATTTATTGAGCGCTTACTTTGTGCAGAGCACTGTATTAAGCGCTTGGAAAGTACAGTTCGGCAACACAGTCCCTACCCAACAACGGGCTCAAGGTCTAGAAGGAGTCAGTCATATTTATTGAGCGCCTACTGTGTGCAGAGCACTGTACTAAGCGCTTGGGAAGTACAGTTCGGCAACACAGTCCCTACCCAACGACGGGCTCAAGGTCTAGAAGGAGTCTCAGTCAGTTGCATTTATTGAGCACCTACTGTGTGCAGAGCACTGTACTAAGCACTTGGATAGTACAATTTGGCAACACAGTCGCTACCCAACAACGGGCTCAAGGTCTAGAAGGGGGAGACAACTAGACAAAACAAGTAGACAAAATGTCAATACCATCAAAATAGATAAATAGAATTCATTCATTCATTCATTCAATCGTATTTATGGAGCGCTTACCGTGTGCAGAGCACTGGACTAAGCGCTTGGGAAGTACAAGTCGGCAACATAGAGAGACGGTCCCTACCCAACAACGGGCTCATGGTCTAGAAGCAACTAGACAAAACAAGTAGACAAAATGTCAGTACCATTAAAATAGATAAATAGAATTCATTCATTCAATCACATTTATTGAGCGCTCACCGTGTGCAGAGCACTGGACTAAGTGCTTGGGAAGTACAAGTCGGCAACATAGAGAGACGGCCCCTACCCAACAACGGCCTCACGGTCTAGAAGCAACTAGACAAAACAAGTAGACAAAACGTCAGTGCCATCAAAATAGATAAATAGAATTCATTCATTCAATCGTATTTATTGAACGCTTACTGTGTGCAGAGCACTGGAGTAAGCGCTTGGGAAGTACAAGTCGGCAACATAGAGAGGCGGCCCCTACCCAACAACAGGCTCACAGTCTAGAAGGAGGAGACAGACAACAAAACAAAACATGGAGACAGGTGTCAAAATATTATAGAATTATAGATATATACACACCTCTTTCCCTCCCTCTCCCCTTCACCCCGACCCGGCCATGGCGGAGAATCAGGCAACTGACTGGTCACTCACTCACTCACTCTCAATCCTATTTATTGAGCGGTCCTTCCTCAAACCCTCCCCGCTCCCCTTTAAACTTTCAAAAAGTAGGGGGAGAGGCAGGGAGGACCTGTAGGAGGGAACCTGCTGTCCCTCCCCTTCCAAATCAATCAATCAATCGTATTTATTGAGCGCTTACTGTGTGCGGAGCACTGGACTAAGCGCTTGGGAAGTCCAAGTTGGCAACATAGGGAGACAGTCCCTACCCAACAGTGGGCTCACAGTCGAGAAGAATCAAGGTGCTCTTCAGTTTGGGAACACTTGCACCTTGGGATGCTTAGGGAATCTATTCTATTTATTTTGTTGGTATGTTTGGTTTTGTTCTGTCTCCCCCTTTTAGACTGTGAGCCCACTGTTGGGTAGGGACCGTCTCTATATGTTGCCAACTTGGACTTCCCAAGCGCTTAGTACAGCGCTCTGCACACAGTAAGCGCTCAATAAATACGATTGATTGAATGTATGCACATACACCTAGGGGGGCCTGGGTTGTATAAATTGGGAATTAACCACCTGTTTTCCCTCCCCCTTAGACTGGGAGCCCCTTGCGGGACAGGATCTGTCCTGACCATCTTGTATCCACCCCAGAGCTTGGCACGTCACGAGCCCTTAAATACTTTAATTTTCACTATCATCAATCGTATTTATTGAGCGCTTACTGTGTGCAGAGCACTGTACTAAGCGCTTGGGAAGTACAAGTTGGCAACATATAGAGACGGTTCCTACCCAACAGTGGGCTCACAGTCTTTACTATCATTATGTGTCTGTGCACATGTGCCCGAGTGTGCCTGTGTGGGATTTGTATGTGTCTGTTCTTTGTACGTGTAGGTGTGCACATGGGCCTCTGTGTGCCTGCACTAGTATTCATGTCTTTGTGCCTTCTTGGGTGCAAGGGTGTCTGCGAGTATGGGTGTGCATACACGTGCCCACACGTCAGTGTGTACAGGTGTGTTGGGGGGAGGCTGTCACGTGCCCAGGTGTCCGTGCGGGTGCATGCTGCGGGTTCAGGAGCCCCCAGGGCCCCAGTTTTCCAGAGTTTGGGGAGCGGCTGTGGTCTTGGAGGTCCGGGATCTCCGGTCCCTGGGTCTCCCGGTGCTCCTCCACCCACCCTGCCGTGAGGCCCCTGTTGCCCCAGAAGACCAGGCCCGGGTTGGGGGGAAAGGGGAGAGGCGTGCTTGCCCCTGGTTGGCGGTGGTGGGGGGTTGGTTTGAGGTTCTTTCCTCTCCCGCCTTTACCCTAAAACCAGCCTCGTCCCCCCCCCCCCCCATTGTGCCCCCACCCCACTCTCCGGCCCCTGAGGGTGGGAGCTCCCTGCAGACTGAAGGCTCGGGCGGAGGCGGGCCTCAAGGTGCTGATGGCACCGGGGCCCAGGCCTCCATCGGCCTCCTGTTCCTGGGCCACATGCCATGCCCCCCCTCCGTCCCTTTGGCCCCATGGACGCCACTTTGGGGGAGAGGAAGGAAGGGGCAGAATCCCAGCCCTTCTGTTCCACGGTGCCCACGCTTTTTCCAGGGCAGGCAGGGGAGAAACCAAGGGGCCTAAAAACCGTCTCCCCATCCCCTCCCTGCTACTTAGACTGCAGCTGGCCCAAACCCTCCGGCCAACCCCCAGCTCAACCCCTCCCGACAACCGACACGTTCACGGGGGGCGATTCCCGTCCCTGACCGCTCACATCCCCAACCTCCCTCCCGGCCGGATCCGTTCCGGCCGTCGGGGCTCGTGCCACGGCCGCCTCGGAGGCCCAGTCGGGAGGTACCGTGGTGGGATGAGGACCGGGCCCGAGCGGGGGGCTCTGAAGCCGCCCCGGCCTCCCCCACCGACTTGGACGGTGAACCCCCGGGCGGCCGCGTGGACCGGGAGGAGAAGGAAGAACAGTGTTCCAGACAAATGACAGTATATTTTGTACTTTGTAAAGTGTTAATTAAAATGGACAGAAGGTCACCTTATGCTGCCCGCTCTGTTCTGCTCGGACGGATGGGGGAAAAAAAAAGCCACGCTCGCTGGTGTCTGAGACCCCTGTCCCTCTCCCTGTCCCCCCACCAGCTTCCCGGGGCCGAGAGGGAGGCCCATCTTCCACGGGAGCGGACAGGGCAGCGAGACGGCGCAGTGAGCGGGGGTCGTCGCGGGCCCTGTAGGAGACCACTGCCCGCCCCACCCCGGGTCCCCATCCCTCCAACTCCCCGGCCTTGGGGCCCCGGGGAAAGGAGCAGGAGGTGGTAGGTGGGGGGGTCGCATACAATAATAATGATGGCATTTATTAAGCGCTTACTATGTGCAAAGCACTGTTCTAAACGCTGGGGAGGTTATAAGGTGATCAGGTTGTCCCACAGGGGGCTCACAGTCAATCCCCATTTTACGGAACTGAGGCCCAGAGAAGTTAAGTGACTTGCCCTAAGTCACACAGCTGACAATTGGGATTGGCACTCGGCAAGAACGTCTGCCCGGGCACTCAATAACAATAATAATGGCATCTGTTAAGCGCTTACTATGTGCAAAGCACTGTTTGAAGCGCTGGAGCACTGTTCTAAGTAACCGAGGCAGGGGCCTTGCTAGTGCTTAGAACAGTGCTTGGCACATAGTACGCGCTTAACGAATACCATCATCATCATCATCACTGCCAGCCCTTCCCCCCAGAGAACAGATCCCCCTTCTAGACTGTGAGCCCACTGTTGGGTACGGACCGTCTCCATATGTTGCCAACTTGTACTTCCCAAGCACTTAGTACGGTGCTCTCCACACAGTAAGCGCTCAATGAATACGATTGAATGAATGAATGAATGGGCGGAGCCACGATTTGAACCCATGACCACTGACCCCAAAGCCCGTGCTCTTTCCACTGAGCCACGCTGCTTCTCCAAGTGACCCCTCTGGCCTTTCTGTTCAACTGGGGTCATTCTGGACCTTTCCAGATAAAACTGGGGTCACTCAGAGGTAGCCAGGATCATTTTGGGTCATCCCATGACAATTTCAGGTCAACTGGGGTCACGTCAGCTCATTCCACCTCATTTCAGTCTAAACCGTCACCTCGGGACAACCAGGGTCCTTTCAGGCCACCTCACAATTTCAAGTTAAGTGGGGGCCATCTCACAACTTAAGGGGGTCACGTAAGGGTAACTGAGGTCATTTTAGGTCATCTCCTAGCAATTCAAGGCAAAACGACAACCAGGCTCACTTCCGGTCACCTCCTGGCAATTTCACACAAAACAGGCTCATTTTCAGGACAACTGGAGTCACGTCAGGTCATTCCAGGTAAATTAAGGCTCGCTTCCGGGCTCTTCAATTCATTTAATATTTTGGGTTCATCCCCTCAAGTGACGCCCGCTCCCCCAGGCCGTGTGGCCGTTCCTCACAGCTCCGGGGACGGGGGCGGCCGGCTCTAGGGTGGGCTCCGTCCGCCTACTTCACACCAGCCTGACCCACCAGAGCCCCCGTGCCCAAGCCGTTCATGCCAGTATTTCCTAAGGGCCACTATGCGGTGAGCTCCAAGCTGAGAGCTGGGATACCAACTTCCCCCGGGGGCCGGGGTCTCTCACGGGAAGAGGGGGCGACCGGAAGAAAAGGGAAGAGAGCCCGAAACATGGAAGCTGATGGAAAGTCCTCACCGGGCCTCTGAAGGGCACACAGTTCTCGGCCTACTTGGCACGGTCCGAGCTGAAGGGGATGGGGCGCCCAGCGGTCCGGGGGCCGGGCACCCCAGGGTGATCTGAGGGTCCCCCCCCGCCCTGCCCTTGCCCTTCCCGCGGCCTCGGGAAAGTTGGGAAAGGCAACTGGAGGGTGTCCTGGCGGCACCACGACAATGCAAAGCATCGCTCCTGGCGAAACCCACGCGGCCGGGCCGGTGGGAGGCCGGGCACCGCGGACGGGGGAGCCGCGTCTGCCCCGGTTAGCGGGGGCGAGGGTCGGGGGGTGTGTGGCGGAAGAGCGGCGGCTTCTGGGGGCCGTCCCCCCCCCCCCCCGAGCTGCGGCGCTGGGGCCTCAGATAAACGACTGGGCCACGGTGACCATGTGATCCACTCCACAAGCCACGTCCACCGGCTCTCCGGCCAGGGTCACCTGAAACGACGGCCGCGCCGTGAGCCGTTCCGGCCCGAGGTGGGCGGAGCGGGGGGTCCGTCCGGGCTGACCGTGGGGGCCCGGCGGCTCCCTAATGGCCGGCCGCGGCCCCTCCCGCTGGGGAGACGCCGGCCGGATGGCTCAGACGTTAGAGGAGCCTGAGGACTCTGCCCCTAGGGTGGGGGAAGCACCCCCGGGGAGTTCGGGGGGGTGGGATGCTGAGCGGGCTGGTCCGGCGGTGAGCCCCTCGCTCCGCCCCCCAACCCGCACTCACCCTCCAGGGGAAGTACTGGTCCTCCATGCGGCCGATGCCCAGGCAACCTCGCACGTTCTTGCCCCACACAAACAGCTGCCCTTTATCTGCGGGGAGAAAGCAGGTGGGCCGGGTCCGCTCACCGGGGGCCGAAGGGGGCTGGGGGGCGCGGGGGTCGGTCCGTCCGGGGGGGGCGGTCACTGACTGGTGATGGCGGCGAAGTGGCTGAGCCCGCAGCGGACCTTGGCCACGCGGACGTCCGGGTTGCGGTCCGACCGGCCGAACAGGATGGGCGGGATCATCTCCGGGGTGGGGGTCTCCAGTAGCGTGGGGCCCTTCCCGAGGATCCCGTACCCCCAGACGAACACGTCGCCTTGGTCTGCCAGACACAGAGTTGCAATCAGTTCCTACCCACACGGGCGCCCGGCTCGCCACTCCACTGCCCGCGGGGGTGGGCATCCACCCTTGGGACAGAGCCGGGGGCTGGGGGCCTTGCCGCCCCCATGCCCCAATTTCTTGGCCACAGCTCCCCCGCAACTGGGCCACAGGAGCCTGGTGAAGGGCCGGCCTGCGGTCCTTAATGCCCGATGCCCCCAGCCCCCTTCATCCCAGGGCTGGCAAGTCTGAGCGTGCCCGCATGTGCCCACCCGTGGGGCAGAGGTAGGGGTGGATGTCCGGGCCCTTGCGGGGGCCCGGTGGGCAGAAGCAAGGCGGAGGGAAGACAGACCGTTGAGCACAACGTTGCCGGTGCCGCCACAGGCCGCCTGCTTCACCCTCCCGACCACGGCGGAGAAGGGCAGGTGCCGAGGCTCCTTCACCTGCGGAGACACGGAGCGGCCGGGAGTTTGGGGCTTCGGCCGTGGGGCGACGCGCGGGAGCTGGGGTGGAAAACCCCATGTCGGACCACAGCCGGAAAGGCCCTAGACTTCCGAGCAACATCCCCCACCTCAACCCGGCAGGCCCAGCTGCAGCGGGAGCAGCGGGCCGAAGCCTGGTGGGAATTCCCCGGTCGTCGTTCCGGCCGGGGCCCGGCAGGCAACGGGAACCCCGGCCCGCTTCCCGCGGCGGCTCCCACCCCGCCCGGGGGCTCACCAGTTCCCGCCCCGGGGGCCCGGGCGGCTACCTGGGTGGCCTCGGTGACCGCGGCCAGTTGCAGGTACTCGGAGTTGCCCCAGCCGAAGAGGTGGCCGTCGGCGGACACGGCCAGGCACGAGTCGCCGTAGGAGGCCAGCTGGACGATGCGGACGCCGGCGATGTCCCCGCGCAGCCGGCTGGGGATGCTGGTCACCTGTAGGTGACCCAGGCCTGGCCGGGGAGAGCGAGCCGTCACTCCACCCTCTCCATCCTTGGGCCCCGGACGCCGGGTGGACGGGGCCGCCCCACCTCTCCGCTCCCCAACCCACAGGAAGAGCCGACCCGGACTGACCGGGCATTCCCGCAGGACCCTGCTCCCCCACCCACCTCAGGGGGAGGGGGGCCCGAGGCACATACCCGTCTGCCCGTCTGCCCCCCAGCCGCAGGAGTACACCGCCCCCGACTTCGTGAGGAACAGGCTGTGATCCTGTCCGCACACCACCTGTAACACAGCACCCGCTCACGCCCAGAGCACAGACATCCTTACTGTCTCCCCCAGCGACTCAGCATGGCCCACCCAACACCCCCAACTCTTCCCCGGTGACCCGGGCAGTGGGTCTGTCCACCCGGGTCCACAGCCCCTCACCTGCACGACCTGCTCGTCCAATCCCTGTATCCTGTGCACCACGTGGCTCTCGCTGTGGGCGGAGGTGAAGGAAGGAGTGTTTTCCAGTGAGAAACAGGCCCCACGTCTCCATCCCCTTCTCCACCCCCGTCCGGGACACTCGCGCGGACACTAAGGGCACATCAACGGCCCTCGTGCCACCCTCTTGCCAGCGGGCGGGACCCGCAGTTTGGTTTTGTTCTCTGTCTCCCCCTTTTAGACTGTGAGCCCACTGTTGGGTAGGGACTGTCTCTATATGTTGCCAACTTCCCAACATAGCGCTCAATAAATATGATTGATGATGATGATGATGATGACCCCAGTCCCCAGAGGGAGGCGGAGGCTATTCCTGTCGTTCTGCCTCGGAGCCTTCCAAGATAGACGTCCTGTGCCCGCCGACCAATCGACCAACTGACGTGGTCACCGAGCAACTGCTGAGCACAGACTGCTGTACCGGGCACCTTTCAGGCGCAAAGTAGACACCTACTATGGGCACAGCGCCGTACTGAGCAGCCAGTACTTACTGAACTGGGTGTCCACTCTGTGCAGAGCGTGTAGCCGGCGCCAGAGGTGGAGCCACAGCCCTGCCCTCAAGAAGCTTCCAGCCTCCCGGGAGGTCGGTCCCACCGGCCTAGCTCAGGCGGCCCCGGGAGGGGCTCGGTTTCCTGGCTGCCCTCGGGGTTCCCGGGATAAGAGCCGCCAACCCCCGCTGTGGCTCAGGGGCACGTGCACGGGCAGGCCGTGGTCCAACCTGACACGCCTGTGCTTCTGCTGGCCCCCCTGTGGGTCCCTCCTCCTGTTGTCATCATCATCAATTGTATTTATTGAGCGCTTACTATGTGCAGAGCACTGTACTAAGCGCTTGGGAAGTACAAATTGGCAACATCTAGAGACAGTCCCTACCCAACAGTGGGGAGTCTAAAATGGGGAGACAGAGAACAAAACCAAACATACTAACAAAATAAAATAAATAGAATAGATATGTACAAGTAAAATAAATCAATAAATAGAGTAATAAATATGTACAAACATATATACATATATACAGGTGCTGTGGGGAAGGGAAGGAGGTAAAATCATCGTCATCATCAATTGTATTTATTGAGCGCTTACTATGTGCAGAGCACTGTACTAGGCGCTTGGGAAGTACAAGTTGGCAACATATAGAGACAGTCCCTACCCAACAGTGGGCTCACAGTCTAAAAGGGGGAGACAGAGAACAAAACCAAACATACTAACAAAATAAAATAAATAGGATAGATATGTACAAGTAAAATAAATCAATAAATAGAGTAATATGTACAAACATATATACATATATACAGGTGCTGTGGGGAAGGGAAGGAGGTAAAATCATCATCATCATCATCATCAATCGTATTTATTGAGCGCTTACTATGTGCAGAGCACTGTACTAAGCGCTTGGGAAGTACAAATTGGCAACATAGAGAGACAGTCCCTACCCAACAGTGGGCTCACAGTCTAAAAGGGGGAGACAGAGAACAAAACCAAACATACTAACAAAATAAAATAAATAGAATAGATATGTACAAGTAAAATAAATAGAGTAATAAATATGTACAAACATATATACATATATACAGGTGCTGTGGGGAAGGGAAGGAGGTAAAATCATCATCATCATCATCAATCGTATTTATTGAGTGCTTACTATGTGCAGAGCACTGTACTAAGCGCTTGGGAAGTACAAATTGGCAACATAGAGAGACAGTCCCTACCCAACAGTGGGCTCACAGTCTAAAAGGGGGAGACAGAGAACAAAACGAAACATACTAACAAAATAAATAGAATAGATATGTACAAGTAAAATAAATAAATAAATAAATATGTACAAGCATATATCCATATATACAGGTGCTGTGGGGAAGGGAAGGAGGTAAAATGCGGGGGGATGGAGAGGGGGACGAGGGGGAGAGGAAGGAAGGGGCTCAGTCTGGGAAGGCCTATCTCTGTTGTGCTTCAGAGATACCATCTGCCTCCCCCCCAAACAGAGAGAATGGAGGGGGTCCTGCCTCGAACAGAGCTCTGCTCCCCGTAGGTGCTCAGTAAGCACCAAGGGTAGAAGAATGGGCAGATTGGACGACGGCTCACCCTCTCCTGCCCCTCTGCTTCTGTGAGGAGCCCTCTCCTGAAGCCTCCGGGGAAGGGGGTGCCAAACGGTAGCCCCGCGCTTCCTCCCGCACGAGCAGGCCCCCCCGCCACCCCCGATGCCCACCTGTACACCTCGTTCTCGACGACCTCTCGGCCGCACTGTCCGTAGCTGTTGTTGCCCAGGCTGAACACTGGGAGGGAGGAAGATGGGGTCAGAGGGCACGGGGCTGGGCCGGCGGGGCCGACGGACCCACCGGACCAGGGAGACGGTCCCCCCCCGGCCCCCCGCGACCTACCTCCTTCGCCGTCCGTGAGCACGAGGGAGTGGGCCCGTCCGCAGGACACCTGAAGCACTCGGCTCTCCTGGGGCCGCTCCAGCGGCAAGGCCACGGGGCTCGGCTCCAGGACGTAGTCATAGCCTCGCTCTGCGCTCCCCGACCGGGGGCAGGGGTCAGGGATGCCAGCCGGCCCGGGGGGCCCCCTCCGGATGCCCCCGCCCCCCAGGGAACCAGCCCAAGCTGGCCACCGAGGCCTCAGCCCTGGGGTCTCGGTTGCAGGGCGGGCAGTGTTCAGGGCCCAGCCCCCGGCCAAGAGAAGGGGGCTTCACTCCGCAGCTGCTTAGAGAAGCGGCGTGGCTCAGTGGAAAGAGCACGGGCTTGCGAGTCAAAGATCACGGGTTCAAATCCCGGCTCCGCCAACTGTCAGCTGGGCGACTTTGGGCAAGTCACAACTTCTCCGTGCCTCAGTGACCTCATCTGTAAAATGGGGACTAGGGCTGTGAGCCCCCTGTGGGATAACCTGATCCCCTCATATCCTCCCCAGCGCTTTGCACACAGTAAGCGCTTAGCAGATGCCATCATCAGCATCGTAACCGGGCCCCAGGAGCCGTGAGGGGGCCACAGGTTCGCTCCAGTGCAGGCCGGAGGGAGTGGGGGTGTGGGTGGGTGCAGGAGTGTGAGCAGAATCAATCAATCGTATATATTGAGCGCTTACTGTGTGCAGAGCACTGTACTAAGCGCTTGGGAAGTACAAGTTGGCAACATATAGAGACAGTCCCTACCCAACAGTGGGCTCACAGTCTAAAAGGGGGAGACAGAGAACAAAACCAAACATACTAACAAAATAAAATAAATAGAATAGATATGTACAAGTAAAATAAATAGAGTAATAAATATGTACAAACATATATACAGGTGCTGTGGGGAAGGGAAGGAGGTAAGACGGGGGGATAGAGAGGGGGACGAGGGGGAGAGCAGAAGAGTGTGGCAGTGTGACTGTGTAAAAGAGAAGCAGCGTGGCTCGGTGGAAAGAGCACGGGCTTCGGAGTCAGAGGTCACGGGTTCAAATCCCAGCTCTGCCAACTGTCAACTGTGTGACTTTGGGCAAGTCACTTCTCTGTGCCTCAGTTCCCTCATCTGCAAAATGGGGATTGAGACTGTGAGCCCCCCCGTGGGACAACCTCATCACTTTGTAACCTCCCCAGTGCTTAGAATTAACGATTGAATGAATGCCTCCCCACGGCACATATGCATCTATTTGCAGATACCTGTAATTTATTGTTTTATCTGTTTGTATTAATGTCTGTCTCCCCCTCTAGACCGTGAGCTCGCTGTTGGGTAGGGACCGGCTCTATATGTTGCCAACTTGTACTTCCCAAGCGCTTAGTACAGGGCTCCGCACACAGTAAGCGCTCAATAAATGCGATTGAATGAATGAATGAATGCTTTGCACATAGTAAGCGCTTAATAAATGCCGCTATTATTATTATTATTATTAAAAGGATGCGTGCACACGTGAGGGCGTACATGCATGTGTGGGCGCCCAAGCGGGGAAGGGAAGGAGGTAAAATGCGGGGGGATGGAGAGGGGGACGAGGGGGAGAGGAAGGAAGGGGCTCAGTCTGGGAAGGCCTATCTCTGTTGTGCTTCAGAGATACCATCTGCCTCCCCCCCAAACACAGGGAATGGAGAGGGTCCTGCCTCGAACAGAGCTCTGCTCCCCGTAGGTGCTCAGTAAGTACCAAGGGTAGAAGAATGGGCAGATTGGACGACGGCTCACCCTCTCCTGCCCCTCTGCTTCTGTGAGGAGCCCTCTCCTGAAGCCTCTGGGGAAGGGGGTGCCAAACAGTAGCCCCACGCTTCCTCCCGCACAAGCAGGCCCCCCGCCACTTCCCCACAGCACCTGTATATATGTATATATGTTTGTACATATTTATTACTCTATTTATTTTACTTGTACATATCTATTCTATTTATTTTATTTTGTTAGTATGTTTGGTTTTGTTCTCTGTCTCCCCCTTTTAGACTGTGAGCCCACTGTTGGGTAGGGACTGTCTCTATATGTTGCCAATTTGTACTTTCCAACCGCTTAGTACAGTGCTCTGCACATAGTAAGTGCTCAATAAATACGATTGATGGTGAGTGGAAGAGTGTGACGCCGGGCGCATGCGCAGAGGTGTGCGTGGCTTCGGAGGGGAGCGGGCGTGTTTGTGCAGGGGAGTGCCGCTCCTTCCCTGTCCCACCCCCGGCAGGGAGGCCTCGCCCGGGGGTCCCCGCGCTCACCCTTGTGCTGCCGGCTCTGCTGGAAGCCCAGCTGGGAGTCCTTGTTGAGCCCCATGCCCCACACCTTGGTCACATCGCGCGTGGAGGAGGCCAGCAGCGTGAACCCGTAGCCACAGGCCACCGAGGAAATCTGGGGGAAGAGACAGACGGTGGGGGGTGGGTGGGTGGGCACGATGGGTCATCTTCCCCATTCCATCTTACCTCCTTCCCTTCCCCGCAGCACCTGTATATATGTTTGTACATATTTTTTTTTACTCTATTTATTTATTTATTTTATTTGTACATATCTATTCTACTTATTTTATTTTGTTAGTATGTTTGGTTTTGTTCTCTGTCTCCCCCTTTTAGACTGTGAGCCCACTGTTGGGTAGGGACCGTCTCTAGATGTTGCCAATTTGTACTTCCCAAGCGCTTAGTACAGTGCTCTGCACATAGTAAGCGCTCAATAAATACGACTGATGATGATGATGATAACAATGGTGGTATTTGTTAAGCGCTTACTACATGCAAAGCACTGTTCTATGTGCTGGGGGAGATACAAGGTGATCAGATTGTCCCACGTGGGGCTCACAGTCTTCATCCCCGTTTTCCAGATGAGGGAACTGAGGCCCAGAGAAGTCACACCGCAATCAATCAATCAATCAATCAATCGTATTCATTGCGAGCGGCGGAGCCGGGATTAGAACCCACGACCTCTAACTCCCAAGCCCGGGCTCTTGCAACTGGGCCCCGCTGCTCCTTAGAACGAAGCTTGGCATCAAACGGGCGCTAACAAGTGGTACGCGCCCTGCGTGGCTCAGTGGAAAGAGCCCGGGCTTTGGAGTCAGAGGTCATGGGTTCAAATCCCGGCTCCACACCTCATCTGCAGTGTGACTTTGGGCAAGTCATTTCACTTCTCTGGGCCTCGGTTACCTCATCTGGAAAATAGGGATTAATAATAATAATAATGACGGCATTTATTAAGCGCTTACTATGTGCAAGGAACTGTTGGAGAATCAGCGTGGCTCTGTGGAAAGAGCCCGGGCTTTGAAGTCAGAGGTCATGGGTTCAAATCCCGGCTCTGCCACTTAGCTGTGTGACTTTGAGCAAGTCACTTCACTTCTGAGCCTCAGTTACCTCATCTGTAAAATGGGGATTAAGGCTGTGAGCCCCCCGTGGGACAATCTGATCACCTTGTAACCTCCCCAGCGCTTAGAACAGTTCCTTGCACACAGTAAGTGCTTAATAAATGCCATCATCATCATCACTGGGGAGGATACAAGGTGATCAGGTTGTCCCATGGGGGGCTTACAGTCTTCATCTTCTAGACTGTGAGCCTGCTGTTGGGTAGGGACCGTCTCTGTATGTTGCCAACTTGGACTTCCCAAGCGCTTAGTACAGTGCTCAGCACACAGTAAGTGCTCAATAAATACGATTGAATGAATCCCCATTTTCCAGATGAGGGAACTGAGGCCCACAGAAGTGAAGTGACTTGCCCAAAATCACCCAGCTGACAAGTGGCAGAGCTGGGACTTGTACTCCCCAGGCGCTTAGTCCAGTGCTCTGCACACAGTAAGCGCTCAATAAATACGACTGAATGAATCCCCATTTTCCAGATGAGGGAACCGAGGCCCAGAGAAGTGAAGTGCCTTGCTCAAAGTCACCCAGCTGACAAGTGGCGGAGCCGGGACTTGTACTCCCCAGGCGCTTAGTCCGGCGCTCAGCACACAGTAAGCGCTCAATAAATACGATTGAATGAATCCCCATTTGACAGATGAGGGAACTGAGGCCCACAGAAGTGAAGTGATTTGCCCAAAATCACCCAGCTGACAAGTGGCGGAGCCGAGATTTGTACTTCCCAGGTGCTTAGTCCAGTCCTCAGCACAGAATAAGCGCTCAATAAATACGATTGAATGAATCCCCATTTTCCAGATGAGGGAACCGAGGCCCAGAGAAGTGAAGTGCCTTGCCCAAAGTCACCCAGCTGACAAGTGGCAGGGCCGGGACTTGTACTTCCCAGGCGCTTAGTCCGGCGCTCAGCACACAGTAAGCGCTCAATAAATACGATTGAATGAATCCCCATTTGACAGATGAGGGAACTGAGGCCCACAGAAGTGAACTGACTTGCCCAAAGTGACCCAGCTGACAAGTGGCGGAGCTGGGACTTGTACTTCCCAGGAGCTTGGTCCAGCGCTCAGCACACAGTAAGCGCTCAATAAATACGATTGAAGGAATCCTCATTTTCCAGATGAGGGAACCGAGGCCCAGAGAAGTAAAGTGACTTGCCCAAAGTCACCCAGCTGACAAGTGGTGGGGTTGGGACCTGTACTTCCCAGGCGCTTAGTCCAGCGCTCAGCACACAGTAAGCGCTCAATAAATACGACTGAATGACTGAATTTGAAGCCACGATGTGAGCCCACTGTTGGGTAGGGCCTGTCTCTCTATGTTGCCAACTTGTACTTCCCAAGCGCTCAGTCCAGTGCTCTGCACACAGTGAGCGCTCAATAAATACAATTGATTGATTGATTGACTCCAAAGCCCGGGCTCTTTCCACTGAGCCATGCTGCTGCTGTGGGCCCCCCCGAGGGCGGCCAACCTGATTCTGCTGTAACCTCCCCAGCGCTAAGTAAATAAACAGATAGATAGATAAATAAATAGGTAAATAAATAAGTAAAGGAATAAATAGATAAATAAATGGATACATAAACAGATAAATCGATAGATAAATAAATAAATAGATAAATAAATGGATAAATAAGCAGATAGATACATAGATAGATAAATAAATAGGTAACTAAATAAAAACAGATGAATAGATAAATGAATAAATAGATAAATAAATAAATAAACAGATAAATAGATAAATAAGCAGATGAATGGATAAATAAATATATAAATAAATACATAAACAGATAGACAGATGAATAGATAAATAAATATATGAATAAATAAACAGATAAATAGATAAATGAATAAACGGATAAATAGATTGATAGATAAGTAGATAAACAAACAGATAAATCGATAAATAAATAAACAAATAGATAAGTATATAAATAAATAAACAGACAAATATATTAATACAAAAGTAGATAGATAAATGAATAAATAAACAGATAAATAGGTGAATAAATCGATAAATAAATAAATGAATAAACAAACAGATAAACAGATAAATAGATAAATAAACAGATAAATAAATAAACAGATAGATTAATAGATAAGTAGATAGTTAAGTAGATAAATAAATAAACGGATAAATAGATGAATAAATAAACAGATAAGCATATAAATAAATAGATAAATAAACAGATAAATATATTAATAGAAAAGTAGATAGGTAAATAAACAGATAAATAGGTAAATAAATGGATAAATGAATAGATGAATAAACAGATAAGTAGATAAACAGAGAAATAAATAAATAGATTAATAGATAAGTAGATAGATAAGTAGATAAATAAACAAACAGATAAATAAACAGATAAGTATATAAATAAATAGATAAATAAATAAAAGATAAATATATTAATAGAAAAGTAGATAGATAAATAAATAAATAAACAGATGAATAGGTAAGTGAATGGATAAATAAATAGATGAATAAATAAACAGATAGATAAAGAGATAGATAAATAAGTAGATAAACAGATAAATAGATGAATAAATGGATAAATAAAAAACAGATATAGACACACAGATAAATAGATAATAAATAAATAAATAGATAGATAATAAATAAATAAATAAAGGTGAGGCTAATTGTAAGTGTCGGGGTGGTCCCCGGGCACTTACCCTGGGTCCGTGTCCGTGTGGGTGCCCGTGTGGGTGCGGGTGTCCGGGCCCGGGCAGGCGGTGGGGCAGGGGCTGGAGGCGCCTCGGGGCCCGTCCGGGCAGGGGCAGGGCCAAGGCGGGCAGGCCCAGCGCCCCGGAGAAGGCGAAGCCCCAGGCGAACAGCCGCTGCGCCCGACGGGCGCCGCCCCCGACGTACTGCACCACCGGGGACCCCGCCTCCTCCTCCTCCTCCGGGCGCCTCCGGGCCCCGCCGCTGGGCCGCCGCCGCCACCGCCACCGCCTCAGCAGGCCCCGGGCCGCCATCGCCGACGGCCGCCTGACCCCTGACCCCGCGCCGCCATCTTGCGGCCGGAAAGGGCGGGCTCCCCCGCGCCTCGCTCCTGCCGCCCCGCGGACGCCCTGGGAACGGCAGCCGCGCCCGCCGGGCTGGCGCCGCCAAGTGGCCGGAGTCGTTCGGTCGTCCGTTCGCTCAGTCATTCATTCGTCCGCTCATTCATTCACTCGTCCGTTCGTTCGTTCGTTCAATCGTTCACTCGTTCGTTCGTTCGTTCGTTCGTTCATTCGTTCGTTCGTTCATTCATTCATTCACTCGTTCGTTCCATCGTTCTTTCGTTCGTTCGTTCACTCATTCATTCACTCGTTCGTTCCATCGTTCATTCATTCACTCGTTCGTTCGTTCATTCACTCGTTCGTTCGTTCATTCATTCATTCACTCGTTCGTTCCATCGTTCATTCATTCACTCGTTCGTTCGTTCATTCACTCGTTCGTTCGTTCATTCATTCATTCACTCGTTCGTTCCATCGTTCATTCATTCACTCGTTCGTTCGTTCATTCACTCGTTCGTTCGTTCATTCATTCATTCACTCGTTCGTTCATTCATTCATTCACTCGTTCGTTCCATCGTTCATTCATTCGTTCGTTCATTCGTTCATTCACTCGTTCGTTCCATCGTTCATTCATTCACTCGTTCGTTCGTTCATTCATTCATTCGTTCGTTCGTTCATTCATTCGTTCGTTCATTCGTTCGTTCGTTCATTCATTCGTTCGTTCGTTCATTCGTTCGTTCGTTCGTTCATTCATTCATTCAATCGTCTTGATTGAACGCTTACTGCGGGCAGAGCACTGTACTAAGCGCTTGGGAAGTTCATTCATTCATTCGTTCGTTCGTTCATTCATTCATTCATTCATTCATTCAATCGTCTTGATTGAACGCTTACTGTGGGCAGAGCCCTGTAGTAAGCGCTTGGGAAGTTCATTCATTCGTTCGTGCGTTCGTTCGTTCATTCATTCATTCGTTCGTTCGTTCATTCATTCGTTCGTTCATTCATTCATTCATTCATTCATTCATTCAATCATCTTGATTGAACGCTTACTGTGGGCAGAGCACTGTACTAAGCGCTTGGGAAGTTCATTTGTTCGTTCATTCATTCACTCATTCATTCAATCGTCTTGAACGCTTACTGTGGGCAGAGCACTGTACTAAGCGCTTGGGAAATTCATTCATTCATTCATTCATTCATTCAAACGTCTTGATTGAGCGCTTACTGTGTGCAGAGCACTGTACTAAACGCTTGGGAAGTCCAAGCTGGCAACCTATAGAGACGGCCCCTACCCAACAAGGGGCTCACAGTCTAGAAGGGGGAGACAGACAACAAAACAAAACATATTAACGAAATAAAATAAATAGAATAGTAATTATGCGCAAGTACATATTGAGAAGCAGCGTGGCTCAGTGGAAAGAGCCCGGGCTTTGGAGTCCGAGGTCATGGGTTCAAATTCTGGCTTTGCCAATCGTTAGCTGTGTGACTTTGGGCAAGTCACTTCACTTCTCTGGGCCTCAGTTCGCTCATCTGGAAAATGGGGATGAAGATTGTGAGCCCTGTGTGGGACAACCTGATCACCTTGTAACTTCCCCAGCACTTAGAACAGTGCTTTGCACGTAGTAAGCACTTAACAAATGCCATTATTATTATTACAAAGTGGTCAGGTTGTCCCATGGGGGGCTCACAGTCTTCATCCCCATTTTACAGATGAGGTCACTGAGGCACAGAGAAGTTAAGAGACTTGCCCAAAGTCACACATCTGACGGGTGGAGCCGGGATTTGAACCCACGGCCACTGACTCCAAAGCCCGTGCTCCTTCCACTGAGCCACGCCGCTTCTCCAATAATACTAAAAAATGATGATGGCATTTGCTAAACGCTGACTATGGGCCAAGCACTGTTCTAAGCGCTGGGGTGGATACAAGGGAAGCAGGTTGAACCATGTGGGGCTTAGGGTCTTCATCCCCATTTTCTGGATGAGGGAACTGAGGCACAGAGAAGTGAAGTGAGTTGCCCAAAGTCACACAGCTGAAAAGCGGCACAGCGCTTGGGAAGTACAAGTTGGCAACATGTAGAGACGGTCCCTACCCAACGACTGGCTCACAGTCTAGAAGGGGGAGACAGACCGCAAAACAAGGTGTCAGTACCATGAGAATAAATAGAATGATCAATCAATCAATCAATCGTATTTACTGAGTGCTTACCGTGTGCACAGCACTGTACTAAGCCCTTGGGAAGTACAAGTTGGCAACATCTAGAGACGGTCCCTACCCAACAGTGGGCTCACAGTCTAAAAGGATGATAGCTATATACACATCATTAATAAATAATAATAACAATGATGGGATTTTTTAAGCGCTTACTATGTGCCCAGCACTGTTCTAAGCGCTGGGGGGATACAAGGTAATCAGGTTGCCCCACATGGGGCTCCCAGTCTTAATCCCCATTTTACAGATGAGGGAACTGAGGCCCAGAGAAGTGAAATGACTTGCCCAGAGTCACACAGCTGACAAGTGACGGAGCCGGTATTAGAACCCACGACCTGTGACTCCCAAGCCCGGGCTCTTTCCGCTGAGCCACGCTAGATTAATAAATAGGTACAAATATACACAATATATATTTATATACATACATACATATATATATATACTGAGCTCCTTCCTTCCTCTCCCCCTCGTCCCCCTCTCCATCCCCCCATCTTACTTCCTTCCCTTCCCCACAGCACCTGTATATATGTATATATGTTTGTACAGATTTATTACTCTATTTATTTATTTATTTTATTTGTACATACCTATTCTATTTATTTTATTTTGTTAGTATGTTTGGTTTTGTTCTCTGTCTCCCCCTTTTAGACTGTGAGCCCACTGTTGGGTAGGGACTGTCTCTATATGTTGCCCATTTGTACTTCCCAAGCGCTTAGTACAGTACTCTGCACATAGTAAGCGCTCAATAAATACGACTGATGATGATGATGATGATGATGAGGATGATATACAATATATATACTCAGCCTTCCCATACTGAGCCCCTTCCTTCCTCTCCCCCTCGTCCCCCTCTCCATCCCCCCATCTTACCTCCTTCCCTTCCCCACAGCTCCTGCATATATGTATATATGTTTGTACATATTTATTACTCTATTTATTTATTTATTTATTTATTTTACTTGTACATATCTTTTCCATTTATTTTATTTTGTTAGTATGTTTGGTTTTGTTCTCTGTCTCCCCCTTTCAGACAGTGAGCCCACTGTTGGGTAGGGACTGTCTCTAGATGTTGCCAATTTGTACTTCCCAAGCGCTTAGTCCAGTGCTCTGCACATAGTAAGCGCTCAATAAATACGATTGATGATGATGATACACAAGTGCTTTGGGGAGGGGGAGATGGGAGGGCAGAGGGAGGGAGGAAATTCCCGGCCCAAAGAAGGAGGGAGAAGAGGCGGTGGGGAGGAGCACTTATCTAGTACCTCGTCCACATTGTCACACACCCGATTACTTAAGCGCCACCTCATCTATTGCTCCCCTTTTCCTCCTTCCTCCTGCGGCTGGTTTCTTTCAGCATCTGCCCACTGTTGGGGAGGGACCGTCTCTATATGTTGCCAACTTGTACTTCCCAAGCGCTTAGTACAGTGCTCTGCACACAGTAAGCGCTCAATAAGTACGATTGATGATGATGATGATGATCTGCCCCCGTCTCCGGCTCCACCTCTTGCCCACGTCCTGCCTCTGGCCTGGATCGCCCTCCCTCTTTGAATACCGATTATGGTAACGATAATAATAATAATGTTGGTATTTGTTAAGCGCTTACTATATGCCGAGCACTGTTCTAAGCGCTGGGGCAGATACAAGGTAATCAGTCTGTCCCACGTGGGGCTCACAGTCGCAGCGTGGCTCAATCAATCAATCAGTCAATCGTATTTATTGAGCGCTTACTGTGTGCAGAGCACTGGACTAAGCGCTTGGGAAGTACAAGTTGGCAACATATAGAGACGGTCCCTACCCAACAGTGGGCTCACAGTCTAAAAGAGTGTGGAAAGAGTGTGGCTCAGTGGAAAGAGCCCGGGCTTTGGAGTCAGGGATCATGGGTTCAAATCCTGGCTCCACCACTGTTCAGCTGTGTGACTTTGGGCAAGCCACTTCACTTCTCTGGGCCTCAGTTCCCTCATCTGTAAAATGGGGATTAAAACTGTGAGCCCCCCATGGGACAACCTGATCTCTTTGTAATCTCCCCAGCGCTTAGAACAGTGCTTTTGCACATAGTAAGCACTTAATAAATGCCATCATTATTATTATTATTCATCCCCATTTTACAGATGAGGGAACTGAGGCCCAGAGAATTTAAGCAACTTGCCCAAAGTCACACAGCTGACAAGTGGCGGAGCCGAGAATTGAACCCATGACCTCTGACTCCAAAGCCCGGGCTCTTTCCACTGAGCCATCTGTTAAGTGCTTACTACGTGCCCAATTTGTACTTCCCAAGCGCTTAGCACACAGTGAGCGCTCAATAAACACAATTGAATGGATGAATGAATGTTCTAAGCGCTGGGGTAGAAACAGGGTGATCAGGTTGTCCCACGCGGGACTTGCACTTTTTTCAAATCCCCATTTTACAGATGAGGTAACTGAGGCACGGAGAGGTTAAGTGACTTACCCAAGGTCCTCATATCCGACGGGCAATGATTCTCCCCTCCTTGGAAGCCTAATTGGAGGTCCATCACTTCCAAGAGGCCTTCCCTGATTAAGCCCTCCTTTCCTCTTCTCCCACTCCCTTCTGCGTCATCCTGACTTGCTTCATCCCACCTCCCATTCCCATAGCACTTCTGCCCATATCTGCACTTTGTTTATTGATATTAACATCTGTCTCCCCCTCTAATCAATCAATCAATCAATCAATCGTATTTATTGAGCGCTTATGGTGTGCAGAGCACTGTACTAAGCGCTTGGGAATTACAAGTTGGCAACATACAGAGACAGTCCCTACCCAACAGTGGGCTCACAGTCTGGACTGTTAGCTCTTTGTGGCCAGGAAATGAGTCTTTTTATTGTTCTATTGCCCGGTCCCAAGCGCTTAGTACAGTGCTCTGCACACATTAAGCTCTCAATCGTTAAGATTGACCAACTGACTCTCCACTGCCCGCTCCTCTTGCTCTCTCATTCGGAGCCTGGGTGGCTCTTCCCCCTTTTTTCTTCTTAAAAGTATTTGTTAAGCACTTATGATGTGCCCGGCACTGTACTAAGCGCTTGGGAATTACAAGTTGGCAACATATAGAGACAGTCCCTACCCAACAGTGGGCTCACAGTCTGGACTGTTAGCTCTTTGTGGCCAGGAAATGAGTCTTTTTATTGTTCTATTGCCCGGTCCCAAGCGCTTAGTACAGTGCCCTGCACACGTTAAGCTCTCAATCGATAAGATTGACTGACTGACTCTCCACTGCCCGCTCCTCTTGCTCTCTCATTCGGAGCCTGGGTGGCTTCTCCCACTTTTTTCTTCTTAAAAGTATTTGTTAAGCACTTACGATGTGCCCGGCACTGTACTAAGCGCTTGGGAATTACAAGTTGGCAACATATAGAGACAGTCCCTACCCAACAGTGGGCTCACAGTCTGGACTGTTAGCTCTTTGTGGCCAGGAAATGAGTCTTTTTATTGTTCTATTGCCCGGTCCCAAGCGCTTAGTACAGTGCTCTGCACACGTTAAGCTCTCAATCGATAAGATTGACTGACTGACTCTCCACTGCCCGCTCCTCTTGCTCTCTCATGCTGAGCCAGGGTGGCTTCTCCCCCTTTTTTTTTCTTAAAAGTATCTGTTAAGCGCTTACGATGATCAGGTTGGCCCACGGGGGGCTCGCAGTCTTCATCCCCATTTTGCAGATGAGGTAACTGAGGCACAGAGAGGTGAAGTGACTTGCCCAAAGTCACACAGCTCACAATTACCTTGTATATATTTGTACAGATTTATTACTCTATTTATTTTACCTGTACGTATTTACTATTCTATTTATTTTGTTAATGATGTGCGTATAGTTATAATTCTATTTATTCTGACGGTTTTGACACCTGTCTACATGTTTTGTTTTGTTGTCTGTCTCCCCCTTCTAGACTGTAACTGAGGCACAGAGAGGTGAAGTGACTTGCCCAAAGTCCCACAGCTCACAATTACCTTGTATATATATGTACAGATTTATTACTCTATTTATTTTACCTGTACATATTTACTATTCTATTTATTTTGTTAATGATGTGCGTATAGTTATAATTCTATTTATTCTGACGGTTTTGACACCTGTCTACATGTTTTGTTTTGTTGTCTGTCTCCCCCTTCTAGACTGTAACTGAGGCACAGAGAGGTGAAGTGACTTGCCCAAAGTCACACAGCTCACAATTACCTTGTATATATTTGTACAGATTTATTACTCTATTTATTCTACCTGTACATATTTACTATTCTATTTCTTTTGTTAATGATGTGCATAGAGTTATAATTCTATTTATTCTGACGGTTTTGACACCTATCTACATGTTTTGTTTTGTTGTCTGTCTCCCCCTTCTAGACTGTGAGCCCGTTGTTGGGTAGGGACCATCTCTAGATGTTGCCAACTTGTACTTCCCAAGCGCTTAGTCCAGTGCTCTGCACACAGTAAGCGCTCAATAAATACGATTGATTGATTGATTGATGTGCCCGGCACTGTACTAAGCAATGGGGTAGATACAAGCTAATCGGGCTGGACGCGGTTCACATCCTACATGGGGCTCACAGTCGTCATTCTCATTTGACGGATGAGGTCCCTGAGGCACAGAGAAGTGAAGCGACTTGCCCCAGGTCACACAGCAGACACGTGGTGGAGCTGGAATTAGAACCCAGGTCCCTCTGACTCCCGTTCTATCCCCTAGGCCGTGTTCATTCAATCGTATTTATTAAGCGCTTATTTTTGCTTCTCCCTCATGTCCACCATTTATCTGCCCGAGGAGAAAGTAAAGCCCCTGAGGGCAGGGATCCCGTCTTTGACTTCTTCTCTCTGTTGGTGAGTGCTTAGTTTAGCGCTTTGCAAATAGTAGCCACCGAGTTCATTGCTGTACATAAAGTAGGCCCCCATTACAGTGTTCTGCACAAGGTAGGAGTCCCATTCACAGGTTCAAAACCCGACTCTGCCAATTGTAGGCTGTGTGACTCCGGGCAAGTCACTTCACTTCTCTGTGCCTCAGTTACCTCATCTGTAAAATGGGGATTAAGACTGTGAGCCCCCCCGTGGGACAACATGATAATAATAATGATGATTTGTTAAGCGCTTACTACGTGCAAAGCACTGTTCTAAGCTCTGGGGAGGTTACAAGGTGATCAGGTTGTCCCACGTGGGGCTCACGGTCTTAATCCCCATTTTACAGATGAGGTAATTGAGGCTCAGAGAAGTGAAGTGACTTGCCCAAGGTCACACAGCAGACACGTGGCAAGAGAAGCAGCATGGCTCAGTGGAAAGAGCCCGGGTTTTGGAGTCAGAGGTCATGGGTTCAAATCCCCACTCCGCCAATTGCCAGCTGTGTGACGAGTCACTTCACTTCTCTGTGCCTCAGCTACCTCATCTGTAAAATAGGGATAAAGACTGCAAGCCCTCATGGGACCACCTGATCACCTTGTAACCTCCCCAGCGCTTAGAACAGTGCTTTGCACATGGTAAGCGCTTAACAAATGCCATCGTTATTATTATTACGCGGCGGAGCCGGGATCTGAACCCACAACCTCTGACTCCAGAGCCCGTACTCTTCCCACTGAGCCACGCTGCTGATTTGGTTTTGTTCTCCGTCTCCCCCTTTTAGACTGTGAGCCCACTGTTGGGTAGGGACCGTCTCTATATGTTGCCAACTTGGACTTCCCAGGCGCTTGGTACAGTGCTCTGCACACAGTAAGCGCTCAATAAATACGATTGATTGATTGATTGATTGTCCCACGTGGGGCTCACGATCTCGATCCCCGTTTTCCAGATGAGGTCACTGAGGCCCAGAGAAGTGAAGCGACTTGCCCAAGGTCACCCAGCAGACAAGGGGCGGAGCTGGGATTAGAACCCGTGATCTGCCTCTCAGGCCCCGGCTCTTGTGGAAGCAGCATGGCTCAGTGGAAGGGGCCCGGGCTTTGGAGTCAGAGGTCATGGGTTCAAATCCCGACTCCGCCACTTGTCCGCTGTGTGACTTTGGGCAAGTCGCTTCACTTCTCTGGGCCTCAGTTCGCTCATCTGTAAAATGGGGATGAAGACTGTGAGCCCCCCGTGGGACAACCTGTTCACCTTGTAACCGCTCCAGCGCTTAGAACAGTGCTTTGCACGTAGTAAGCGCTTTTAGACTGTGAGCCCACTCTTTTAGACTGTGAGCCCACTGTTGGGTAGGGACTGTCTCTATATGTTGCCAACTTGTACTTCCCAAGCGCTTAGTCCAGTGCTCTGCACACAGTAAGCGCTCAATAAATACGATTGATGATGATAAGCACTTTATAAATGCCATTACTATTATTATTATTATTATTATTGTAACCTCTGCAGTGCTTAGGACAGTGCTTTGCACATAGTAAGTGCTTAATAAATGCCATTATTATTATTATTATTATTCAGGGACCTTGGACTGCAGGCTGGCATAGGCCGGGGGCTTCTAGTCACCCCCACCAGACTGAGAATGTTGGGGGGGGCAGTGGGGGCCACTCAGGGGGCCACAGATCAGGGTGGGGGAGGTCCCAGGGGGCAGGGGGTGCTCCAGGTAGGGAGACCAGCCGCTGCTCTGCTGGGCCAAGGGGTCCAGACAGTAGCCATGGCTGGTTCCTCTTTCCAGCTCAGAGCCTTTTGCAAAACGCCGCTTGGCCAACGTGGGTGCAATCGCCCCCCACCCCGCGATCTCGCAATCCCCCCGGTTTGGGACGTGCGGAGACTCCAGTCGAGTGGGTGGTTTCTACTTTTAGAGAAGCAGCGTGGCCCGCTGGCTCGAACCCAGGCCTGCGAGTCGGAAGGACCTGGGTTCTCATCCCGACTCCGCCACTTGGCTGCTGTGTGACCTTGGGCAAGTCACTTCCCTAAGCCTCAGTTTCCTCATCTGGAAAATGGGGATTGAATGTGAGCACCCCCCCAACTAGATCCCCCCCACCCCGGCCCTCACTCCATCCCCTCCCCGCAGCACTTGTATATAATGATGGCATTTATTAAGCGCTTACTGTGTGCAAAGCGCTGGGGAGGTTACAAGGTGATCAGATTGGCCCACGGGGGGCTCACAGTCTTCAACCCCATTTTCCAGATGAGGGAACTGAGGCCCAGAGAAGTGAAGTGACTTGCCCAAAGTCACATAGCTCACAATTACCTTGTATATATTTGTACAGATTTATTACTCTATTTATTTTACCTGTACATATTTACTATTCTATTTATACATATCTATTCTATTTATTTTATTTTGTTAGTATGTTTGGTTTTGTTCTCTGTCTCCCCCTTTTAGACTGTGAGCCCACTGTTGGGTAGGGACTGTCTCTAGATGTTGCCAACCTGTACTTCCCAAGCACTTAGTACAGTGCTCTGCACACAGTAAGCGCTCAATAAATACAATTGATGATGATGATGATGATTTTGTTAATGATGTGCATGTAGTTATAATTCTATTTATTCTGACGGTTTTGACACCTGTCTACATGTTTTGTTTTGTTGTCTGTCTCCCCCTTCTTGACTGTGAGCCCGTTGTTGGGTAGGGACCATCTCTATTTGTTGCCAACTTGTACTTCCCAAGCACTTAGTACAGTGCTTTGCACACAGTAAGCGCTCAATAAATACAATTGATTGATTGTATATATTTGTACAGATTTATTACTCTATTTTACCTGTACATATTTACTATTCATTTTGTTAATGATGTGCATATAGCTATAATTCTATTTATTCTGATGGTTTTGACACCTGTCTACATGTTTTGTTTTGTTGTCTGTCTCCCCCTTCTAGACTGTGAGCCCGTTGTTGGGTAGGGACCGTCTCTATATGTTGCCAACTTGTACTTCCCAAGTGCTTAGTACAGTGCTCTGCACACAGTAAGCACTCAATAAATATGACTGATTGATTGTATATATTTGTACAGATTTATTACTCTATTTTACCTGTACATATTTACTATTCTATTTATTTTGTTAATGATGTGCACATGGCTATAATTCTATTTATTCTGACGGTTTTGACACCTGTCTACATGTTTTGTTTTGCTGTCTGTCTCCCCCTTCTAGACTGTGAGCCTGTCTATATGTTGTCTCTATATGTTGCCGACTTGTACTTCCCAAGCACTTAGTACAGTGCCCTGAACACAGTAAGCGCTCAATAAATACAATTGAATGAATGAATCTGCTTGTATCCACCCCAGCGCTTAGTACAGGGCCTAGCACACACTTATGTGCTTAACAAATACCACTATTATTATTATTATTATTATTATTATTATCATTATTATTATTATTACCCCAGCACTTGGTACTGTTCCTGGTGCAAAATAAGTGCTTATCAAATACCATTTAAAAAAAACCCAATAAAACCTTTTTCCTGTTGGCCTTGAGCTTTGTCCTGTTTATTGTTGTATTCTTCCAAGCATTTAATATAGTGCTCAGCACACAGGAAGCACTCAATAAATACAATTGAATAAGAATAATAATACTAATGATGGCATTTGTTAAGCACTTACTATGTGCCAAGCACTGTTCTAAGCACGGGGTAGATACAAAGTAATCAGGTTGTCCCACATGGGGCTCACAGTCTTCATCTCCCTTCTACAGATGAGGGAACCGAGGCCCAGAGAAGTCAAGTGAGTTGCCCAAGGTCACCCAGCAGACAAGTGGCGGAGTCGGGATTAGAACCCACGACCTCTGACTCCCAAGCCCGGGCTCTTTCCACTGAGCCACGCTGCGTGAGTGAATAGTCCACGTGAACCAGTTATCCAGATAGTGGAACCACAAAGCCTATTTATTTATTTATTTTACTTGTACATATCTATTCTATTTATTTTATTTTGTTAGTATGTTTGGTTTTGTTCTCTGTCTCCCCCTTTTAGACTGTGAGCCCACTGTTGGGTAGGGGCTGTCTCTATGTGTTGCCAACTTGTACTTCCCAAGCGCTTAGTACAGTGCTCTGCACACAGTAAGCGCTCAATAAATACGATTGATGATGATGACGATGAAAGCCTCTGGCCCTGGATCCCGAAGCTGGCATTTTGAGGTTGGGGCTAGTGGAGGGTGGGAAGAGAGAAGCAGCGTGGCTCAGTGGAAAAAGCCCGGGCTTTGGAGTCAGAGGTCATGGGTTCAAATCCCGGCTCCGCCAGTCACCAGCTGTGCGACTTTGGGCAAGTCACTTCACTTCTCTGTGCCTCAGTTCCCTCATCTGTAAAATGGGGGTGAAGACTGTGAGCCCCCCGTGGGACAACCTGATCACCATGTAACCTCCCCAGCGCTTTGCACACAGTAAGTGTTTAATAAATGCCATCATTATTATTATGTTGCGAGGATGGGAGTGGTCCCAGTCTCGATTATCCAGATAATCCGATGGTGTGGTCTTGGCTCTGAGGGGATGGTTGGGCCGCCTCTCCCTGCCATCCCAGCTCTAACCCCCCTCCGCTGCCACCCCCAGCCCCCACATCTCGGCCCGCAGAGGGAGGGAGGCCAGTGTAGGGGGGAGAGGGCATCGCCTGGGACCCTGCTAGGCTGAGGTCCCGGGGCAACTGTCTCCCGACCCCCCTTTGGGGTCTGATCAATCAATCGTATTTATTTATTGAGCGCTTACCGTGTGTAGAGTCTGATCTTGTACATATCTATTCTATTTATTTTATTTTGTTAGTGTGTTTGGTTTTGTTCTCTGTCTCCCCCTTTTCAACTGTGAGCCCACTGTTGGGTAGGGACTGTCTCTATATGTTGCCAATTTGTACTTCCCAAGCGCTTAGTACAGTGCTCTGCACACAGTAAGCGCTCAATAAATACGATTGATGATGATGATGATGATCTGCCCCTCACCCCCACACGCCCCAACAGGACCAGTCTGAGGCGTCAGTCACTGCAGCCAAGGTTTACTGTGCTTCTCTCCCAGTGGCTTCCGCCCCGGCCCCCCGCACTGGCCCAACCAGTGCCCCAGGGGCAGGGGTCCGGCCAAAGAGCGGCCCAGGAACTCTAGGCGTCCGTCCACAGAGCCGGGGTGGGTGGGGAAGAGAGGTTTAACCTGGGGGGGCTTCCCAGAGGAGGCACCCTGCCCAGGACCGGAGGAGTAGGATGGGGCAGTGTTATAATAACAATAATAATGATGGTATTTGTTAAGCGCTTACTATGTGCAAAGCACTGTTCTAAGCGCGGGGGAGGTTACAAGGTGATCAGGTTGTTCCACCGGGAGCTCACAGTTTTAATCCCCGTTTTACAGATAGAGAAGCTATGGGGGTCGGTCCCCGGATCCACTTTAGGGTGTCTCAGGCTGGGGAGCCAAGGCCTGGCCCGAGATGGGGGGGAGGGAGGAGAGGACCCCCATGGTGCCTTCCTTGCTGGGGAGAGCCCTACCTCCCACCGACAGGCCGAAAGGGCCGGTGGGGTCAGAGGGGCCGAGGGGGTCGGAGGGATCGGTGTAGCTTGCGGGGTCAAAGGGGTCAGCGGGGCCTGCCGGGATGGAGGGGTCCGTCGGTGGGGCCAGCGGGGTCGATCGGTGGGGTCACAGGGGTCAGCGGGGCCTGGTGGGATGGAGGGGTCCATCGGTGGGGCCAGCAGGGTCGATCGGTGGGGTCACAGGGGTCAGCGGGGCCTGGCGGGCTGGAGGGGGTCAGTCGGTGGGGCCAGCAGGGTCGGAGGGCGGGCGGGCTCAGGGGGAGGCCGTGAGTTTCCGTTTGGTGCTGTCGCTGCAGCGGTTCAGAATCAGATCCGGGCTGGGCCGCGGGGGCACGGCCGGCTCGGCCTTCATCCTGTCTTCCTCTGCATGGGGCGGGGAAGGGGAGCAATGTGAGCTCGGCCCCACCCAAGCCCCGGCCCCCGTCCCCCCTCGCCCCCCGGGGAGCGGGCACTCACTGCTGGGGCCGCCTGGGTTCTGGGGCCGTGACCGTCGGCGTCGCTGCTGGGTGACCTTGACGCTGTTGCGCCGATAAGTGTCTTGGCTGATGCGCTTCCGGGCCTGCTTGTGGATGCTCTTGGCGTTGGCGATGGAGGACCTGCCAGCCACGTGGGGGGCATCGGCGGGGGCACCGCCAGCGGGGCCGTGAGAGCGGGGCCCGGGCAGGGACACTTCCCAGACTAAGCCCCACTTTTCCTCAGCTCCCCCTCCCTTCCGCCTCAAGCCAATTTGTACTTCCCAAGCGCTTAGTACAGTGCTCTGCACACAGTAAGCGCTCAATAAATACGATTGATGTTGATGATGATGATGACTCGCCCCCTTTGCTCTTCCCCCTTCTCCCCGCCCCGCAGCACTTCTGTATACATGCATAAGTCTATAATTCTATTTATTTCTATTGATGCCCGTTTACTTGAATTGATGTCTGTCTTCCCCACCAGACTGTGAACCCACTGTGGGCAGGGATCATCTCTATTGCTGTATTGTACTTTCCAAGTGCTTAGTACAGTGCTCAGCACACAGTAAGCACTCAGTAAGGACAACAATTGAAGGAACGAAGGAATGGGATGGGGGCTTGGGGACCAGTGGGCCGGCTGGGAACCCGGAGGGGTGAGGAAAGAAGTCAGGCTGAGAGGAAAAGAAAAACAGAGGAAGAAAATCAGGCAGGGAGGGGAAAAGAAGGCAGGTGGGGTGAGAAAGGCCATCAGATAGGGTGGAAAAAGAAATCTGGTGGGTTATTAATAATAATAATAATGGTACTTGTTAAGCGCTTACTATATGTCAAGCACTGTTCTAAGCTCTGGGGTAATACATGTTAATCGGGTTGGACACAGTCCCTGTTTCCACATGGGGCTCATGGTCTTAATCCCCATTTTACAAACGAGGTAACAGGCCCAGAGAAGTGATGCCCAAAGTCACACAGCAGACATGTGGCAGAGTCAGGATTAGAACCCATGACCTCCTGGCTCCCGTGCTCTAGCCACTACGTCATGTTGCTTCAGTTGGTCTGGGAAAAGAAGATGGGGGAGTTGAAGAGAAATCAGACAAGGCAGGAAAAGAAATCCGGTGGGCCGGAAAAGAAGTCAAGCAGAGGAGAAGGAAATCGGGTGGGCGGGCAGTGGTGGTGAACAGCAGAACAGGGAGTGTGGGCCGGCCCCCAGACTGGATTCAGGGGTGTCCCAAGGGGGTGGGTCTTACCGCCGCGGGGGAGCCCCCCGAATTCTGCTCTGGCTCCTGGCTTGGGCCTGCCCCGACTTCTGCAGGTACATAGATGGGTAGTATCCCGTGGCTTCCTCTTTCCTGCGGGCGCAGGGGCGAGATGGGGGCTTGTGGTGAAGTCCCCCCCACCGGATCCTCCCCCTCGCTGGGCCTCCTCTCCCAGGCGGCCCTCCTAGGTTCTCCCACACCCAGTCTCCTGGGCCCGAGGGCGGGACCGAGCCCCCCGCCCCCCACCACCCCGGCTCGTTCACCTCACCTGACGACCCACCAGCCGTCCAGGAGTTTGTGGATGACCTCGATGGCCTCGCCCTCTTGCAGGGTCATCTCGTCGTCCTCCACGGCCGTGTAGCCTCGGATCACCACGAATGGCTCGCCTGGTGGGTCGGGGGCGGAAGGGGACGGGGGGAAGGGACGGTTTTTCTCATCGGTATCGCGGCCCTGGCCCTCAGACTTCCCTCAGTCGGATCCCCGTGGGTGTGAGGGTCTGTGCGGGAGATGGGGAAGGGGATGGGGCTGCGGTGGGTTGGGCGGGGAGTTCAGGGCCGGGCGGTTACCCTCGTAGTTGGGCTCCTGCTCCTCGGACTCGTCTGGACCGTCCATCGGCTCCAGGTACGACGCCGGAACCCAGCCTCGCTTGTTCTTAGCCTGGCAGAACCACCACCCTGCCCACATTCCGGTCAGACCCGATGCCTGTTCTTTGCCCGGCGGGATCACCACCCAGCCCATGGCCTTGTCAGGCCCAACACCGGGACCCGACCCTGCTTGTCCTTAGCCCGGCAGGACCACCTTTCTGCCCGCGGCCCCATCAGGCCTTACACCCGTGCCTTAGCCTGGCAGAATCACCCCTCTGCCCGCCGCCCGGGCAGGCCCAACACCAGGACCCAACCGGGCTTGTTCTTAGCCCTGCAGGACCGCCACCCTGGCCACGTCCCGTTCAGGCTCTAGCTTGGCTCCTTGTGTCACGATTCCAGGACCGGGGGGGGTTACGGAGTGGTCCAGGGGTTGCCCCCTACGGCACCTGCTCTGGGGGGGAGCGTCCTTACCGCTCTCGCCCTTTTCCACCACGTCCACCAGGTCTCCGGCCTGCAGGGCCATCTCGGTGGTCGAGCTCTTGGCGAAGTCGGCGATGGAGCGGTACGTCTGGAGCACGATGGGCCCGGTGATGTCTGCGGCGGAGACGGCGGGCGGGCCCGGTCAGGGCCCCGTGGGGGCCGAGCGCTCACCGGCACCATCCCCCTGCCTCCACCCTTCGGGGTGGGCCCCACCTGCCGCATTGCTCCTGGTGTCCTTGGGCAGCAGGAATGTCTCAGGCTGCTTCGTCCTGCAGAGCGAAAAGGAGCGTCCCGGTGGTCAGGTGGTCTTACTCGTCCCCTCCCTCCCAGGTCCACCAGCTGTGTGGGTCCCAAGTGGGCGGAGGGGGTCCTTGGTCTGAGGCCAGGGGATGGGCTTAGTGACCTCTCCCTGGGTCTGCAACCCCTAGATGGGGGAGGGAAGATCCCCTCTCCCAGAGAAAGCCAGGAACTCACATGAGCAGGGCTGGACGGGGGGATTGGGTTGGGGGCCCGGATGGAGGCAGAGGCCTAGAGGCAGTGGGTGAGGGGGGACTGGACAGAAGCGTGGGGGTGCCCCCGGCCCCCCCAACTCACTGTCCTTCCGCCGGGAGCTTCAGGTCTTCGGGCCGGACTTTGAAGAATTCGAGCACGTGGGGGCAGCGGGAGATCTTGACGGGGAGATTCATGAGCATGTGGCTGTATTCGCTCAGCGTGCCCTGCCGGTTCTCAGTGGACCGCTGCCCGTCGAACCAGCGCGGGGCTGGCCCACGGCGGGGGCGGCGGGGGGAGAGGAGGAGAGGTGATGGTGGAGAGTGGGAGAGGGAGGCCCGGGCCCGGGGCGGGAGTCGGTCGGTCCACCCCAAGGCCCCGTCCGTCCGTCCATCCCTTCCCCTCCCTCCCTCCCCTGGCCGGGTTCTGGCCCGGGGCCACGGAGCTCTGGTCTGTGGCCACAAAAGGCGGCGGCGGCTCAGAGGCTCTTCCAGTAACTGGGTTTCGAGGGCAGGAAAGGCTGCAACTAGGCCAACGCTTCCCTTTCTTCCCCCTCGCCTCCGGCTTCCCCTTTCTCCCCGCTCTGGAGGCTGTAGGGGTGGGGTGGGCTGGGTCACCTCCAGTGGAGCCACTCTGGGCCTGGTGTAAGGGTCTCCTGGGCTCCCCCACCCACTGCTCTCCCCAGGCCTCTTCCTCCGCCCCCTCCAGCTCCCCTCGGGCCCTGGCAC
Organism: Tachyglossus aculeatus; assembly: GCF_015852505.1. Taxonomy (NCBI): domain Eukaryota; kingdom Metazoa; phylum Chordata; class Mammalia; order Monotremata; family Tachyglossidae; genus Tachyglossus; species Tachyglossus aculeatus. The sequence continues at coordinate 59,192,106 of NC_052082.1, read as the reverse complement.
CCTCACACTCTTTCCTCCTCCCAAACTAACCCACTGACTGGTCCCAACTCTCCCCTCTCCTGTCGCCCCACCCCTAACACCGTTCTCCCCAGCTAGAATTCCCCTCCCACCTCAGCCCCCCATCTCCCACGATCACAGGTCTCCCCAACTTCGGAGATGCTTGATATCCCACCTCTTCCGGAGGTCGTCCTTTCTTCCCTCCTTCCCCAATTAATTCCCCCCTCCTTGGACACCTGGGGCCAACGGTGACCTGGCCCCAGGTGTGAACGCTGGCCTGGGGATTGAAATCTAAATCTGTTTTTCACGGGGCTGCTTTCACCGCTTCATGTATTCACCTGTTTCCCCTCTCTGTCCTCTGGCTCAGTCTGCCTCCTCTGCTCCCTGCTTTTCCTGCTGTTCCCATTATTTGGAAACCCCGGGTGTCTTTCCATCTGCTCAGTTAGATTGGAATTGAGGGCAGGAACCCAATCTGCTGCTTTTACTGTCTCTTTCCAAGCACTCAGTAATAATAATAACTGCCGTGTTGTTAAGCGCTTGCTATGTGCCAGGCACTGTACTAAGCGCTGGGGTGGCTACAAATTGGGCTGGAAGCAGTCCCTGTCCGGCAAGGGGCTCATAGTCTTCATCCCCATTTTACAGATGAGGGAACTGAGGCACAGAGGAGTGAAGTGACTCACCCAAGGCCACATGGCAGACGAGGGGAGCAGGATTAGAACCCGTGAGCTTCTGACCCCCGGGCCTGTGCTCCATCCACTAGGCCGTGCTACTTCCTCTACGGTGCCCTGCCCACAGTAGGGACCCATTCCAACGCTCTGCACCTAGGAGCACTAGTTAATGGTGGCGGTGATAGTAGTAATAGTAGTAACTGTCCAGTAGGTATAATGGGAGAGCACAAAACACAACAGAATTGGTAGACACGTTACATCCCCCCCCGCCCCGCCCTACAGCTTTCCCTTCCCCACAGCACTTGTATATATTTGTAATAATAATAAAAATAATGTTGGTATTTGTTAAGCGCTTACTATGTGCCAAGCACTGTTCTAAACGCTGGGGTAGATACAAGGTCATCACGTTGTCCCATGTGGGGCTCACAGTCCCCAGTTTACAGATGGGGTAACTGAGGCATAGAGAAGTTAAGTAACTTGCCCAAAGTCACACAGCTGACAATTGGCAGAACCGGGTTTTGAACCTATGACCTCTGACTCCAAAGCCCGGGCTCTTTCCACTGAGCCATACATATTTATTACTCTGTTTATCTTATTTGTACATATTTATTACTCTATTAATGATGTGTATATAGCTATAATTCTATTTATTCCGATAATAATAATAAATAATGATGGTATTTGTTAAGCGCTTACTACGTGCAAAGCACTGTTCTAAGTGCTGGGGAGGTTACAAGGTGATCAGGTTGGCCCACGGGGGGCTCACTGTTTTAATCCCCATTTTACAGATGAGGGAACTGAGGCCCATCATCATCATCAATCGTATTTATTGAGCGCTTACTATGTGCAGAGCACTGTACTAAGCGCTTGGGAAGTACAAATTGAGAAGTGACTTGCCCAAAGTCACACAGCTGACAGTTGGAGGAGCCGGCATTTGAACCCATGACCTCTGACTCCAAAGCCCGTGCCCTTTCCACTGAGCCACGTTGCTTCTGATGGTATTGACAGCTGTCTACTTCTTTTGTTTTGTTGTGTCTCCCCCTTCTAGACCGTGAGCCCGTTGTTGGGTAGGGACCGTCTTTATATGTTGCCGATTTGTCCTTCCCAAGTGCTTAGTACAGTGCTCTGCACACAGTAAGCGCTCAATAAATACGATTGAATGAGTGAATGCCCACAGCGAGCTTACAGTCTGGAGGAGGAGACATTAATAGAAATACCCTGGAGCTCGTCATATGCTGGGTCATTCATTCAGTCTTATTTATTGAGCACTTACTGTGTGCAAAGCACTGTACTAAGCACCTGGGAGAGTACAAACAAGTTGGACAAACTGAGTTCTGTGTGGAAACTGGAATGCCCTCCTTCCTCAAATCCGACGGACAATGACTGGGACAATGACTCTCCCCTGCTTCAAAGCCTTAATTGAAGGGACATCTCCTCTGAGAGGCCTTCCCTGACTGGGCCACTTTTCTCCCACTCCCTTCTGCGTCACCCTGACTGGCTCCCTTTATTCATTCATTCATTCAATCGTATTTATTGCGCGCTTACTGTGTGCAGAGCACTGTACTAAGCGCTTGGGAAGTACAAGTTCTCTGATGAGGTCACTGAAGGGAAGCAGCGTGGCTCAGTGGAAAGAGCCCGGGCTTTGGAGTCAGAGGTCATGGGTTCAAATGCCGGCTCCGCCACTTGTCGGCTGTGTGACTTTGGGCAAGTCACTTAACTGGGCCTCAGTTACCTCATCTGTAAAATAGGGATTAAGACTGTGAGCCCCAGGTGGGACAACCTGATCACCTTGTAAACTCCCCAGCGCTTAGAACAGTGCTTTGCACATAGTAAGCGCTTAATAAATGCCATTATTATTATTATTACACGTTGGCAACATATAGAGATGGTCCCTACTCGACAATGGGCTCACAGTCTAGACGAATTCTAGAAGTCTAGAAGAATTCATCCTCCCCTCCCAGCTCCCCACCACTTATGTCCATAACCGCCATTTATTTAATCTAATGTCTGTCTCTCTCTAAGACTGTAAATTCATTGTGGGCAGGGATGGGCCTGTTTATTGCTATATTGTACTCTCCCAAGCGCTTAGTATAGTGCTCCCGCACACAGTAAGCGCTCAAAACTTACGACTGAATGAACTTGATTATCTATGATTATCGATGATTATTTTATTTTGTTAATATGTTTTGTTTTGTTGCCTGTCTCCCCCTTCTAGACTGTGAGCCCACTGTTGGGTAGGGACCGTCTCTCTATGTTGCCAACTTGGACTTCCCAAGCGCTTAGTACAGTGCTCTGCACACAGGAAGCACTCAATAAATATGATTGAATGAATGGATCTATATATCTATTGAGAAGCAGCGTGGCTTTGAGGAAAAAGCCCGGGCCTGGGAATCAAAGGTTGCGGGTTCTAATCCCGGCTCCGCCGCTTGTCGGCTGACTCTGGGCAAGTCACTTCACTTCTCTGGGCCTCAGTGACCTCATCAGAGAAGCAGCGTGGCTCAGTGGAAAGAGCCCGGGCTTTGGAGTCTGAGGTCATGGGTTCAAATCCCAGCTCTGCCAATTGTCAGCTGTGTGACGTTGGGCAAGTCACTTCACTTCTCTGGGCCTCAGTGATCTCATCTGTAAGATGGGGATTAATAATAATAATAATAATAATGACATTTATTAAGCACTTACTATGTGCAAAGCACTGTTCTAAGCGCTGTGGAGGATACAAGGTGATCAGGTTGTCCCACGTGGGGCTCACAGTCTTAATTCCCATTTTACAGATGAGGTAACTGAGGCCCAGAGAAGTGAAGTGATTTGCCCAAAGTCACACAGCTGACAGTTGGAGGAGCCGGGATTTGAACCCTTGACCTCTGACTCCAAAGCCCAGGCTCTTTCCACTGAGCCACGCTGCTTCTTGGGGCAACCTGATCACCTTGTAATCTCCCCAGCGCTTAGAACAGCGCTTGGCACATAGTAAGTGCTTAATAAATGCCATCATTATTATTATTGTTATAAAACACAACCCTTTAAGTAATCCAATGATCACCTTGTAACGTCCCCAGCGCTTAGAACAGTGCCTGGCACATAGTAAGTGCTTAATAAATGCCATCATCATTATTATTGTTATAAAATCCAATGATCACCTTGTAACCTCCCCAGCGTTTAGAACAGTGCTTGGCACGTAGTAAGCGCTTAATAAATGCCATCATTATCATTATTGTTATAAAACACAACCCTTTAAGTAATCCAGTGATCACCTTGTAACCTCCCCAGCGCTTAGAACAGTGCTTGGCACATAGTAAGCGCTTAATAAATGCCATCATTATTATTATTGTTATAAAACACAACCCTTTAAGTAATCCAATGATCACCTTGTAACCTCCCCAGCGCTTAGAACAGCGCTTGGCACATAGTAAGCGCTTAATAAATGCCATCATTATTATTACTGTTATAAAACACAACCCTTTAAGTTATCCAATGATCACCTTGTAACCTCCCCAGCGCTTAGAACAGCGCTTGGCACATAGTAAGTGCTTAATAAATGCCATCATTATCATTATTGTTATAAAACACAACCCTTTTAGTAATCCAATGATCACCTTGTAACCTCCCCAGCGCTTAGAACAGTGCCTGGCACATAGTAAGCACTTAATAAATGCCATCATTATTATTATTGTTATAAAACACAACCCTTTAAGTAATCCAATGATCACCTTGTAACCTCCCCAGCGCTTAGAACAGTGCTTGGCACATAGTAAGTGCTTAATAAATGCCATCATTATTATTATTGTTATAAAACACAACCCTTTAAGTAATCCAATGATCACCTTGTAACCTCCCCAGCGCTTAGAACAGTGCCTGGCACACAGTAAGCGCTTAATAAATGCCATCATTATTATTATTGTTATAAAACACAACCCTTTAAGTAATCCAGTGATCACCTTGTAACCTCCCCAGAGCTTAGAACAGTGCCTGGCACATAGTAAGCGCTTAATAAATGCCATCATTATTATTACTGTTATAAAACACAACCCTTTAAGTAATCCAGTGATCACCTTGTAACCTCCCCAGCGCATAGAACAGTGCTCGGCACATAGTAAGAGCTTAATAAATGCCATCATTATCATTATTGCTATAAAACACAACCCTTTGAGTAATCCAATGATCACCTTGTAACCTCCCCAGCGCTTAGAACAGCGCTTGGCACATAGTAAGCGCTTAATAAATGCCATCATTATTATTACTGTTATAAAACACAACCCTTTAAGTAATCCAATGATCACCTTGTAACCTCCCCAGCGCTTAGAACAGCGCTTGACATATAGTAAGCGCTTAATAAATGCCATCATGATTATTATTCATTCATTCAATCGCATTTATTGAGCGCTTACTGTGTGCAGAGCACTGTACTATTACTGTTATAAAACACAACCCTTTAAGTAATCCAAAACCTACAGAAATATGGATGAAGAAAAAGAATAACCCCCCCAAAGCAAACCTACTATTGTAACAAGCTGCAAGAAGAGAGCAGCGCAAACACAATCCCCCAGTAACACAAATTATGCAGTCGAGTTTCCCACATTTGGGAAAACCGCTGAGATGGGCCTCATTTTGGACACACCACCTACATAACCACAGCACATCCTCTGCCAGGTAAATCTGATTATCACGTCCGCCGTTACTATTCCACGCACATCACTGTGCAGTCCCGTCGACTACAACACGCCCCAACTCAATTCATCAGCGCTACTTTTTGAATATACTCAAACGGAACGATGGGGATCTAAAAGGCGACAACAGCTGCTGACTCCAAAAAAAGAGAAAATCTGCTAGAGAATCAATCAATCAATCAATCCATCGTATTTATTGAGCGCTAACTGTGTGCAGAGCACTGGACTAAGTGCTTGGGAAGTACAAGTTGGCAACATATAGAGACGGTCCCTACCCAACAGTGGGCTCACAGTCTAAAAGGGGGAGAATGTACTCCCGAAGCATTTCCCGGCATGCGCACTACTCCCTCATCTACATATATATATATGTATATATGTTTGCACATATTTATTACTCTATTTATTTATTTATTTTATTTGTACATATCTATTCTATTTATTTTATTTTGTTAGTATCTTTGGTTTTGTTCTCTGTCTCCCCCTTTTAGACTGTGAGCCCACTGTTGGGTAGGGACTGTCTCTATATGTTGCAAATTTGTACTTCCCAAGCGCTTAGTACAGTGCTCTGCACATAGTAAGCGCTCAATAAACACGATTGATGATGATAGGCCAACCTCCTCTTTTCATAATAATAATAATAATGATTGCATTTATTAAGCGCTTACTATGTGCAAAGCACTGTTCTAAGCGCTGGGGAGGTTACAAGGTGATCAGGTTGTCCCACGGGGGGCTCACAGTCTTAATCCCCATTTTACAGATGAGGTAACTGAGGCTCAGAGAAATGAAGTGACTTGCCCAAAGTCACCCAGCTGGCTATTGACAGAGGCGGGATTTGAACCCACAACCTCTGACTCCAAAGCCCGGGCTCTTTCCACTGAGCCACGCTGCTTCATGCATTGCACTTCCTTCGTCACTACGTTGTCAGTGTTCAATCAATGGTATTTATTGAGCGCTCTCCTCCTCCCCATCCCCTGCCCCGCCCTACCTCCTTCCCCTCCCCACAGCACTTGTGTATATTTGTACAGATTTATTACTCTATTTATTTATTTATTATTATTTATTATTATTATTTATTTATTACTCTATTTATTACCCTGCTCCACTGAGCAGAGTGGCTCAGTGGAAAGAGCACGGGCTTTGGAGTCAGAGGTCCTGGGTTCAAATCCCAACTCCGCCACTTGTCAGCTGTGTAGACTGTGAGCCCACTGTTGGGTAGGGACTGTCTCTATATGTTGCCAACTTGTACTTCCCAAGTGCTTAGTACAGTGCTCTGCACACAGTAAGCGCTCAATAAATACGATTGATTGATTGATTGATTGGGCAAGTCACTTAACTTCCCTGGGCCTCAGTTCCCTCATCTGTAAAATGGGGATTAAGACTGTGAGCCCCACGTGGGACTACCTGATCACCTTGTAACCCCCCCAGCGCTTAGAACAGTGCTTTGTACATAGTAAGTGCTTAATAAATGCCATTATTATTATTATTATTATTATTATTCTCTGGGCCTCAGTTCCCTCATCTGTAAATGGGGATTACGACTGTGAGCCCCACGTGGGACTACGTGATCACCTTGTAACCCCCCCAGTGCTTAGAACAGTGCTTTGCATATAGTAAGCGCTTAATAAATGCCATCATTAGTATTATTATTATTATTCTCTGGGCCTCAGTTCCCTCATCTGTAAAATGGGGATTAAGACTGTGAGCCCCCAGTGGGACAACCTCATCACCTTGTAACCTCCCCAGTGCTTAGAACAGTGCTTTGCCCATAGTAAGGGCTTAATAAATGCTATCATTATTGTTATTATTACTACTCTATTTTACTTGTACATATTTACTATTCCATTTATTTTCTTAATGCTGTCCATATAGCTATAATTCTATTTATTCTGACGATTTTGACACCTGTCTCCATGTTTTGTTTTGTTGTCTGTCTCCCCCTTCTAGACTGTGAGCCCGTTGTTGGGTAGGGACCGTCTCTATCTGCTGCCGACTTGTACTTCCCAAGCGCTTAGTCCAGTGCTCTGCACACAGTAAGCGCTCAATAAATACGACCGAATCAATGAAAGAAGGCAGAGCACTGTATTAAGCACTTGGGAGAGGACAATAGAGCAGAGTTGGTAGGCGCGTTCCCTGCCCACAAGAAGCGTACAGTCTGGAGGGGGAGACGGACAAGAATATAAATACATTAAAGATGGATATGGATATAAGCGCGGTGGGTCTGAAGGAGAGGTGACTGAAAGGTGCAAATCCAAATGCTAGGGCGACCTGCAGCCTTTTATTCATTCGTATTTATTGAGCACTTACTGTGTGCAGAGCACTGTACTAAGTACTAAGAGAAGCAGCGTGGCTCAGTGGAAAGAGCCCGGGCTTTGGAGTCAGAGGTCATGGGTTCAAATCCCGGCTCCGCCACTTGTCAGCTGTATGACTTTGGGCAAGTTACTTGACTTCTCTGTGCCTCAGTTCCCTCATCTGTAAAATGGGGATTAAGTCTGTGAGCCCCACTTGGGACAACCTAATCACTTTGTATCCTCCCCAGGGCTTAGAACAGTGCTTTGCACATAGTAAGCGCTTAATAAATGCCATCATTATTATTATTATTACTAAGCATTTGGGAAAGTCCACTACAACAATAAACAGCGACAGTCCCTGCCCACAACGAGCTTACGGTCTTCATCTTCACAGTACTACAACTACTACTACTACTACTACTACTACTACTTGTTAAGCACTTACTATGGGCCAAGCACTTTACTAAGCTCTGGGGTAAATAAAGATAATGAAGTCCCCACATGGGCCTCACAGTCGAATTTGGAGGGAGAACAGGTACTAATATTACAAATACCGCTCATCGTGGGCAGGGAATGTGTCTGTTCGTTGTTAAACTGTACACAGTAAGCACTCAATAAATACGACTGAATTGAATACACCTTCTCCTCCTCCTACTAATAAATTGTGGTATTCTATTCTATTTATTTTATTTTGTTAGTGTGTTTGTTTTGTTCTCTGTCTCCCCCTTCTAGACTGTGAACCCACTGTTGGGTAGGGACTGTCTCTATATGTTGCCGACTTGTACTTCCCAAGCGCTTAGTACAGTGCTCTGCACACAGTAAGCGCTCAATAAATACGATTGATTGATTGATTGATTAAGTGTTTGCAGAGTACCAAGCCCTGAGGTAGATTCAAGATGATCAGGTTGGACACAATCTTTTTTCACAGTGGGGTTCACAGTCTAATAATAATGATGGCAATGTTAAGCGCTTACTATGTGCCAAGAACTGCTCAAAGTGCTGGGGTAGATACAAGGTTATCAGGTTGTCCCAGTGGGGTTCACAGTCTTAATCCCCATTTTACAGATGAGGGAACTGAGGCACAGAGAAGCTAAGTGACTTGCCCAAAGTCGCACAGCGGACAAGTGGCGGAGCCGGGATTAGAACTCATGACCTCTGACTCCAAAGCCCGGGCTCTTTCCACTAAGCCACGCTGCTTCTTTAAAATACGAGGGAGAACGGGTACTGAGTTCCCCCATCTTCCGGATGAGGAAGCTGAGGCACAGAAAAATCAATTGACTTGTCCACAGTCCCACAGTAGGCAAGTAGCAGAGCCAGGGGTAGACTCCCAGGATGAAGCTTTTGATATTTAAGCTAAATGCACCTAGTAAAATATTAAGCATCTCTAATACAGGCAAGCAGTTAATTAATAATAATAACTATGGCATTTGTTAAGCACTTACTATGGGCCAGGCACTGTTCTAAGCGCTGGGGTAGATACAAGATAATCACGTTGGACACAGTCCCTGTCCCTCATAGGGCTCACAGTCTTAATCCCCATTTTACAGATGAGGGAATTGAGGCCCAGAGAAGCAAAGTGACTTTCCCAAGGTCACAGAGCAGACAAGTGGCAGAGGTGGAATTAGACCCCATGACCTTCTGATTCCCAGCCCTGGGCCCATCCACTAGGCCATGCTTTTTCAATTTCACCGGGGTGCATACTGACAGTTGCTTCCCCTCTTTTCCCTCCTCAAAGACTAGAAACACCCCTTCTCCTCCACCCCTCTCCCCAGCCACGGTTCATGGAGTTTAAGAGGTCGCCCTGGTGAGAAAAATAGCATAATGGATTCCACGGACCAAACTTTAGTGCCACTTTAACAGCTTTCCAAACCTTAAGCACAACACGAGAAACTAAAGCAGAAATGGAAAAGAAACCTTTTCTGGGACTACAATCGCGGGGGAAACTGCGAACCTGCAGAGTCCTGTGTGTACAGCACTTATGCACATACCTGTAATTTACTTATAATAATAATAATAATAATGATGGCATTTTTTAAGCGCTTACTATGTGCAAAGCACTGTTCTAAGCGCTGGGGAGGGTACAAGCTGATCAGGTTGTCCCTCGGGGGGCTCACAGTCTTCATCCCCATTTTACAGATGAGGGAACTGAGGCACAGAGAAGTGAAGTGACTGGCCCGAAGTCACACAGCTGACAAGTGGCAGAGCCGGGATTCGAACCCATGACCTATGACTCCCAAGCCCGCGATCTTTCCGTTGAGCTAAGCTGCTTCTCACTTGTTTATATTAATGTCTGCCTCTCCCCCTAGACTGTAAGCTTGCTGTGGGCAGGGAACGTGCCTACCAGCTGTAGTGTATATAGAGTGTATATCGAGATTACATCATCATCATCATCATCAGTTGTATTTATTGAGCGCTTACTGTGTGCAGAGCACTGTACTAAGCGCTTGGGAAGTACAAGTTGGCAACATCTAGAGACAGTCCCTACCCAACAGTGGGCTCACAGTCTAAAAGGGGGAGACAGAGAACAAAACCAAACATACTAACAAAATAAAATAAATAGAATAGATATGTACAAGTAAAATAAATAAATAAATAGATAGAGTAATAATCTCCCGAGTGCTTAGTACGGTGCTCTGCACACATTAAGTGCTCATTAAATACCATTAATTGATCGATACAGCAGACCCCCGCCCGTGCAAAGTATTCCCTTCCTTCCCTTCCTTCCTTCCTCTCCCCCTCGCCCCCCTCCATCCCCCCTTCTTACCTCCTTCCCTTCCCCACAGCACCTGTATATATGTATATATGTTTGTACGTATTTATTACTCTATTTATTTATTTATTTTACTTGTACATATCTATTCTATTCATTTTATTTTGTTAGGATGTTTGGTTTTGTTCTCTGTCTCCCCCTTTTAGACTGTGAGCCCACTGTTGGTTAGGGACTGTCTCTATATGTTGCCAATTTGTACTTCCCTAAGCGCTTAGTACAGTGCTCTGCACATAGTAAGCGCTCAATAAATACGATTGATGATGATGAAGGCCCATCTCCTCCAAGAGGCTTTTCCCAACCAAGCCCTCCTTTCCTCTTCCCCCATTCCCTTCTGCATCAACCTTTTATATATCCGCCCTCCCAACCCCACAGCACTTCAATTCTATTTATTTTATTTTGTTAGTATGTTTGGTTTTGTTCTCTGTCTCCCCCTTTTAGAGTGTGAGCCCACTGTTGGGTAGGGACTGTCTCTATATGTTGCCAATTTGTACTTCCCAAGCGCTTAGTACAGTGCTCTGCACATAGTAAGGGCTCAATAAATATGATTGATTGACTGATTGATTATGTCCACAGCACATATGTCAGCGCTTAGAACAGTGCTTGGCACATAGTAAGCGCTTAACAAAAACCATTATTATTATTATAATATGTCCATGTCTGTCATTGGTTTATTTCTATTAATGCCTGTCTCCCCCTCTAGACTGTATGCTGCTATGTGTCTGCTATACTGTTACATTGTACTCTCCCAAGTGCTTAGTACAGTGCTCAGCACACAATAAGCACTCAATAAATACGACTGACTGACTGAATGAATGAATGCTCTGCATACAGTTAGTGCTCAATAAATACGATTGACTGAATGACTGATTCCCCTGTAGGAGCCGCGACCAAGGCCGGCTTTACTGGGCCTGAAGCGAGTCCCAGGCCTGAATGTCCTCCCCACGCCGCCACTTTTTCGTCCCCCGGCTCCCACCTCAGGAGGAGGCCTCCTGGGAGGGTGTGGAGGTGCCCCGGCCCCAATCCTTGCCCCCTGCCCCCCACCCTCGGCCCCCCACGCCTTACCCGGTAGATGGGGTAAGATGCGGCTCTCCGGGCTTATGTCTCCAGCCTCGATCGGAAACATTTCCTTGAGGGTTTTCTAGCAGGAGACGGAAGGGAGAGAGAGGGAGACGTCAATCAATCAATCAATCAATCAATCATATTTATTGAGCGCTTACTGTGTGCAGAGCACTGCAAGCGCTTGAGAAGTCCAAGTTGGCAACATCTAGAGACAGTCCCTACCCAACAGTGGGCTCACAGTCTAGAAGGGGGAGACGGAGAACAAAACCAAACATACTAACAAAATAAAATAAGTAGAATAGATATGTACAAGTAAAATAAATAAATAATAGAGTAATAAATATGTACAAACATATATACATATATACAGGTGCTGTGGGGAAGGGAAGGAGGTAAGATGGCGGGGATGGAGGGGGGATGAGGGAGAGAGGAAGGAAGGAAGGAAGGACGTCATTCATTCATTCAATCGTATTTCATCATCATCATCATCAATCGTATTTATTGAGCGCTTACTGTGTGCAGAGCACTGTACTAAGCGCTTGGGAAGTACAAATTGGCAACATATAGAGACAGTCCCTACCCAACAGTGGGCTCACAGTCTAAAAGGGGGAGACAAAACCAAACATACTAACAAAATAAAATAGAATAGATATGTACAAGTAAAATAAATAAATAAATAAATAGATATAGAGTAATAAATATGTACAAACATATGTACATATATACAGGTGCTGTGGGGAAGGGAAGGAGGTAAGATGGTATTTAATAATGATGCTATTTGTTAAGCGCTTACTGTGTGCCAGGCACTCTATAATACAAGCAATTTGGGTTGGACACAGTCCCTGTGCCAGGTGGGGCTGTATCCACTATTACTGAGCACTTACTGTGCACAGAGCACTGTACTAAGCGCTTGGGAGAGTCCATTACAACAGTAAACAGACCCATTCCCTGCCCAGCATTCATTCATTCATTCAATCGTATTTACTGAGAGCTTACTACGTGCAGAGCAACTGTACTAAGCGCTTGGGAGAGTCCATTACAACAGTAAACAGACCCATTCCCTGCCCAGCATTCATTCATTCATTCAATCGTATTTACTGAGCGCTTACTACGTGCAGAGAAACTGTACTAAGCGCTTGGGAAGTCCAAGTTGGCAACATATAGAGATGGTCCCTACCCAACAATGGGCTCACAGTCTAGAAGATGGGTTCACAGTCTAGAATGAGCTTACTGTCTAGATGGGGGGGAGACGTACATGGATATAAATAAAATATAGACTTCAGAGTATCCCTCCCCCCTCCCCGCCCCACCTCGGGGGTCCATCCACAAGTGGGTCCCCCCGGAGCCGGGGGGAGCCCCTCATACAAGGGGGCTTGGCGTCGGGGGGGGAAACCTGTGACCCCACGGAAGGGGCCCGAGGGCCTGAACTGGTTGGGTTTGGCTACGCTTCTTTGGCTCTGACCAACTTGCCGCTGACCTTGCCTCTAGACTGTGCTTCTATAATAATAATAATAATAATGGCATTTATTAAACGCTTACTATGTGGAAAGCACTGCTCTAAGCGCTGGGGGGGGATACAAGGTAATAAGGGTTGTCCCACGAGGGGCTCACAGTCTTTATCCCCATTTTACAGATGAGGGAACTGAGGTACAGAGAAGTGAAGTGACTCGCCCAAAGTCACACAGCTGACAACTTGGGGAGCTGGGATTTGAACCCATCATCATCATCATCATCAATCGTATTTATTGAGTGCTTACTGTGTGCAGAGCACTGTACTAAGTGCTTGGGAAGTACAAGTTGGCAACATATAGAGACGGTCCCTCCCCAACAGTGGGCTCACAGTCTAAAAGGGGGAGACAGAGAACAAAACCAAACATACTAACAAAATAAAATAAATAGAATAGATATGTACAAGTAAAATAAATAAATAAATAAATAAATAAATAAATGAGTAACAAATATGTACAAACATATATACATGACCCATGACCCATGACCTCTGACTCCAAAGCCCGGGCTCTTTCCACTGAGCCACGCTGCTTCTAGACTGTGAGCCCACTGCTGGGTAGGGACTGTCTCTATATGTTGCCAGCTTGTACTTTCCAAGCGCTTAGTACAATGCTATGCACACAGTAAGCGCTCAATAAATACGATTGATTGATTGATTGATTGCCTCTGGCCTGGAACAATCTCTTTTTTCATCATCCGACAGACGATCACTTTCCCCGCCCCTGCTTCAAAGCTTTATTGCAGGCCCATCTCCTCCAGGAGGCCTTCCCTGACTGAGCCCTCCTTTCCTCTTCTCTCACTCCCTTCTGCATCACCCTGACTTGCTCCCTTTATTCATTCATTCATTCGATCGTATTTATTCATTCAATCGTATTTATTGAGTGCTTACTGTGTGCAGAGCACTGGACTAAGCGCTTGGGAAGTACGAGTCGGCAACATATAGAGACGGTTCTTACCCAACAACGGGCTCACAGTCTAGAAGGGGGAGACGGATGACAAAACAAAACATGTGGACAGGTGTCGTCATCAGAATAAATAGAATTAAAGATAAATGTGCATCATTAACAAAATAAATAGAGTAATAAATATGCACAAGTAAAATATTCATCCTCCCTCCCAAACCCACAGCACTTATAATAATAATAATGATGATGGCATTTATTAAGCGCTTACTACGTGCAAAGCACTGTTCTAAGCTCTGGGGAGGTTACAAGGGGATCAGGTTGTCCCAGGGGGTGCTCGCAGTCTTAATCCCCATTTTACAGACGAGGTAACTGAGGCCCAGAGAAGTGAAGTGAGTCGCCCAAAGTCACACAACTGCCAATTGGCGGAGCCGGGATTTGAACCCATGACCTCGGGCTCCAAAGCCCGTGCTCTTTCCACTGAGCCACGCTGCTTCTCACTTACGTCCACATCTGTAATTTATTCATTTATATTACTGTCTCCTCTTCCCGACGGTAAGCTCGTTGTGGGCGAGGGAACATGGCTACCAATTCCATTACAGCGTTCTCTCCCGCGCTCTCAGCCTAGTGCTCTACAGTCAATCAATCGTATTTATTGAGCACTTACTGTGTGCAGAACACTGTACTAAGCGCTTGGGCAGTCCAAGTTGGCAACATATAGAGGCAGTCCCTACCCAACAGTGGGCTCACAGTCTACAAGGGGGAGACAGAGAACTAAACCAAACATACTAACAAAATAAAATAAATAGAATAGATATGTACAAGTAAAATAAATAGAGTAATAAATATGTACAAACATATATACATATATACAGAGCCTAGTGCTCTACAGTCAATCAATTGTATTTATTGAGCGCTTACTGCGTGCAGAGCACTGGACTAAGCGCTTGGGAGGTCCAAGTTGGCAACATATAGAGACAGTCCCTACCCAACAGTGGGCTCACGGTCTAAACGAGCGGGCTCACAGTAAGCACTCAATCAATACGACCGATTGATTAGGTGATTGATTGCTGGACGGGCTGGGGCTGCCGATCCCTTCCCGCTGCCCCCGGACGGTCCCCCTGCTCCCTTCCCCGGCCCAGGCCGCCCACTCACGTGGAAATCGTAAATCTCGGCGAACCTGCGGTAGACCACCTTCTCGGACAGGTCCTGCCACTTCACCAGGAACATGTACACCTGCGGGATGGGGGGGTGGCAGCCTCAGTTGGGCAGGGGCTGCTGGGGAGAGCGGGATGGGGGGCAACTACGGAGCTCAGCTGGAGCCCCCGGGCACAGTTGGTCCAAGGTGGTAAGGACAGGCCGGCCATGGCGGAGTCCCCACGCTCTTTCAAGCGCTCAGTCCAGTGCTCTGCACACAGTAAGCGCTCAATAAATACGACTGATGGTGACGGTGGAAGGGTTGGGCTACTTGGACCCATCCACCGGGCCCCTCTCCCCATCCCGCTGTGCCAGGGCTGGGCCGGCGCATGGAAGAGGAGGCCCGGGTTCAGAGGTCACGCAGTAGAGGCATTTCTCGGCAGTAAGCGCTCTATTTTTCGCGCAGAAGAGGATGGCGAGGGTCAGTCCTCCCCCATATCGGAGCCCACGCCCGTCCCCCGCCCCGGCCCGAAACTCACGTAGTGCTGACTTGGGACGAAGCGCTTCTCGAAGCCCAGCAGCTCAATATGCCTGATGAATTGATCTGCCATGGTGCGCGGGGGCGGCGGGGGCCTGGGCCGGTCGGTGGTGGGGTAGGGGACCCGGGGAGGCTGGGGCTGCCCCTCCTGGCAGGGGCCTGGCTCCTTTTAACGGCCGGGAAAGAGGAAGTGTTGGCGCAAGCAGCTGCGGTCCCCGGCTCCTCCTCCCCTGCAGGGCCGCCTCACTGGCCTGGGCTCAGCGGGCACATGGACACCCAGCACGTGAGCCCACTGTTGGGTAGGGACTGCCTCTATATGTTGCCAACTTGTACTTCCCAAGCCCTTAGTACAGTGCTCTGCACACAGTAAGCGCTCAATAAATACGATTGATGATGATGATGACGAAGGGGACACACGTCCTTGTGGGCGCTGTGTGTGTGGGGGGGGCTCATTTTCGGGCTTGCTTATAATAATAATAATTATTATTACGGCATTTGTTCATCCAATCGTATTTATTGAGCGCTTACTGTGTGCACAGCACCGTACTTCACTTCTCTGGGCCTCAGTTCCCTCATCTGGAAAATGGGGATTAAGACCGCGAGCCCCCCCGTGGGACAACCTGATCGCCTTGTACCCTCCCCAGCGCTTAGAGCAGTGCTTTGCACATAATAAGCGCTTAATAAATGCCATTATTATTATTATTATTATTATTATTATTACTACGTGCTTGGAAAGTACAATACAATTGAATGAATGAATGAATTCTATTTATTTTAATACGTTTTGTTTTGTTGTCTGTCTCCCCCTTCTAGACCGTGAGCCCGCTGTTGGGTAGGGACCGTCCCTATATGTTGTCAACTTGGACTTCCCAAGCGCTTAATACAGCGCTTTGCACACAGTAAGCGCTCAATCATCATCATCATCATCATCATCATCAATCGTATTTATTGAGCTCAATAAATACGATTGAATGAATGAATGAATTCTATTTATTTCATTTTGTTAATACGTTCTGTTTTGTTGTCTGTCTTCCCCGTCTAGACTGTGAGCCCGCTGTTGGGCAGGGACCGTCCCTATATGTTGCCAACTTGGACTTCCCAAGTGCTTAGTACAGCGCTCTGCACACAGTAAGCACTCAATAAATACGACTGAATGAACGAATGAATTAGATTTATTTTATTTTGTTAATACGCTTTGTTTTGTTGTCTGTCTCCCCCTTCTAGACTGTGAGCCCGCTGTTGGGTAGGGACCGTCTCTATATGTTGCCAACTTGTACTACCCAAGCGCTTAGTCCAGTGCTCCACACACAGTAAGCACTCAATAAATACGATCGAATGAATGAATTAATACAGCAATGAAGAGATACAATCAATCAATCAATCAATCAATCGTATTTATTGAGCGCTTACTGTGTGCAGAGCACTGTACTAAGCGCTTGGGAAGTACAAGTTGGCAACATATAGAGACAGTCCCTACCCAACAGTGGGCTCACAGTCTAAAAGGGGGAGACAGAGAACAAAACCAAACATACTAACAAAATAAAATAAATAGAATAGATATGTACAAGTAAAATAAATAAATAAATAGAGTAATAAATATGTACAAACATATATACATCTATACAGGTGCTGTGGGGAAGGGAAGGAGGTAAGATGAGGGGGATGGAGAGGGGGACGAGGGGGAGAGGAAGGAAGGGGCTCAGTCTGGGAAGGCCTCGGGCTAGCGCTTACTATGTGCCAGGCACTGTACTAAACGCCGGGGTGGATACAAGCCAATCGGGTTAGATACCCGTCCCACGTGGGGCTCCCAGTCTCCATCCCCATCGGAGGTCATGGGTTCGAATCCCGGCTCCACCACATGTCTGCTGTGTGACCTTGGGCAAGTCACTTAACTTCTCTGAGCCTCAGTTCCCTCATCTGGAAAATGGGGATGAAGACTGTGAGCCCCCCGTGGGACAACCTGATCACCTTGTATCCCCCCCAGCGCTTAGAACAATGCTTTTCACATAGTAAGCATTTAACAAATGCCCACATTATTATTATTATGAGGGAACTGAGGGCCAGGGAAGTGAAGTGACTTGCACAAGGCCACAGAGCAGACAAGTGGCGGAGCCGGGATTAGAACCCATGACCTCCTTACTCCCAGGCCCGGGCTCTTTCCGCTGAGCCACACCGCTTTGCACGCGCACGAGTTCCAGGGTTGGGTAGGGGCTGTCTCTATGTGTTGCCGACTTGTACTTCCCAAGCGCTTAGTCCAGTGCTCTGCACACAGTAAGTGCTCAATAAATACGATTGATTGATTGATTGACCACAGAGCCGTCACGAGTGGCCCTCCTGGCCTCAGTGGCAGTGGCTAGGCTGGGTGAAAGTGGGCCACCGGCCATCACAGCCGGGCACCACGGCCCCGGGCAGGAGGGGTGGCAACCGAGGGGGCCGGGGCGAAGGTGCGGGGCTGAGGGACGGCCAGCCAGTAGGTCAATTTATATATATATAAATTTTATATATTTGTATTTATTGAGCGCTTACTCTCTGCAGAGCCCTGGACTAAGGGCTTGGGAGAGGACAATAAGAGAACCGAAACACTGTGAGCCCGCTGTTGGGTAGGGACCGTCTCTACATTTTGCCAACTTGTACTTCCCAAGCGCTTAGTCCAGTGCTCTGCACACAGTAAGTGTGCAATAAATACGATTGATTGATTGATTGATTGATTGCCTGCCCACAACTGCAGATGGAGTTGTGCCCAATTGCAGCGCTTGGAACAGTGCTTGGCATATAGTAAGCACTTAATAAATGCCATCGTTATTATTATTACCTTGGATCTTCCCCAGCGCTTAGAACAGCGCTTGGCACATAGTAAGCACTTAACCAATATATCTGTATATATATACATATACCTGTATGTATGTTTATATGTCCTGTATATATGTCTGTACGTATTTATTACTCTATTTTACTTGTACATATTTATTCTACTTATTTTATTTTGTTTTGTTGTCTTGTCTCCCCCTTCTAGACTGTGAGCCCACTGTTGGGTATTGACCGTCTCTATATGTTGCCGACTTGGACTTCCCAAGCGCTTAGTCCAGTGCTCTGCACACAGTAAGCGCTCAATAAATACGATTGATTGATTGATTCCCTGCCCACAACTGCAGATGGAGTTGTGCCCAACTGCAGCGCTTGGAACAGCGCTTGGCATATAGTAAGCACTTTAATAAATGCCATCATTATTATTATTACCTTGGATCTCCCCCAGTGCTTAGAACAGCGCTTGGCACATAGTAAGTGCTTAACCAATATATATATGTATATATATACATATACCTGTATGTATGTTTATATGTCCTGTATATATGTTTGTACATATTTATTACTCTATTTTACTTGTACATATTTATTCTACTTATTTTATTTTGTTAGTGTGTTTGGTTTTGTTCTCTGTCTCCCCCTTTTAGACTGCGAGCCCACTGTTGGGTAGGGACCGTCTCTATATGTTGCCGACTTGGACTTCCCAAGCGCTTAGTCCAGTGCTCTGCACACAGTAAGCGCTCAATAAATATGATTGATTGATTGATTCCCTGCCCACAACTACAGATGGAGTTGTGCACAACTGCAGCGCTTGGAACAGTGCTTGGCACATAGTAAGTGCTTAACCAATATATATATGCATATATATACATATACCTGTATATATGTTTATATGTCCTGTATATATGTTTGTACATATTTATTACTCATTTATTTTACTTATACGTATTTATTCTACTTATTTTATTTTGTTAATATGTTTCGTTTTGTTGTCTCCCCCTTCTAGACCGTGAGCCCGCTGTTGGGTAGGGACCGTCTCTAGATGTTGCCAACTTGGACTTCCCGAGCGCTTAGTCCAGTGCTCTGCACACAGTAAGCGCTCAATAAATACGACTGAATGAATGAATGAGTGAATGAATGAATGGAGCAAGGAGGCCAATGGCCAGGTCAACACTGGCTCAAGCCACAGGCCCCGGTAGCCCCGGCCTGGCAGGGGGCTCAGATGGACCAGGATGGAGAGGATGCGGGATGGACCAGGACTCCCACCTCTCTTATACATCCCCACGCGTGGCTCAGTGGTTAGAGCCCAGTCCTGGGAGTCAGAAGGACCCGGGCTCTAATTTCAGCTCGGCCACCCGTCTGCTGTGTGACCTTGGTCAAGTCACTTAACTTCTCTGGGCTTCACTTACCTCATCTGTAAAAAAGGGATTAAGACTGTGGGCCCCTCGTGGGTCAGGGACTATGTCCAACTCACTTTACTTGTATTTACTTGTACGTTTGATAGCACTGGAGGCATCCATCCCCCAGCTTACCTCCTTCCCTTCCCCACTGCACCTGTATATATGTTTGTACATATTTATTACTCTATTTATTTATTTATTACTCTATTTATTTATTTATTTTACTTGTATATATCTATTCTATTTATTTTATTTTGTTAGTATGCTTGGTTTTGTTCTCTGTCTCCCCCTTTTAGACTGTGAGCCCCCTGTTGGGTAGGGACTGTCTCTATATTTTGCCAATTTGTACTTTCCAAGCGCTTAGTACAGTGCCCTGCACATAGTAAGCGCTCAATAAATACGATTGATGATCCAGCCCAGTGCTTACTACAGTGCCTGTCATATAGTAAGTGCTTAATAATATTTATGGTATACTTACTGTGTGCCAAGCCCTGTGGTAGATGCAAGATAATCAGGCTGTCCCACGTGGGGCTCAGTCTTAATCCCCATTTTCCAGATGAGGTAACTGAGACAAATACCATTATTATTAATCAATCAATCAATCAATCGTATTTATTGAGCGCTTACTGTGTGCAGAGCACTGTACTAAGCGCTTGGGAAGTACAAGTTGGCAACATATAGACACAGTCCCTACCCAACATTATCATCATCATCAACCATATTTATTGAGTGCTTACTATGTGCACAGCACTGTACTAAGCGCTTGGGAAGTACAAGTTGGCAACATATAGACACAGTCCCTACCCAACAGTGGGCTCACAGTCTAAAATTATTTATTTATTTTACTTGTACATATCTATTCTATTTATTTTATTTTGTTGGTATGTTTGGTTTTGTTCTCTGTCTCCCCCTTTTAGACTGTGAGCCCACTGCTGGGTAGGGACTGTCTCTATGTGTTACCAACTTGTACTTCCCAAGCGCTTACTACAGTGCTCTGCACACAGTAAGCGCTCAAAAAATACGATTGATGATGATGATGATGATAAAAGGGGGAGACAGAGAACAAAACCAAACATACTAACAAAATAAAATAAGTAGAATAGATATGTACAAGTAAAATAAATCAAGAGTAATAAATATGTACAAACATATATCCATATATACAGGTGCTGTGGGGAAGGGAAGGAGGTAAGATGGGGGGGATGGAGAGGGGGATGAGGGGGAGAGGAAGGAAGGGGCTCAGTCTGGGAAGGTCTCCTGGAGGATAACAAGGGCCTCATTAGCAGGGACTCATCAACCAATGCTATTTATTGAGCACTTACTACGTGCAGAGCACTGTACTATGCGCTTTGGACTGTATGGGCAGGGAACATGTCTGCTAATTAGTAAGCACTTCATAAATACGATTGATTAGGAGAGTCCATGAAAACAGACACCCATCCATATTGAGTTTCGCCTACAGGACCGCAATAAACAGTAAGGCCTGGGAGTCGGAAGGACCTGGATTCTAATCCCGGCCCCGCCACCTGTCTGCTGTGTGACCTTGGGCAAGTCTGTGCCTCCGCTGTCTCAACTGTAAAATGGGGATTAAGCAGCACGGCTCAGCGGAAAGAGCCCGGGCTTTGGAGTTGGAGGTGGTGGGTTCAAATCCTGGCTATGCCAATAGCCAGCTGGGTGACTTTGGGCAAGTCACTTCACTCCTCTGGGCCTCAGTTCGCGCATCTGTAAAATGGGGGTGAAGACCGTGAGCTCCCCGTGGGACAACCTGATCACCTTGTAACCTCCCCAGGGCTTAGAACGGTGCTTTGCACATGGTAAGCGCTTAGTAAATACTATCATTATTATTATTAAGACCGTGAGCCCCACGTGGGACAGGGACGCCAATCCAACCTGTTTTGCTGCTATCAGCCCCAGCACTCAGTACAGTGCCTGGGCATAGTTGGAGCTCAAATACCAGTAAAATAAGTGTTACCACTACTACCGGCACTACTTCAATATTGACTACGCTTAGTGGTGGGGGCCAGGAAATCCCCACTGTAGCCCCCTGGGGCTTTCTGCAGGCGAGGTGGGGGGAACCGAGGGGCCGCACTGCAGGTGTGAGCGGGCTGGTTGCTGTGGAGAGGAGCCAGAGGAAGAAATGAAACCACTCAGGCCCTCCCCGTTTCCAGCTCCCGGCCCCGGGACTCATTCATTTAATCATATTTAGTTAAGGGTAAAGTTAAGGGTAAAGTTTAAAGTGCGTAAGTGACACAGAAGGGAGAGGGAGGGGGGAGAGAAGACGAAGGCTTAATTGGGTAGCACCTCTTGGTTGAGGATGGGATTTTAAAAAGGCTTTGGAAGTAGCAAGAGTGGTGGTCTGTGTGGATGGACTAATAATCGGATTAATAATTGCGGTATCTGTTAAACGCTTCCCCACAGCACCTGTATACACGTACATATGTTTGTACATATTTATTACTCTATTTATTTTACTTGTACATATCTATTCTATTTATTTTATTTTGTTAGGATGTTTGGTTTTGTTCTCTGTCTCCCCCTTTTAGACTGTGAGCCCACTGTTGGGTAGGGACTCTCTCTATGTGTTGCCAATTTGTACTTCCGAAGCGCTTAGTCCAGTGCTCTGCACACAGTAAGCGCTCAATAAATACGATTGATTGATTGTTGGGTAGGGACTGTCTATGTTGCCAACTTGGACTTCCCAAGCGCTTAGTCCAGTGCTCTGCACACAGTAAGCGCTCAATAAATACGATTGATTGATTGATTGAGCGCTTAGTGTGTGCAGAGCACTGGACTGAGCGCTTGGGAAGTACAAGTCGGCAACATAGAGAGACAGTCCCTACCCGACAACGGGCTCACTCTGTTGTACTGTACTCTCCCAGGCGGTTAGTACAGTGCTCTCCCTGCCTAGTAGATAGACCACAGGCCTGGGGGGCAGGACTTGGGTTCTAATCCCAGCTCCGCCACTTGTCCCCCTTTTATTCATTCATTCGTTCAATCGTATTTATTGAGCGCTTACTGTGTGCAGAGCACTGTACTAAGCGCTTTGGAATATGATTGATTGCTCTATTTATTTTACTTGTACATATCTATTCTATTTAGTTCATTTTGTTAATATGTTTGGTTTTGTTCTCCGTCTCCCCCTTCTAGACTGCGAGCCCACTGTTGGGTAGGGACCGTCTCTAGATGTTGCCAACTTGGACTTCCCAAGCGCTTAGTCCAGTGCTCTGCACACAGTAAGCGTTCAATAAATACGATTGATTGATTGATTGGGAAGTCCAAGTTGGCAACATCTAGAGACGGTCCCTACCCAACAGTGGGTTCACAGTCTAGAAGGGGGAGACAGACAAGAAGACAAAACATATTAACAAAATAAAATAAATAGAATAAATATGTACAAATAAAATCAATCGAGTAATAAATACGTGCAAACATATATACATATATACAGGTGGTGTGGGGAGGGGAAGGAGGTAAGGCCGGGGGGGGATGGGGAGGGGAAGAAGGGGGCTCAGTCTGGGACTTTTAGACTGTGAGCCCACTGTTAGGCAGGGACCATCTCTATATGTTGCCAACTTGTACTTCCCAAGCGCTTAGTACAGTGCTCTGCACACAGTAAGCGCTCAATAAATACGATTGACTGATTGATTGCCATGAGACCTTGGGCAAGTCAGCATAGCATAGCGGATAGAGCACAGGCCTGGTTGTCAGAAGGTCATGGGTTCTAATCCCAGCTCTGCTATTTGTCTGCTGGGTGACCTTGGACAAGTCACTTCACTTCTCTGGGCCTCAGTTACCTCACCTGGAAAATGGGGACTGAGCGTGAGCCCCTCCCCACATGGAACAGGGACTGTGATCAACCCCATTAGCTCGTTTCCATCCCAGTGCTTAGCACGGTGCCTGGCACACAGCCAGTACTTATTAACAATGATAATAATAATCATAGTATTTGTTAAGTGCTTACTATGTGCCAGGCACTGTCTTAAGCGCTGAGGTAGATACAAGATAATTGGGCTGGACACAGTCCCTGTCCCACACGGAGCTCACAGCCCTCATCCCCAATTTACAGCTGAGGTCACTGAGGTGCAGAGAAATTAAGTGACTTATCCAAGGTCACGCAGCGGACAAGCGGTGGAGCCGGGATTAGAACCCAGGTCCTTCTGACTCCCAGCCCTGGGCTCTATCCATTACTCATTCATTCATTCATTCAAAGACTCAGGGGACCCACCCGGCTCCCGGTGGGTGGGAGAAGCGCCCCCCACCTCGATACCCTTGCCGCGGACCCCCGGGGGTCTCAGATCGGCTCGGCCTGCCCCGCCCCCGGAAACCCCCCCCCGACGCCCCCCCACCCCCGTAAAAACACCAGAGAAAGAAATGAGGTAGTGTGTGAAAGGCATGGATGGATTTTATTTATTACCCTATATCTACAATTTAATTTATTTGAGGTAAAATAGAAGCAACACATAAAAAGGTCTATTTCGGCTACCATGTCATACAATTCTGCTCCGGGAGTCTCGTGGTAAAGCTAAGGAAAACTCTATACCATCACGCTTTCGCTATTCCCACCTAGCTGGTATGGTACATATCCGTTTGTGAGATTTCAACCCACTGAACACTCCTCCTACACGGAGAGGGAGGGAGAGAAAGAGGGAGGAAAGGGGGGGGCAGGAAGGAAGGGGTCAGGCGGTGCAGAATCAGTTGGGGGGCCACCACAAGGAGCCAGATGGACCCCCCCCACCCCCGGATCTCCCCCTCAGTGTGGAAAAAGCAGGGAGAACGGGGGTTTGTTGGCATGCCCCACCCCTAAACACCGACCTTGCACTAGCTTTCCGGGGCAACCTGATCGGTTTTTAATAGATGAAGAAATAAAATAAAAGACACCCCCCCAAACCGGAAAGACCCCAGATCGACAGGACCCCCGGCCTTTGAGCCGTGAGAGTGAGAAGAGGGAGAAACTTCGGTCAGAGCTCGTGGCCTTCCCCGGCCCCGTGGGGTGGAGGGAGAGGGGAAGGGAAGGGGAAACGGGGTGGGGGGCCCACAACTGGGAAGGGGTCTTCCGGCAGAAAGACTGAACAACCGCAAACCTGGAAGACGGGATTTCCTCCCTCTCCGCCCGCCGGCCCACCCAGCCCGAGACCCCGCTGCGAGGGGCCGAAGGGGGTAGGTTAGGGGGGTGGAGGGAGGGGGGGACCCCTGGCCTGCCTGCCCGCCGCCTCGCCACATCCAAACCAGCTTCTCTCCTGGGCCCTGTCCATTTTCTCAGCCCCGCTGCAAGACCCCGAGAGCGAGGCCCCGTCCCGGCCCCGGCCCCTCGCTCGGCTGCTCTTTAATCCAATTCACAGAACTGCTGAAAAAGTAGACATTTCTATCTAAAAGTACAAAAGAGGGTTTGTATAGAAGGGACTTCTGTTATACAATTATATTACACGGCTGGGCGGCTCGCGCAGGCTGGCGGAGGCTCGCGGTGGGGGCGGGGTCTCGGCCACGGGCGCTGTCAGCTGGACGGGGCGGAGGGGGGTGGGGAAGGGGAGAAGTACGAAATCTTGGTTACTCCCGGCGGGTTGGGGGGGGTGGAGAGGAAGGGGCGAGGACGACCCAGGGCAGACCGCGGGCCCCACCCCCTTGCCCGACGGCTCCCGGGGCCGGGGGGAGCATCTCGGTGCCTGGGTCCCCGAGGGAGGGGAAAGCCCCCCGTGGGCAGGGGCCGCAGCTTCGCACCTGCAACCGTTCCCCAGTGCCGAGACTCCCTCCAACCAACTCCCCACTTAGGCCAAGACCAAAGCGGCCCTAGGCGGAAGCCTGGGGCTGGACCGGATGACGCCCTCGGCTCCGCTCCCCTTTTCCGAGGGCCTGTCCCCCCCCCCCCCGAACCCCGCACCGACCCCGCGGGAAGCAGGAGGGGGCACGTCTCGTGTCCGTCCGTGTGGGTACGTGGGTGACGGTCCGGTCCCGGGAGCCGAGGGGGTGCCTGACCAGGTCCCCCAAGCCCACACTGATCCAAGTCGGCCAGGGGCCCCGGGGGCTCGGAGGGGTGGGGGGGCGAGGGCAGTGGGGTGGCGGCGGTAGGGTGACGGGCCGGCGCGAGGCCGCACGGTCTCACCCGACACCGCAGGCAGACGACTTTGCCGGGGAGCGACCGTCTACCACGTGGGGTCTGGTTCCTGCTTGATCTGAGAACTTCCTTCCGTCTCCTTCAGCTCTGGAGAGGGAGATGTCGGGGGCTGCGGAGGGGCGCCGGGGGCCCCCAGGGGCACCCGCCGGAGCCGCGAACGTGTCCCGAGAACCCGCGAACGTGTCCCGCCGCCCCGGACCTCCCCCCGCGGCGACCCCAGCGCAGACCGCCGGGCCTACCGTCGGGGATGGGGCCCTCCAGCTGGCACGGATCCAGGGATTCTGCAAAAAGGGCAAACACCCGTCTCGGCCTTCGCAGCCAGAATTGAAGCCGAGCCCGAAGGGCCCCCGCCGCCACGTGACCACGCGGGCCAAGTCGGCCCCGGGGCCCTCGGTGCTCCTCAGCAGGGCCCCCTCCTTGAACCTCCAGGGCTTGGGCCCCTGCCCGATTCCCCAACGTAAGCATCACCTCCCCCATCACCAGCCCCCACTCCGGCCTCCCCTCCGGCCCTCGGCGGTGGGTGGCTGACCGACTGATCCAATCTGGGAGAGGGGCTGCGTCACCTGGCAAGTCCCCCCAACTGAGGTGGCACAGTGGTCGTGGGGTACAGAGTGGAGGACTGCGCTTCTTTACGTCGCTCCACCCACCTTGTATTAACGGACCCTCCGCCTCACTTGGATCGACCAGTTCTGAAAGGACAGAGCACGTGGTGTGTTAGCGAGCGGCAGGGGTGGAGCTCCGCCACACTGACCAGGGCCTCCAGGGCGGAAGGGAGGGAAGGGAAGGGAAGGAAGGGAGGGAGGGGAAGGGAGGAAGGGCCCACGGAGCGACAAACCGCGGAGGGACTAGCCGACCCAAAGCTGCCCACGGGCACCGTCGGGCCCCAGCTCTGCGGACACTCGTGCCGGAGTCCGCGGAGCCACGGGCAGAGCCTGGGCCGGACTCCTGCCTGAGCGGTACTCACGGTTGATCACGAGCCCCGGGAACGGTCTGTAAAAGAGGTGGAGAACGAGGCGTTGTTTCAACCCTTCCAGGTTGGGAAGACCTCCTCCAGGGACCCAACCCCTCCCAGGAAACGGGTGGTGCCGGCAGGAGGGACCCCCGGCTTGCCTTATGACAGTGAACTTGATGAACTGGGCCGAGTCCAGGATCCTCCTCATGGAGCTGATCTCCAGGTAGCTGGGGGCCTTGAAGGCCACCCCGGGGGGCATCCCGTCCACCACCACGCAGCCGGGGTTCACCGTGATCTTCCGGTAGGGCACCTTCACGGGGAATCCCATGCCGATGGCTTCTCCTGTACCCGAGGACGGAGAGGGAGAGAGCGAGAGATCGTCGGTAGGCCGCCTTTCCGGCCCGCTTGCCCGGGCCTCCCTGTCTCCATTCCCTGGTCTGCCTGCCGGCGCCTGGGAAGTCCACACCAGCACATCCTGGTTGTTTCACTTTCCCTCTGAGCTCATCTGCCACTCATACCACCACTGGGCACGGGGGCTGGGCCGGGGCAGCAAAACTCCCGCTCACCCCCTACCTCGTAGGGGGCAGGGAGACGAGGGGAGGCTGAGCCCAGAGACAACAAAGCGACCCGCCTGAGTTGATGCGGCAGACCAGGGACCGGTCTCCAACCCCATCCACCACCCCACATGACCCCACGCTGTCCCCGCACCTGGACTTCCAGTCTAAATAATAATAACAATAATAATGGTACTTGTTAACTGCTCACTATT
The DNA here is from genome assembly GCF_015852505.1 of Tachyglossus aculeatus. Lineage (NCBI taxonomy): Eukaryota > Metazoa > Chordata > Mammalia > Monotremata > Tachyglossidae > Tachyglossus > Tachyglossus aculeatus. The sequence continues at coordinate 59,164,545 of NC_052082.1, read as the reverse complement.
TGTCAAGCACTGTTCTAAGCGCTGGGGTAGATACTAGTTAATCGGGTAGGACCCAGTCCCTGTCCCACATGGAGCTCACAGTCTTCCTCAACATTTTACAGATGAGGTAATTTATCATCATCATCATCAATCGTATTTATTGAGCGCTTACTGTGTGCAGAGAACTGTACTAAGCGCTTGGGAAGTACAAGTTGGCAACATATAGAGACAGTCCCAACCCAACAGTGGGCTCACAGTCTAAAAGGGGGAGACAGAGAACAAAACCAAACATACTAACAAAATAAAATAAATAGAATAGATATGTACAAGTAAAATAAATAAATAGAATAACAAATATGTACAAACATATATACATATATGCAGGTGCTGTGGGGAAGGGAAGGAGGTAAGATGGGGGGGATGGAGAGGGGCACGAGGGGGAGAGGAAGGAAGGGCCTCAGTCTGGGAAGGCCTCCTGGAGGAGGTGAGCTCTCAGTAGGGCCTTGAAGGGAGGAAGAGAGCTAGCTTGGTGGATGGGCAGAGGGAGGGCATTCCAGGCCCGGGGGATGACGTGGGCCGGGGGTCGATGCCGGGACAGGCAAGAACGAGGGACGGTGAGGAGATTAGCGGCAGAGGAGCGGAGGCTGCGGGCTGGGCTGTAGAAGGAGAGAAGGGAGGTGAGGTAGGAGGGGGCGAGGGGATGGAGAGCCTTGAAGCCCAGGGTGAGGAGTTTCTGCCTGATGCGCAGATTGATTGGAAGCCACTAGAGATTTTTGAGGAGGGGAGTAACATGCCCAGAGCGTTTCTGGACAAAGACAATCCGGGCAGCAGCATGAAGTATGGATTGAAGTGGGGAGAGACACGAGGATGGGAGATCAGAGAGAAGGCTGATGCAGTAGTCCAGATGGGATAGGATGAGAGCTTGAATGAGAAGGGTAGCAGTGTGGATGGAGAGGAAAGGGCGGATCTTGGCAATGTCAATTGTCAATTTAGGCACGGAGAAGTGAAATGACCTTCCCAAGGTCACACACCAGACAAGTGGCAGATTGGAACCCAGGCCCTTCTGACTCCTTAGGCCCGTGCTCTATCCATTAGGCCACGCTGCTTCTCAACTGAGCAAGCTTCACCGACGACTTGGATCAAGGGATGGAGAAAGAGCCGGAGGGGCGGAGCCTCTCCTGCCACCACAGGGATCTGGGCCCAGCAGGGCCTCGGCTCCCTCTGGTCACTCCTCCTCCCTCCCCGCCCGGCCTCCGCCCAATCCCGGGCCCCGGACCCACCAAACTTGCGGCTGAAGAGGTCGTTGACCTGCTCCCGGAGCTGCCGGGCCTTCTCCACTTTGGACAGCCGCTCGCTCTCGTCATCTGGGAAGACATTTTCAGGAGGCCCTCAGGTGGCTAGTCCACGGGGTGAGGGACCTGCCCCCCCACACCCCGTCTGTGGGGCCAGTGGGCCGACTTACCCGGAATGGTCACTTGGATGATGTTCAGATCTTCCACCCCGGCTGCCGTGTTTGCCACGTTGCAGGAGTTTATTTTCCCTTCAAAGAAAAGGGCGGCTTAGGAATATAATGATGGCATTTGCTAAGCACTTACTATGTGCAAAGCACCGTTCTAAGCGCTGGGATACTCACGGGGCGGACTTTTCGAGGTGCTCTCCTTAATCGAAGTCTCAAACATCTCGGGCCTGGAAACCAACCGCATAGAAGGATCGTTTGGGGGGGGGTCCAGCTGCTGATCCCGAGAAGGGTCCCACCCTCGACTGCAATCGAACACCCAAGCGCCCTAACTCGCAGGCCTCTCCTAAACAAGCCACTGCCTCTGCCGGGAATCAACGGGCCCCCGCTGGGTTATCACCGTGGACCTAGGGGTGAGGGCGGCACCCGGGGAGCTAAACTACAAGGGATGGAAGGGACCCGTGGGGAATCTTGCTTCCGGACAGACCGATACCCCAACAGCTGCCCCATCCCGACAATCCACGACCACAGCTGTGCATCCACACAGGCGCACATGCTCGCACCCACCCAGACAACTGGAAGCTCCTTGAGGGAAGCACACCACGCCTTAAAATCTTAGCCTAAGTGTCCAGGGCCCATCTTAACACGGCTCATGGTAGGTGCCCCCTGCACGGGCTCTGCACCCTGAAGGTGCCCAGGACAGCAGTGCACTGCATACGGTTGGCACCCGGAACAGCCCGCATCCCACGGTGGGATCCCGCTCCATGATTCTTCTCCCAGGAAACCAGGCCCAGGGAGGTTCAGGCGTTTGCCCAAGGTGCCCCAGAGTTGGGCCTGGACCCCCAGGTTTCCTGACTGCCCGCTAGGTAGGGCTGCCCCTCTTCACTCCCGCCCCCCACCCCGGGCCGGCCGGCCTCCTACTTTCGGATGATGAATTTGATCTTGGATCTGTTGCGGAGGATCTTCTCCAGTCGGGGGATGCCGAAGGTGGACGGCCGGCGGAACGGGACTCCCTCGGGCAGCCCCTCCACGTAGAAATCCTCCGGGAACGACTCGAACAGCGCGAACGGCACCTTCACCGCATGCTGGAGGCCCAGGGCCTCCCCTGGGGAGGGGAACCGGCCCATCAGGATTCGCCCAGGACTCCCATTAGGGGTCCCGCCGGCCCCAGAACGGGAGCTTTCAGAAACCCCTCCTACCGCATTTCTCATTGAAGAGGTTTTCGACTTTCTGTTTCAGGTCTGTGATCTTGGCGTTCCAGGCCTCTGGCAGGGGAGGGAGGCGGGCGGACGGACAGAAAAAGTGAGATGAGGAGAGGCGGGCCAACGCCCCAGGGGAGCCCTAGACCCCAGCCCACGAGCATGAGAATCCCAGGCTTGCCCAGCTCCGGCAGCCCGGGTGGCGTCCACGTCGGGGGGACGCACCTGCCGGGGGGAACTGGGCCCACGGGACCGGCGGGCCGGGCCTTGGGGACCCGGGCCGTCTGCTGGCCGTGAAGCGGGCACCGAAAGGGTGAGCGGATGCCAACGGTGAGCCTGGACCCCGAGGTTTGGGGGGGCCTGGTGACAGGCTGGAGGGCTCCAGACCCAGAAGAGGCCACCCAGGGAGCCGAGGGGGTTGAGCACCCATTTCAGCGGAGTGGAGCGGATTCCAGTCTAACCACAAGTCTGGTGGTGGTGGTGGTTGGGAGGGGAAAGGGGGGTGAGTGCCACCCCACGTCGCCCACGGCTCCAGCTCCCTCCCGTTTTTTACCGAAGGAGAACTCCCTGCCGCGCGGCTTGAAGGGGACGTTGGCGCCGTTGGTCTGTGCGGGGGTGCGGGCCACCGCCGATTGCGGGTTGGTGCTGTTGGGACCTGAGGGACCAAAAACACGACACCCAGCCTGGAAACACACCCCGACACACCTCCACGCCGGCCCTCGGCCCGGGCCCCCGGCAGGGAGGGGACCAGTCCGACTCAGGCCGGGGGTGGGCCCGGCCCCGCGGCAGAAACATAAACCACATGAAACACAGAGTCCCCGGGCGGTCTGGAGGGGAGGGCCGGGATGGCCACAGAATGGAAGAGGGGTTAGCCGGAGGCGACTTGGGGATGGGGCCACCGGCCCAGGCTGGACCCTGCTCGGCCTCTTCCGGCTGGAGACCAGGGTGGGCCGGGTCAACGACCTAGAATCCACCCTGTCAGCGCAGCTCTAGGGAGGCCCCGAGTCCTCAGGGGACCGGGAAGCTTACGAGGCCGTGAGACGCCCGGGCCGGGCCGCAACGCGACGGGAGAAATGCCCCCCCCGTGGCCACCCACCTACCTTCCACGGTGACCTCAATTTCGGAGATATTTGAATTACTCCCAGGGCTCCTGGGTCTCTTGAGGGCCTGCAACGCTGCAAACAGATAACAAGGTGACCCCAGCGGCTCCCTTGCTCCCACCGCCGCCCGGCTGATGGCCACGGCAGGACCTCGGGGGCCAGTGGTCAGGTCGGCCCAGAGTGGGTTGGGAGGAAGCGGCCACCCAAGTGGCACAGAAATGCGCCCACCCCCAGCACCACAAAAATCCTGGAAAACAAAGCACCGCCGACCCATCCCAGACGCGTCCCCTCGGTGTCCATCAAATCAATGGTATTTACTGAGCGCCTACTCCGCACGGAGCTCTATACGGGGCGCCTGGGGGAGGCCAACAGAGTAGGCATGTGTGATCCCTGCCCTCAGTGACTCTCCAGCCAGTCTCCTGGCGCATGCCTGACCAGCGGGTTGCGGGCATCCCACCCGGCTGGGCGCCCAGGGTGGGCAGTGGGAAACCCCCAGCATGGTCTCTTACCTTTAAGGTTGACTTTAGCAGCCATGCCAGCAGGTAGGAAAGAAAGCACCAGCTCCGGCCTAAGAGACAAGCAGAAATGAGTCACCCGGCGTCACCGTGACCTCATCACGGTCACCGCGGAATAGACGGCCTGGGTCAGGCGGGGGTCGCTTTGGCCCCTCGGTCTGGCTCTCGTGGACCGCCGCCTAGTCACCGTCTCTGACCTGGGCCCAGCCCCGCTCCCCCCCCCCGCCCCCAGCCCCAGCCCCGGGGCGGCCAGGCCAGCCGATCACTCACTTCTTCACCACGAACTTGATCTTGTTGCTCCCGCGGACAATCCTCTCCAGACGTGGGATCCCAAACCAGGTGGGGCTGCGGAACGGGATGCCTTCGGGCAGGCCCTCCACGTACAGGAACTCGGGGTTCGACTCAAACACCGGGTAGGGCACCTTGACCGCCTCGGTCAGTCCGAGGGCTTGCGCTGCAGAGCAGACACGACGGGACGGTCAACTCTCGCTGGCTGGCCGAGCACCCCGCTGCTCTCCGGAGAACTCCTGCCCTCTGCACCTTGCTGCCCCGCTCAGAACACCCCCAACAAACCAGTCCTCGGCACCAGGAGCCCCAAGGGGGACATGGGGTGGCATCCAACTCAATTAGCCTCCGTCTGCACCAGCATTCAGCATACGGTCGGTGCTTAAAGGGCATCACCACCGCCACCACCGTTATCCTTCTTATTGCTAATGGTTTGCCCCAAGATGATGTCGTGGAGGGGCAAAGATAAGTTAGGCTCAGGCTCCCATGGGGGCATCAGAGGGGGGCTCGTGGACCGCTGTCATTGCGGGCTCCGGCAGAAGGCCGAGGCAGAAGCCCCCGCACCTTCGGGAAATCCGCTGGCAATCAAAAAATCACATTCACGGCTCAGTGCAGCCCAGAAGCTTCACTTACCAAATTTCAAGTTAAAAATCTCTTCCACCTGCTTCCGTAGTTTGGTAATTCTGACATTCCAGTCTTCCTTAACTGGAGAGGAAAATCAGATTCCGTTACCAGTTTTCTGGCTACTTTTGCCTCGGACCTGCTGGGTCCTTGGTTGACAAGGGTTTCCTCAGTATGAACTTTGAAGTATCATGTCTTCAAAGCTGGATTCTGGGGAGTGGCCTTGTACATTTCCTATGTTCTTTGAGGAAATTTGGGGACAGGGAGAGGGGAGAGTTCAGGGCGTTGCATGGTCTGTCCTCGGGGGAGAGGCAGGGACAGAGAGGGAGGAGTCAGGGGTACGGGATGGTCCATGCTGGGTCAATGGGAGAGTCAGGGATCGAAGGGGAGTGGAGAGGGTCAAGGTGTAGGATGGTCCGTGCCGGGTCACTGGGCAGAATCAGGGATGGAGAGGGGAGAGTAGGGGTGAAGGTGGGGTTGGGGAGAGTCAAGGCATCAGAAAATGCGTGTTGGGTCAATGGGGAGAGTCAGGGATGGAGAGGGAAGAGTCAGAAGTGTGGGATGGCCCACGCTGGGTCACTGGGGAGAAGCAGGGGTGGGGAGGGGAGAGTCAGGGTTGAAAGGGTGAGGGGCAGGGGAGAGTCAAGGTGTGGGATGGTCCATGCTGGGTCATTGGGGAGAGTCATGGGTGGAGACGGGTGAGTCAGAGGTCGAGATGGTCTGTGCTGGATCACTGAGGAGCATCAGGGATGGATGTCCAGGAGGACAACCAGCACATGGTTCCTCCCATTCTCACCAACAAGCTTACAACCAGTTGCCAGAGACGACTGCCCTGGGAGAAGGGCAGCCGTGGGGCTCAGGGCACAGGTGTGGTCGGTTCCGGTGCCTCCCCCCGCCGCCCCCACACCGGGCCCCCAGTGTCGGGTCGGGACCTCCGGAAATTAGAAAGCAGGCATCGGCCGGGGAGGGTAAGGCGGGAGCCCGGACGGAAGCGATCCCGTGCCCTCACCGGGGGTGTTGGTCCTCGGCTGGGTGATTTCAGTGGTTGCGTGAGTCAGCAGGTCAGGCCTGAAAGTGAACCAAGGCCCGGGGATTACAAGCTAACCCTCGGTTTGAGGGGATTTTTGGCCGGCCCGCTCCTGGATTCAGTTCTGGACTTCCCCAGGCGGGGAGGGAAGCCAGCGTGACACCTCTCCACCCACAGGTCCGGCTCACCCTGCTCCCTAGGGATTGCATGGGGCACTTTCACACCCCCAACTCCTTCGGATCCCATAACCTCCCCAGGGGCGGTGGGGACTGTTCTCCCTATTTTACAGAGAAGCAGACCAAGACCCAGGTGAGGTTCTGACACCCGCTCGTGGCCACGGTGGGTCAGGGACAGAATTGGGACTGGAACCTGGGTCTTCTGGCTACCGTGTCTCCGTGTTAGTATGTTTGGTTTTGTTCTCTGTCTCCCCCTTTTAGACTGTGAGCCCACTGTTGGGTAGGGACTGTCTCTATATGTTGCTAACTTGTACTTCCCAAGCGCTTAGTACAGTGCTCTGCACACAGTAAGTGCTCAATAAATACGATTGATGATGATGATGATCAAACCGCCGACTCCTTCGAGGCCCCCACTGCCTCCCTGGAAACGGAACAAGGACCCTGCCACCTCCTCACTCTGCTCAATGCCCCAAGGTGGACACCCCGGTGAGGGGGAGGCAGCAACCCAGGGTGGCCAGCGAGGCCAAAGCGCCGCTTCCAACTCCAATGCCGGCCCCGGGGCCCATGACCTTCCCGGCTCCTCGCAGAACCCCATGGGTTGATCTACCTTCCCGAGGCCTAGATCCCCCTGGGCACAGAGGCCCTAAAAGGAACTGTAGGAAGGAATCTCACCTGCAAGGTGGCTCCGAGGCCCCTCCTCCCCCTCCCATCCCCTTACTGTAGGGGTTCCTCAAGGGTCAGTTCTTGGTCCCCGTCTGTTCTCTATCTACACTCACTCCCTTGGTGACCTCATTCGCTCCCACGGCTTCAACTATCATCTCTCCGCTGATGACACCCAAATCTACATCTCTGCCCCTGCTCTCTCTCCCTCCCTTCAGGCTCGTGTCTCCTCCTGCCTTCAAGACATCTCCATCTGGATGTCTGCCCGCCATCTAAAACTCAGTATGTCCAAGACTGAATTCCTTATCTTCCCTCCCAAACCCTGCCCTCTCCCTGACTTTCCCATCACTGTTGACGGCCCTACCGTCCTTCCCGTCTCACGAGCCCGCAACCTTGGTGTCCTCCTCGACTCCGCTCTCTCATTCACCCCTCACATCCGATCCATCACCAAAACCTGCCAGTCTCACCTCCGCAACAATATCTGCCCTTTCCTCTCCATCCAAACTGCTACCCTGCTGGTTCAATCTCTCATCCTATCCTGGCTGGATTACTGCATCAGCCTCCTCTCTGATCTCCCATCCTCCTGTCTCTCCCCACTTCAATCTATACTTCACGCTGCTGCCCGGATCATCTTTGTGCAGAAACGCTCTGGGCATGTTACTCCCCTCATCAAAAATCTCCAGCAGCTGCCAATCAACCTACGCATCAGGCTAAAACTCCTCACCCTGGGCTTCAAGGCTGTCCATTACCTCGCCCCCTCCTACCTCACCTCCCTTCTTTCCTTCTCCAGCCCTGCCCGCACCCTCCACTTCTCTGCCACTAACCTCCTCAATGTGCCTCATTCTCGCCTGTCCCGCCGTCGACTCCCGGCCCACATCCTCCCCCTGGCCTGGAATGCCCTCCCTCCGCACATCTGCCAAGCTAGCTCTCTTCCTCCCTTCAAAGCCCTACTGAGAGCTCACCTCCCCCAGGAGGCCTTCCCAGACTAAGCCCCCTCCTTCCCCTCCCCATCCCCCCTGCCTTACCTCCTTCCCCTCCCCACAACACCTGTATGTATGTTTGTACATATTTATTTTACTTGTACATATTTACTATTCCATTTATTTTATTTTGTTAATATGCTTTGTTTTGTTGTCTGTCTCCCCCTTCTAGACTGTGAGCCCGCTGCTGGGTAGGGACTGTCTCTATATGTTGCCAACTTGTACTTCCCAAGCGCTTAGTCCAGTGCTCTGCAAAGAGTAAGCGCTCAATAAATACGATTGAATGAATGAATGAATGAGGCTGCCCCCCGCCCCCCACCACTGCCCAGCCCCACCCAGGAGCCTGGTAACCTCACCTCTTGATCACAAACTTGATCCTATTGCCTACTTGGATAATCTTCTCCAGCCTGGGGATGCCGTACCACGACGGACTCCGAAACGGAATGTTTTCCGGCAGCCCCTCCACGTAGAGATCGTTGGGGTGGGCTTCAAACTTCTGGTAGGGCACGGCCTTGGCCTCACTGCTCCCCAGAGCTTCCGCTGCATAGGCGAAGGGGAATGCAGGGGCAGAGAGGGAGAGAGGAGGACGGGGGTGGAGGGGAACAGGCAGAGAAGAGGCAAAGAAAAGGAAAGGTGGAGACGGAGTGAGGCGTAGAAGAGGGGGAGAGATGAAGGAGGGGAATGGGGGGAGCAGATGGGAAGAGGGAAAATAAGGACGATGGGGAATGGGGAAATGGGGGTGAGATGGAGGCAGAAAAGGTGGAGAGTGAGTGAGTGAGAGGCGGAGAGAAGGGAGGAAAAACAGCAAAAGGGAGAGGGGAGAAGAGAGGGTGAAGGGGAGGGAGGGGGGAAAGGGGAGAAGAGGAAACGGGAGCGAAGGGAAGAAGTAGGGAGAGGTGAAGAGGAGAGATGGAGGTGTGGAGAAAGGAGGAGAAGGGTAGAGGGGGCAAAGGGGAGGAGGAAGGTGGGGAGGGGAGAAACCCACTTCACTGCATGTCTTGGAAACAACTCAAGTTATTTTGCCAACGAATTAAGAAGGGGAGCAAGTGGCAGCAGCAGTGGCCTGAACCAAGTGCCCAGGGGATAGCAAGCGGGACTCAGCCTTGGCAGCCCGGTCTGACAGAGGGGCCAGGTCTCCAGAGTCCCAGAGGCACCTGGGGGCCAGCACCCACTTCCCCACCCTCCCCGGCAGTACCTTCGGGGCCGCCACCACCGTCCGGCCCGGAGCTGTACCGATGCCACCCCAGCACCGCTGCCCAAGCTTAGGCTGCCCCGGCTTGCTGTGTGCCCTGTGGCCGTCACCTCACCTCCCTGGGCCTCAGCTTCCCCCCTTGGAAAATGGAGGTCAGATCCTTGCCCTCCCTCCTCTTGGACCGCGAGTCCCGTGCGGGCTGGGGACCGTGTCCGACCTGATGCTCTCTTATACCTAACCGAGCGCTTAGCGCAGAGTAAGTGCTGAATGCACACAATCAAGAAAATGATTTTCCTATCTCGGGGCGCTCCCCAACCCCCGTTTTAAAACTCCCCTAAAGGCTGTGGCACCTCAGCTGGGGGAGGGAGGCCCTTACCAAATTTTTTGCAGAACAGCTGATCCACCATCTTCCTCAGTTTGGTGATCCGTGCATACCACTCTTCTTTCACTGTGACGGGAAGAGAGACCAAACTCAAACGGTCAAAGCAGTGACCCGGGCCGGGCAGCAGTCCGCAAGCGGGAGCTGCGACAGCATTCCCCCCACTCTTCCAATGGGACGTTTTAAGTGGCGGCACAAGGAAGATCTCGGAAAGAGCCTCCGGGGGAGGTTTTCCGACCTCGCCTATGATTCCTCCAAAGCGCCGGAGGCACAGAGGGGGGAAGGCACCCCGGCCACCCCTTTCCCGCCGCCACTGCCGCGGTCTGACGGAGCGGGACTACTTAGCAGACGTACCCCCTGGAGCCGGTTTGTCTAACTGTAGGTCCTCGCGGGCGGAATTCAGAAGTTCGTGTCTGAAAAAATAAAGAAAACCAAACAACCGCCCCCTTAAGCGCGGGACAAGTCGAGGCTGGCGGGATTCTGGCTCAGGTCACTGCCGGCGCCGGCCATGGTGGATCGGTCCCCCCCACCCTGGCTGTCCTGGGGATGATTTGTGGCCTCTCTGGCCACCAGTGACAGAACCTGAGAGAACGCAGCGCTGAGCCCCCGACTCCAGACCGGCAAGACCCTCACTTTTTGATGACGAAGCGGATCCTCTCCTTGGCCAGCAGGATCCTCTCCAGGCGAGGGATCCCGTAGGTGGACGGCCGGCGGAAGGGGATTCCCTCCGGGAGCCCCTCCACGTACAGGTCTTCCACGTGCGACTGGAACAGGGGATACGGGATGGACACGGGGCCTTTGGCTTTGATGGCTTGGGCTTCAACGAAAAAGTGAAAAGCGGGGACTGGCGTCAGAGAGGGTACACACGGAGATGATCGCGCATCGCTTGGAACACAGAGGAAGCAGAACAGGAGACTGGACCGAGGACCCCTCTCCGCTTGGCTGTGACTTTACTGCTCTGCATTTGGACCCCCATGCCGGGCAAAGACAGGGGCGAGAGAGCGGATTTCTGTGCCCTCTAAAACGAGGACCTTCAGATGCCATCTCTCCCCCACGAACATCGGGCCAGGAGCCAAACCCCATCCGGAGTTGGGATATCCTGCCGCGCTTGTGGACCCGAAACGTCGTATCCTGGGGTCAGTGGGGCGGGCGCTCCGGTGAGGAATGAGCTGACGGCTTTTGGACTTACGAAAGCATATTTTTCAATGAGGTCGAGGTCTCAGTTGATGTATACCTCCCCCACAAGGGCTACTGGGCCGGATGGGTCGGACTACGTGGCGGTCAAGAGTGGAAGCCCGAGGCTGAGCTCATCGAATAGTCCAATCAACAGTGGTGACGACAAGCGCCTACTATGAGCTGGGCACTGGACTGAGCGCTTGGGAGGGTTTACTAGTTAGAAGGCCCAATCCCTCCCCTCGGGGGGTGCTTCCAGCCGGGCGGGGAACTCATTGGAGAAACTCGGGCCGAATGGCGTCAGCTGTTGGGGCCTGATAATCTCCATCCCTCGATGGTGTGGTGTCAGACACCGCCCCTGCCCTCGCCCCCCTGGGGCTGTCTCTCATCTCGACCGTGGTGGTGCTGGCGTTCTTTCCTTAGGTCCTACGGGATCTCAAAGCACAGCTGGGCCAGCAGTAGCACGGCAACTGTGTTCCTGGAGAAGGCCGGGTTTGGGGAAGATGGCGCTCTGACCCTCCCGCCTCAGCTCAGGAGGACGCCGAGTCCCTGCTGGCACATCTCCCCGTCCCTCTGATTTCCCCACTAAGCGCCCATAGCTTCCTCCTCCCTTCCGTAAGACCATTGTGTGCCCCCAGCAGCTGCGCATCAGACTCCAGGAGGCCACGGGGCAGCTTTGGCCTCCTCCGCCCCCAGCGCAAGAAGTCCTGCCAGGCTCTCGGGGGGGTGTCTGCCCGAGGCTGGGAATACCGAGCCCAAATTCCCCCTCCTGACCCTGCTCGGGGAGATGCTCCCCAAAACCCATGCCCTAACACCATTCAGGCCAAATAAAGGCTCTCGGTGTCCTACGCTGGGACTCCCCACCACAAAGGGGTGATGGCAGCAGGCTCTGTGCCCACCCCGCCCCAGCCCCGGCCAGCCTCAGATCGCCAGACACCTGTGATCGCCTGTGATCAGGAGGGAAGCCTCCAGGAGACGGTGGCCACACTGGACGACCCCGGCCAGCAAGAAGGCCTGTGCGACCTCCCATCATGAAGTAGCCTCAACGTACCTCGTTCTCGCCTGTCCCGCCATCGACCCCCGGCCCACGTCATCCCCCGGGCCTGGAATGCCCTCCCTCTGCCCACCCGCCAAGCTAGCTCTCTTCCTCTCTTCGAGGCCCTACTGAGAGCTCACCTCCTCCAGGAGGCCTTCCCAGACTGAGCCCCTTCCTTCCTCTCCCCCTCGTCCCCCTCTCCATCTCCCCCATCTTACCTCCTTCCCTTCCCCACAGCACCTGTATATTTGTTTGTACATATTTATTACTCTATTTATTTTACTTGTACATATCCTACTTATTTTATTTTGTTAGTATGTTTGGGTTTGTCTCCCCCTTTTAGACTGTGAGCCCACTGTTGGGTAGGGACTATCTCTATATGTTGCCAATTTGTGCTTCCCAAGCGCTTAGTACAGTGCTCTGCACACAGTAAGCGCTCAATAAATACGACTGATGATGATGATCTCTGACACCTGCTGCTGTTGTCACGGCAACTGGCGCGCGGGAGAGCGGCAGAGTCCCCAGGAGGGACAGCGAGTTGGGTTAGGGGGTCGGTTCAGTCCCGGTTTAGGCCTGGGTGCCCTTGGTGGAAAGCCTCAGCCTGGGAAGGAAGCCTACCCACCCCGTCTCCAAGAGTGCTCCTCTTGGAGCTATGAAAAACGGCACCTACCGATCATCTCCCAGAATCATCCTGGACCGTAACCCCATCCTCCATTCAAAGGTGCGTACTTAGCGCCCGCTGTGGTTCACCATTCACTCCATGCTATTTACAGAGCGCCTCTCGTCTATCCCACTCACCCGTTCGTGGACATTTACTGAGCGGCTCCCACCCACTCACTCATCCATCCAGTGACATTTACTGAGGGCCTCCCACCTGTTCGACGGTACCTACTGAGCACCTCCCACCCTTTCATTCATTGCTTCAATGGTATTTCCTGAGCGTCCCCTAGCCGTTCACTCACCCTGCGTTTTCTGAGCGCCTCCCCCCGACCCTGCAGTGACTACGTGGAATGAGGAGAGAACACGGAGCTCCCCTCATGCTCTGACCCTCCCTACGACTGAGCCTCGGGCCCCGATGTCTGCTTTGGCATCCAAACCTGAGCCTGTGGCTGGGGGGGAGGGAAGGGTGAGGAGTACCCAGCAATGCCCGCTCCCTGCGACCCGGCCTCAAACATCTCGGGACCACTGTGGCCGCCTGTCTTTTGGCACTTCTTGGGCAGCTGCGAGAGAGGATCTCTGGGTGGTTCCTGGGTCAGCTGTGGTCAAGGGTTTCTATTTCCTTTGGGGAGGTTCACCGGGGGTGGGATGGGGGCCGGTGTATCACCCCCTGGCTGATCTGGACCCGCTTCTCGACCGCCACGGGAAGGAAGCAGAGGGCTGGTTAGAGTTACCGTCCCCAAGCCCACCCGAATCAGAGTCCGGCGAGGACCCGGGTTCCTGCTCTCCGGCCCCGGGAAGATAACAACCTGTCGGCCACAGTGCAATTTCAGCCTCGGGTTCAGGGAGTCGGTGAAGCCTCCGCGACCTCGAACCAGGCCGAGACCGACTCCCGGGGTTCCGGGCAACCGTTTTACAAGGTGACTTTGTGTGTTCAGACATACCATATTTTCTTTCAAACAATTCTTCAACCTGTTTGCGTAGATCTGTTATGCGAGCATTCCATTTCTCTGAAAATGGAAAAAGCTCAAGTTAGGTCACTCAAACTCTCCCAGCACAGCTGGCCTCAGACACTCCGGGGCCAGCACCCTGTGGGTGAGCCAGTCCAATTCCCTGATGTGCATGTGTGGGCTCGCTCGCTTTCTTCTCTCGCCCTAGTGCTCTCATGCATGTTCTCTCTCTCTCTCTCTCTTTCTCATCACTTTCCCCGGGACACTATTGATAACCGACCCTGGGGAAAAAGTACCTAAAGAAGGTTTTAAAAATAACACATTTTCAACAAAACTTTTACTGAGTGTCATTCTTAAGACATCTAGTAAAACATGGATTCGACAGGCTTTAAAATGTGTTTGGGCTACATCACTGTGGGTGGCCAACCAGCTAACCCTGAATTCAAAACAGGCTTCCTTGGGAAGTACACAGGGAGTTGCATTCCCAGGGAGTAGCCTGCCACCAGGGACAGGTCTGGGCAGCTGAGAAGGGCGGGGACGGGCAGCTGGGAGGAGCGATTGTGGGTAGCTGGGAGGGGCAGGGATGGGTGGCTGGGAGGAGCAGTTGGGGACGGCTATGAAATGTCCAATGGGGAAAAGCGGGAGGGCGTTACTAAGGGATGCCGGAGATCCAGGAGAAACCGAGGCTCTCCTGCCCCTGGCCCCAGCGAGGCTTTGGCAGGGAACCGATTCAGAAGCCATGGAGCATAAAGCTCTGCCCATCTGCCATGCAGACCTGTCCCGGTGAGTAGGTCCCAGGAGCGGGGCCGGGAACTTCAGCAGCCGGATGGCCTCGAGGAAGGGGAAGCCCGAGTTCAGGGACCTCCATTTCGATTTCTGAATTTATGGACCAGATTGAAAAACTCCCCTGGCTTCCCATCAACTCTCCAAAATATGGGTGGGGGGGGGGGGGGGGGGAGAGGAGGAAGAAAAAATCACCCCACCAGCCATTCCTTTGCGTTTGCTGTTTGGAAGGGAATATAGGGGGTGGGGGAAGAGAGGGTCTGACCAGGGCATGTAAATCAGAAGACTAAATAAAGGCACATCCCTCTCCAGAGAGCCTGTCAATCCCCTCACGTGCCCGTGCCTCCGTCCGTCTGTCCGTCTGTCCACGTGTCCACGCAGGCATCCATTCATGTGTTTAAGGGCCAAATTAGACCATCCCCCGAGCTCCCGCTGCGGGCAGAGCCCTGTGCTCAGCGCTCGGGGGCATGTGGAAGGGGCAGGCAGAAAAGTCGATCCCTACATAGGAAGTTTCCTAAGCAGGAGGACGCGCGGATACCCAGCGGGGAGACTTCCAAGGGCAGGGAGAGGGGGTCGAGGGTGGGATAGGTATCGGCAGGCGGTCCCGGGGGTTCTCGCTCAGAGAGGGCTGTGACCCAACCCTTGCCCACCTGGGTCCACCTGGCTTCCGAGGCCCAGCTGCCCCGCGGCCACGGCGCTGGCTCTCCCCAACCCCTCCCACAGCGGCGCCCCCCCAAACACACACCGGAAAAACGCGCCACGGCCGGCCCGCCTCAGGCACCCGCCAAGCCTCGGCTCACTCTCCAAAAAAAAGTATGCTTTGGTAAGCCCAAAGTGCACTTGGTTTTCTTGCTCTGGACCCCGAGGGAAATCGCAGGCAGCTCTACCCTGGACTGGGGGAGACGGTGTGCTTCCCCCTTGCTCCCCAGCTACACACTGGGGCACACACAACATCACAGGGGCAGGGACCCTCCCCCTCACAGCCCCCGGGACTCACCGAAGTTGAACTCCCTCACTTTGCGCTTTCCAGCGTTGGCCGCCTCGGGGACCGGCTCCACGCTCTTTGGTCTCTTGCTGGGTGGCGAGTACTCATCATCTTTAAAGAGAGAGGATGGAGGTCAGACTTGGGAGGGGAACGGTGGCCAACGAGGCGGCCCCCGCGTGGGGAGAGGCCAGGCCGCTCCCCTGCCTGCTCCGATCCGGCGGCTTCCTCCGCTCCAGGTGGGCACGCGTTCCTCCAGAACTACCCGGCCCTCCGGGGCCGGGTCGACCCGAAGCAGGGGACAGTGGGGTGGAGGAGGAAGGCCGTGCTCCCGGCTCCTGGAGGGGGAAAGGGTCCCTGATGTGACCGAGCCCCTGGAGGGGACCCTGACGGAAGCGGAACCCGACGAGGCACTCAGTCCCTACGGGCTGGCGGCTGGGTTTGTTCAAACGATGCACAGAATGAAACCGGGGAGGTCTGCTGAGCCAGCCCCCTGCCTCCATGCCTCTGGACGGCTTACGACATCCAGGTCAGGGGGCGGGAGAACCGTTTTCTTTCTTTCTCAATACCTCCCACGGTTTGACGCACCAGGGCCAGCCCTCCTCGGAAGTGACAACCCGCCCCAAAGAGCCAAACGCTCCCTGAATCCAGTCGACGCCACTCCCTCTCGTTTGGTCTCTCAGGGGGCTGATTACTGGCCAGCGTCCTGCTCCCAAGACCCCCCTGTTCCAAGTCACTCCTCGCCCTTCCCTTCTGCAGGCGGAACGCCGCTCGGGCTTTATGTGGAAAGACGACGCTTCCCACTTCCCCACGCTGAGCCTGCCGCTGAGGAGAGAACGGTGCTTGTTTAAACCCAGTAAATCAGCCCTATGAGGACCCTACCTACCAATCAATCAATCAACCAACATTTACAGTGTGTCTTAGCACTCGGGAGAGTACAAGAGTCAGTAGTGGAGGCTGCCCCAAGAGTCCGGTACGCAATCAGGGCTCAGCAAACGCCACTGATTGATTAGCGGCGATGGTTTGTGCGGGGCAGTCTGTGCTGGGCCCCGGGCCCCCGGAAGCCAACGGTGCCATTTGCAAGGCGGCCGGGGAAGACGGGGGTGCAGGCTGTGGCCGCGGAGCAGGAGGCTGTCGGCCCGGTAGGCCCTCTGGGTGGAACTGAGATGGACGCCAGTGACGACTGGCAGGGACGCACATGACGAGAGGAAGACAGACAGAGCGCTTTTTTTCAAGAATGCACACAGCGAGAGCTCAACAAATACGACTGAATGAGTGAATGACTTCTAGAAGAGACAGCTGAGGGTGTCAGGCAGTTCCTACCTACACAAAGCTCAACCAAACAACCCCTCACCGCCTCTGGGCAGCCCATGCTTCGGAGCTAGGGTATTCCTCGAGGGCATCCTGTGTGCCCGCTGATTCCCCCTCTGCCAGCGAATGCCAGCCGGGGCATCGCCGCGGGCGGGCAAGGATTTACTCCGAGGCGGCTCGGCAGAGTCCGAGTTACGTTCCCGAGGCAGTACGACGGAACCGCGCGGGGCAAGACGGCGTGCGAAGCAGTGAAGACAGGGGGGCGGGCACGCTACCCGTCTCACGTGGCCTCTGGGGGGGTGTTGGGGGGGAATCGGGGGCCCCGAGACTCTGTCTTGCATCGCCACGCTCCCGGGTTGGGGGGACCCGAGGAAACACTTTGGGGGGCCCTGGACCAAGACTGCGAGGCACCGAGACAGAGAGATCAGCCGGGTGACCCCGGCAGAATGTCCCACAAAAACAAAGACAGCGAGGCAGCCCCAGGGTGGTGGCAGGCTCAGTCCGAGGAGCCAGAGCGAGGCTGAAGTCGCGGGAAGGGGCTCCCGATCTCCAGGGGTCCTAAAGGAGCCCGATTCTGCTTCAGCTTCACGACCGGACCAGCCAAGCAGCGTCCGATCAGCTGGCGGGACTGGAAGCGTTTCGACGAGTGAAACGACGTGGTAATGATGTTCCCCCTTCCCCTGCAGCTCGCCCTCACCTGCCCCTGCCAGCCAAGTTCCCGGAGGCCAAGCCTTGCGCTGCATAACCACTCTTTTCATTAGTTGGCGCTTCATCGTATCTGCCGTCCTTGCAAGCTCGTGTGCAAAGGCACGGAAGATGGGCGGAGGCCGGCAGAATGGCCGGGAGTGAGGGGGTCGTTCCCGGACCCCTCGGGCCACACCAGGCTGCTGACCAGGGTGTCGCCTCACCCACACTGCCCCAGCTCTTGGACAGAACAGGGAGCGGAGTCCAAAGCCGCTCCTGCCCTGTGCTGGGGTGGCGCGGGGAGAGGGGGCAACACGGTGCTTCAAGCAAAAACCTAATCTGGCCAAGGCGGGAGGCGGAAGGCGCTCCCTCACCAATTCTCCGCCCTAGCACCTCGCCGACAACGGGGGAGACCTGGCCGACCCAACCCTTTTGGAAATGGACACCCCGGGGGCACTGCATGCTTCTGCCTGTCCCCAACCGGCGGGTCCATCCTGTCCCCTGCGTGGCCCCCGGCGCCCCCGGCTTGGGGCCCTCTTGGAGCCAGCACAGCCAAGTCAGTTTGATGATTCCCACAGCCGCTCCCTGTAGCCTCCCCCACTGCCCTGCATCTCCCCTCAGAGTCCCCGGCCACCTCCCACCACATATACAGCCACCGACTCCACTGACCGCCCTCCCCTATACCCCCGACCCCAGTGAGACCTCCACTTCTGCCAGCCCGATGGGCATTCCTTCTGGTTTTGGGATGGACCCATTCTAAGGAGCAGTTGGCAAACCGGGAGCCCGGGGAGGAGGTGCCCGGGAGGCCCGAGGCCTCGGCTGCAGCCTCAAAATGGCAGGGGAGGCCCAAGAGGCGACCAGAGGCTGAGGTCCTGGAAGCCGGCCTGGCTCCCCTAAACCCCACCCAAGCCCGGCCCACAGAACATCACTATGGCTTCCTGTTGGACTTCCTCTTTTCTGCCAAACAGCTGAAGGGAGCGGGAGGCTGTATGGGAGGGATCGCGATTCAGGCCCCACTCCCCCATCCCCACAGACCCAGCGGGGAGCAAGCTGACCGGTGTCCCCATTCCTCGTGGTCGAGCGTCCTTTCCAAATTGCCGTGGTGGGCAGTGGTAGCGAGAGAGTACAGGATAACCTTCTCTCTGCTGAGGAGGGGCGGGGACCACGGACATGTGGTCGGGCCGGGCTGACGGATCCCAAACAGTCCCGCCCTTCAGTCGGTCTTTGGGCCCCGACAATATTCACGTTTAATCGTGCCCTGTCGTTGCCCACCCCCAGGGCCAGCGGTGGCTGCAGAAAGGCAATGCCCATTTGCTACTGCTTGTTGGCCAGAGTGGGGGGAGCGTGCCAAATCAGGTGTGGTGGCGACGGGTTCGGCTCATAACGGACCACCTGGGGCCCGCTTTAAGGCGGTCACCTGTGGCACGGGAACTGGGTCGAATGATGGTCCCCAACCGAGGCTGTGGCCCGAGGGCGGCCTGATGACATTCCCCATGCGGTGGCAAGGCACACCTCCCAAGGGCCTCCCTGCTGGTCTCTCCAACCCACGGACGACTGAAAAATTCCCGGCAAGGAAGCCAAGGGGTGACAGGCTTCTGGTTTCCAACCACCCGGCTCCCCACTGGGTCCAAGAAATCAGCTTCCCCCTGCAGAAACCGGCTACCAGACTCCCTCAGGGGGATTCGGGCATGAGCCGGCCCCAACTCCCCTGCTCAGATGGGCACGGTGGCGTGGTTCGGAAGCACCACCCTGGCGGAGCTCTGGGGGCTGAAGGCGCCCATTCGTACAGGACAGCAGGCACGACCACTCGCCACCCGTTCCCCACGGGATCACGGTTCCGATTCACGTCCTGTGTCTACTCTGTTCCCTCTCCGGGGTGCGTCAGTCCACCGAAAAGGCCCCAGGGTCGGGCCGCGGGGGTGCCCAGATAGGACCTCGGGACCCAAGAGACTAACGACTTCCGCTGTCCTTTCACTTCTTACAACAGGAGGATGCCTGTGACCGCCTTTTTCTTTTTTAACTGAAATTCCTAAAGGCGACCGCCAGCACCACATCTGTGTGGAAACCGGTAAGCACTGCACAAGTGAGCCAACCAAAGCCTTCGAGGGCACTGCCCTTCAACTGACGAATCCGGAGTTCTGACGGGGTGCCTACTGTGGGCAGATGGCTGACCTGAGCGCCCTGGGGGTGCCCAGCAGAAGTCGAGTCGGGAATCCCTGACCCCAGCCCTCAAGAAGCTGCCAGTGGGGCTGTAAAGCAATTCCCCAAGATGGGGCTTATTCTCGAAAAATCTAACACTGTGGGCAACCCCCATGAGTCCAGTCGCTTTCCCACGGAGTCAGTGGCAGTGATCACGTCTTGGTACAAGGGCACCCAAACACAAACACACACATACACACAAACACACATGCACGCGCGAGCCCATTTCTGCAGCTGGGAGTGTACTCACCAGCCTCTCTCCCTCCCTGCCCCCGGGGGCCAGCCGGGACCTGGGGTGAGCGGTGGGGGCCATGCTATGGCATTTGGGACCGGCCCCTCTTGGCAGTGTTTTCAGACCCAACCACATTTCCTTCTGCTCTGAGGCTGGCTGATCTTGGGGGACAGAGGGACTATCCGATCACCCCGTGATCGTCATCGATCGCTTCAGTCGAGCTGAGGGGGACCCGGCTGCTGGCACGGGTGGGCGGGCAATCAATCAATCGTGTTTATTGAGCGCTTACTGCGTGCAGAGCACTGTACTAAGCGCTGACACAGGTGCTCGCATGGGTGGTTAACACAGGCGGTCACACGGGTGCCCACACCGGTGGTCGCATGGGAGAGGGGCGGCTGTCTCCACACAAACAGCGGCAGACTGGCTCGGCCAGACCCAGAGCCGGACGGGCGAGTTAAGGCTTTGAGAGGACTAACCTTCAATGGTCACCTCAACTTCGGGGTCCTCACTTGTTTCCGAAGGGGCATGTTGAGTGGAATCTTGAAAAGAAAAGTTTCTAAGATGACATTCATTATCCGGCAGTCTCCCCGGCAGCCCTCCGGGGTACACCGCCTCCCGGCCGGCTCGTCGCGCACGCTCACGCCAGTCCGGGACAGTCGCCCGGCAACATGCTCATGCCTTCCAGCTCCCCCATGCACACGAGACACACAGAATCTCCCTGGGCCTCAGTTTGCTCAGCTGTAAAACGGGGAGGAGAACCCCGGTCTCCCTGCCTCTCAGATCGGGAGCCCCGTGGGGGCCCGGGTCCGACTGGATTCTCCTACATCCTTGGCTGTGGGCACAAACTGAGCCCCAAATTGAGGCTGCCACCGTGCCAGGGCCCTACCCAGCTCAGAGCCCACCCGGCGACGGTGGGGCGGGGACAGCCTGCACCGACCAACTCTGAAAACGCTTCCCCTCAGTCCAATGGGATTAACACCCTTCATCTGCTTGTTCTCCCTTCTCTTTAGACTGAGGAGCCCCCTCTGGGATGGCGATCGTGTCCGAGCCGATTGACTCGTACCTACCCCAGCGCTCGCCATAGACCATAACAGTACCGATGACAACAACGACCATAATAGTCTGCACTGACTCTGTCGTAGGATATCCCGGGCTAGACTCCGAGGCGCTCTCCCTTGGGATTGGCCATCATTTCCCCTAGGCTGGTGAGGCTCAGGGCGATGGCCCTGTTCCGATGCCCAAGACCGGCCATCCCAAACCGGAGGAGGGTGAACCCGCCTGGTCCCAGGTGAGCACAAGAGCTGTGATGTGCTCCAGAAGACAGACGGTCCCCCAGGGGACGGCTTGGCGGCCATTCGGCACTAGAAGCCCTCGGGGCTTCCCTGGGCGCTGCTCCCAGAAGTCCCGGGCAGGCAGGGAGTCTGAGGTTTCTGGGAAACCTCTGCACCCGGACGACCCTGGCCTCCGGGGCCTGTGCTCTCATGGCTCTTCCTCCCGGCTGGTCCCATGTAGCTCCACGCTCCGCGGGCACTGGAGGTGGACCCGGTGCCCTGCCTACAAAGCCCCACGGACAGCTGCCGCCTACCCACCTCCAGGGCAACCCGAACCGAGCTGGCTTCCTCCAGACCACGGTGCCACCATGCCCCCACCAGCTTGGTTGAGCCAGCCCCTTTGATTCCCCGCCCCTACTTTTCCCATCCGGCAGGCTGGGAATCACCTCCTGAATGGGACCTAGGAAAGCCGGCAAACTTGGGAGCGGTCCCCCCCTGGGCCCAAGAGCCGAGACAAACCCAAGAGCTCTGGGGTAGCCCTCCGCTCACAGTCGGAAAAGACTCCCGGAGACGCCTGGGGAAAACCGTGCCGGGGCCCCAGGAAGGAGAGACTGAGTCTACGGGAGGCAGGCTCCCAGTTCGGTTCCCGGGACGCCCGGTGTGGGAGCCTGGCGAGGAAAGACGGACTGAGGGGCTTCGAGGAAGAGGCCTCTGGGTGCCACCACAGGTCCTTCTCTGGCAACCTCAGTGACTCTGCTCGGAGGGGATCGGGGGCAGCGGCAGGGACCCCAGCCAGCCTCGGACCCAACAGCTGGTCCGGGCAGTGGGGCTCTGGCTGGCTGCGCCTCCTCCGATCTCATCACCCACCCTCGCCCGCCTTCACCGGGCCCTCGAGGTCGCCAAGGTGAAGAGGTCTCGCGCAGCCCCAAGGGCCTTGCTATTGCTGCTCTAAAGTACGAAAACCTCTACGGTGCCGATCATCACGTGCGCCTCCTCCCACCTGAGCAGAGGCACCGCTCTGTTCTCGGCCCGGGGGCCCCACGGGGCCCCGGCAGCCGGTCTCGCCTGCTCGAGGCGGCCTCGCGCCGGAGGCCCAGGAGTGACGGCAGCGAAGAGAGCGTCGCCCAGAGAGCTCGAACCGGGTCCTTGCCTAAGCCTTCCTCCTTCCCCCGCTTTTCCGCCGGACCCCCACCCCCTGGGAGATAGCCACAGCCGCGGCCCCGTTTTAGAGGTAGGGAAACTGAGGCACAAAGAACCACGGACGAGACGGGGCCGCGGAAGACGCCGGCGCCGCCCCACGCCCGGGAGCGGCCCCGCACCGGGGAGCATCTCGCCTGCAAGCCTTGGGCGAGTTTCCTTCCGGTGCCGCCGGCTCCAAAGGGAGGGAGGAAAATCCAATGGCGCTTTCCTCACCTTCCACGGGTAACTCCATCTCCGTCCCTTCGTTGCCCTCCGAAAGGTGGCGGCTCCCTGGGAAGAAAGCAGAAACCGCCCCCACCCCCGTTGAGCTCTCCCGGCCCGCCTCCCGAGCCGGACGCTGGGTCTCCAGCTGCGGGCCGTCTGCTGGGCGGGAGGGGCCTGCTGCTCCGGTGGCAACGGGGGGCCGAGACGCACAAACCGGGGGTGCCCCCACCCCGGTCAGTTTGCCGGTGTACCTGCCTCACGTGGGAGAAGAAAACAAGCTGGGCGTAAAGGGAAAGAAAGACAGCTCTCTCCAGTTGCCCCCAAAGACCGGATTCCCGCGGCCGGCCAGCCGGAAGCCAAGTAAAACCGGGACTCAGAAAACCAACAAGGCAGATCTGCACACAGTTAAGTGCTCAATAAATACCACTGATTGATTGATTGATTGATTGACTGATTCAATAGGGTCCTCCTCCTCCTCAAATACACTCCCGACCATGGGGACGGGCAGCTGGAAGGCCGCTCCATTCGAACCTTGCCCGCCCGAAGCCGGTGGCGCCGTGGGCTTTGGGCGCACCGGGTCAACGGTTTCGTGTCTTCAGGGCGCCGCTCGGCTTGCCATTGCTTTCCACCGAATGGAAGCCAAAACCCTCGTTTTCGCTGGGCGTGTGCATTTTTTTCTAGCTTCCGACAAGCCCCGACACAGAATGAGAAGCCGGCGACCCAGAATTAAAGACTCCTCTCCGACGGCTCCGGACGCACCCGGGACGAGGCCGCAAGCTAGCACGGTTTTCCCTGACTCCGGCGGGAGCCCCCCCCCCGCCTGATCCCGCCCAGGGCGGCGCCCACCCCGAGCACAGTCCGTGATTGGGCGCGCTCCCACACTCTTCCACCCGAGAGCCACAGCGTTGTCTCCATTCACCCCCATCTACCCACCTCAGACGTCCCCCCGCCGTCCCAACCCCCTTCCGACTTCCGACCGACCGAGGGAACGGAAGATCTGGAGTCTCTGCCTAGCCCCCGCCTGAAGATCCACGGGACCGGCAGGCCCCTAGGATCCCCCATCGGCAGGCAGCCCTCGGGATTCCCAGGCTTCTCCCACTGCCCAGTTGCCCGGGAATTCCCAGCCTCAGGGGCGGCCACTCGGTCGGAGATGGCGGTCGGATGGTGTCAGACCAGGGACGCTCTTGCAGAAGTGCTCGGGGACCTAATTCACGCAGGTCCTCTCTGCGTGACGCGAGCGGGTACGTGCTAACTTAACAAGTGCTGATTTGGAAGGAGAATTGATATATTCAACACAAGTAACTAACTTTAGATTCCACCTTAAAGCACCAGACAGGTCCACCTGTCAGTTTTTCTCTCGCTCTCACACACACACACACACACACACACACACGCAGGCAAAAAACTCCATTTTGGGTCTTCAGCCAGTCACCCCATTTCGAACAAGGCCCCCAACAGAAAAGCCTCAAAGTCTGAGACAAAGACTGAGAAGCCGTGTGGCCTAGTGGACGGAGCCCGGGCTTGGGAGTCAAAAGACCTGGGTTCTAATCCCGGGCTCCGTCACTTGTCTGCTGGGTGACCTTGGGCAAATCCCTTAATTTCTCTGTACCTCAGTTACCTCACCTGTAAAATGAGGATTAAGACTGGGGATCTTATGTAGGACAGGAACTTTGTCCAACCTGATTATCTTGTATCTACTCCGGTGCTTAGTATTGTGCCTGGCAGAGACTACATGCTTAACAAATGCCATTTTAAAAAAAACAAAGCAAATCAAAAGGACAAAACTGTCCCCCCACCTCCTATCCCATGCCTTCCAAACCAAAACCCCCCATCCCCGGGAAGCACAAGACTAGCCATGGCTGAGGCCAACATGAGGCAGGGCTCAGGGCCTCGAGGGGCTGGTAACACCAATCTCCCCCACCCCCTTTTCACGGTATTTGTTAAGTGCCGCTATGTGCTAGGCGCCGAACTAAGCGTTGGGGTAGATGGAAGCTAACCATGTTGAACACAGTCCCTGTCCAACACAGAGCTCGCAGGCTTGATCCCCAAAATACAGATGAGGTAAACAAGGCACAGACATGTCAAGTGACTGGCCCAAGGTCACGGAGAGGACAAGTGGTGGAACCAGCAGTAGAAACCAGGGCCTTTGCTCTTTTCACTAGGCCAAGCTGCTTCTCTAATAATTGTGGTATTTGTTAAGTGCTGGGACAGATGCAAGATTATCAGGTCCCACCTGGGGCTCACAGTCTAAGTAGAACAGAACAGGTATTGAATCCCCATTTTACAGATGAGGGAACTTAGGCAAAGAGAATAATAATAATAGCAACAATAATGATGGTATTTGTTATGCGCTTACTATGTGCCAAACCACTCTTCCAAGCGCTGGGGTAGACACCGGGTAATCAGGTTGTCCCACGTGGGGCTCACAGTCTTAATCCCCATTTTACAGATGAGGTAACTGAGGCCCAGAGAAGTGAAGTGACTTGCCCAAGGGGATACAACTGACAGTGGCAGAGCCAGGATTAGAACCCAGGTCCTCTGACTCTCAGGCCCACGCTCTAGCCACTAGGTCGACCGCCCTCGGAGACACCTCGGCACCAGTGACACAAACCAACTTGTGGGAAGGCAGGGCTCACAGAAGATCCCGAGTTGCACCCCAAGAAGGGCTCATCTCCCCTCCCAGCCCTTGAACATTTATTTGCATATCTGTAATTCATTTATTTATACCTATTTATGTTAACGTCTGCCTCCCCCGGCTCTAGACTGTGGGCTCACTGTGGGCAGGGAATGTGTCTGTTTACTGTTGTGATGTACTTTCCCAAGCGCTCAGTACAGTGCTCCGCACGCAGTAAGCACTCAATAAATGCGGCTGAACGAAAGTTTCCCGACCCCGCTTTGCCCCTGGAAGGAAGAGACAATCCCTCCCGGGGAATTCGACGCTTTCACCACAGGAACCTCATTTTTCAGGTGCTTTCGGCTTTTCAGGGTGGACCGAGACGAGAGCCCAGTTTTTGACAGTGGCCCGAGACCGAGAGCGCGGGTTTTTCAGAGGTCATGCGCAAGAAGCCCCGAGGCCGCGGGCAACCGTCTTGGCGAGCGCAGGGCCGCCCAAACCCATCTAGGTCACGAGGGGCAGGGGTCCACGGCTCCTCTCCACCTGGGGCCATCGGACAACGTGCCCCGTGGCGAACGGATGGATCTAGCGCTCCAGAAGAGATGAGGAAGGGGCTGCCGACATTACCTTGGATACTGTACTGATAGTAGTCAGGGTCTTCGGACTCTTCCTTGACCGTCACGGCTGCCATTTCCAGCGAAAGGCCTGTCGAAGCAAGAGAGAGACCACCAGACTGAGAGTGTGGCCAGGTGGGCCCTGCAGGCGGGTGCCGCCGCGGAGGAGCCGTGGCCGGCCACACCCCTGACCGCCGCGGCCTCTCGTCCGGCCTAACCCTCAGGCGTGATTCCTTCGCTCTTAACCGACTTGACGGGGCCTCCTTGGCTACGGGGGGGGACTACCCACGGGGACCCCGGGCGTGTGTCCGACGCAAGGGCGACCGAAAGCGAACCCGGCGGACGGTCGGCGTTCGCCGTTCTGCCGAGAACGAAAATCAAACCCGACCCCCGCCGACCCAGGCTCGGTCAATTTCCGAAACGGGCGAGGAGACGGACGCCTTCTTCACCCCCAACAAATCTCTGCCTTCAGATTCTCCGCAAGGACAACCGACGTGTTCGAGCTCGAGGGAGGGGTACGGCTGCTGGACAAGCCGGAGAGCGTTCCCGAGGAAGTACCCCGGGGTGGCCGGAACCACAGCTCCATGGCGTCGTTCCGAGAAGCCCTGTCCCGACGACCCAGGTTTTCCCCCCGAAAGGCACAGAAACGGAAAAGGCCCTCCAGAAACAACAACAGCCGTTGAATTCAAGGGACAAAAAGAGGCGTCGGGGCGGGACTCTCACCACCGGGTGCTCGGAGCTGGGGTCTATACAAGACCAGACGGGGCCTGGTCTCCCAATAGGTAGTCACAGAGAGGATTTCTGGATCCAGGGCGGGAGGGGGGCGGTCCTCGGACGCGGATCTGGGCCCGGCAGGAAGAGGGACGGGAGAGGGGCACTGTCGCCAAGCTCACCAAGGATAGAAGCCGGGGAGGGGGACCTCAGGTCCGCCCGTCCGGGAACAGCCTGCCCACCTGTCTGCCTGGTCCGCCCGGACCGGCCCCGACGCCGACCTCCTTTCCGACGCCCAGGGCCATCTCGCCCGACAAGACAGAGCACAAGCAAGCCATCCGACGAGAGAGAGCGGTCGGGGGGGGAAGCAGAGCTTCCTCCGCCGCGGTCCGGGGTCGGAGACGCCGCCCTGTCCCCTAAGGGGCAGAGCAAGACCAGAGCGCCTCCTCCCAGCCGTTTCCCGGTGAAAAAGGGCACACCTACCAGAATCCTCAGCAGGTTCCGTTTTCACTTTGACCGCACAACTAAACAACAAAAGCAAAAGCACGGAGGACCGTTGGACACACAGAGGTTTCAGAGAGCGCCCGCGGCCCGCGCAGAAAGGGTTGCGGAGACCCCCGGAGCTGACACGGATTTGGCGGAGGTCTCGTCTGATGGACTCAGAGCCGGACCTGGCCCCACCCCGCCGTTAACGGGGAGCTCGACGGAGCCCGGGTCGGGGAGAGAGAGACACGCTTTCCACCCCATCGGGCGTGAAGAAAGGAGAAGGACAAGGTGGGTTTTCGTCGCGGGGGGTCAGAGAAATTCAGATTCTAGGGAGAGTGCCCGCGGCCCTCGCTGCCCCGCGGCGCGTTCTCTCTCTGTATCCCCCCTCGGCGGCTAGCTGGGTACCGGGGCCCAGGCTGGGCACCTCAGGTGGCCAATGCGGGGATTCCACAGAGGCTTTACCTTCCCCCCGGGGCGATTATTGAGCGTTCGGAATCGGGCCCAGTCACACGACCACCTGGGGAGGAAACAAAGTGGCAGCACTCAGCCTGCTCCGTGGCCGGCCACCTGGGCTCTACCGAGCCACCGGAGGACCACCCCCCGGGGTGAGGCGGAAATCAGAGAGGGGTCCGGAGAGATCGGAGAACTCGCGGTTGGCGGCGGCAGGTCTCCAGGCCCGGCCTGGTCGCCGGGAACCGGCTCGGCTCCCCGGGAGCGGGGTCCCCCTGGAGTAGGGGGTCTCAGCCACAAATGCAGCTTCGGGAAGAAATCGGATCGGAGAGACAGCAGAGAGGAGCTTCGGGGAAGGCGGGAGTCCGTAACGCGAGCCCGAGTCGCACCCCATTCCCATTACCGAACCCAGCGGCGCAGGTCAGGGGGAGGCACGGGAAGCCGCAGCCCAAATCGGGCTCCAACCAGTTGACTGATGCCCTGCCCCCTTGAGCCCCGGAGACTCGACCCCGGGAGAGCCCTGCCCCAAAACAAAGCTCTTGGTGGGGGGTGTCGAGCCCCGGGACGTGCAGAGTGCTTTCCCCAAAGGACGTGGGCCATGCCCGCACTTACTACCCTGGGCATCCGTGTGACCTAATGGAAAGGGCGTGGGACTGGGGAGTCGGGAGACACGGGCTCGAGTCCCACCTCAGCCACCGGCCATCACCGCGTGACCTCCGGCAAGCCGCCGAGCCTCCCTCGGCCTCGGTTTCCTCATCTGTAACGCGGGTGACTTGTGTCCCATCCCACAACCTCATATCCACTCCGGCGCCTAGCGCCCCCAGGAAGTGCATCATCATCGGCAGGGTTGGCGGGGGACGCGAGGGAGGGCGGGGAGTACTTTCCCACTGAACAGACGGTGAAACTGAGGCCGTGGCGTCGCCAGTCTCCCGAATCCCATTCGAGGACTCCGTCCGCCCACGTGTACAACTCGTGTAGACCAAAAGGCTTCCAGACCCTTTCCCTGCTCCAGAGGCTGCGTATAGACAGGTATGCTTTGTGCATAACCTGCTGATATTTGCCAAGAATTTGTGGTCTTCTTAAAAAAAAAAATCTTAAAAATCTCTGCTTTCTCCGCCCTCTTCCCCTCCGCCTCCAACCGTGTGGCCTTCCTGCCTCTCTTCGGGTCTATTCTCGCCTGCTATCCTCTGGGCACACGCCACCTCCCCGCCCTCCCAAGCTCGTAGCCCTGATGCTCCGGACTCTGGTGTCAGACCGGACATGCTCATTCTGGCCTGGGCCCGACCCAGTCCTCTCTGCTGTCGGTAACGGGGGTCGCGGAGTAGGGGAAAGGGAGTACGGAGTTCCAGAGGACTACTTCTACAGTTCTCCAAGGCAAGGCAAGAGCAGACCTGCTCTTCTGAGGACGGGGGTCTTCAGGGCACTCACCTAGTTGCTTCTTGGGCTCGAGGAAAGGCCTGTGTAAAAACAGAGAAAGAAAGCTGTTCAGTAAGCTGTATTTCGAGCACCGCCCATGTATCGCTTAACTACATCTGAATGCCCTGTTGTTTCCCGTCCTGCCGGGGAGACATAGGACAGGCTCCCCGGGGCCAGCTTTCCAGCAAAGCTGCCATGACACCCGAGAGCGAGAGCGAGAGAGAGAGAAAGCAGATCACCTCTTGATGATGAAGGAAATCCCAGATTTGTTCTCCAAAATCCACTTCAACGTCGAAGCGTCGTAATTGGCCGGGTGCTTGAAGGTGACTCCCTCAGGGAGACCTTGCACGACGACAGCCGATTGGTCCCGAAGGATTTTTTCGTATGGAACTGGCACGACTGTTGACTTCCCTAAAGCTTTTCCTGCAGAGTGGCAGACGGAGAAACCGAGTGAAGGAGGGTACGATTATTTCCTCAAAGTGCTTTCACTCCGATCATCTCATCTGAACCTCCCAGCCACACTGGGAGGGAGGGGCATGGACACGCTGCGCATCTTATAGAGGAGGAAACCGAGGCCCAGAGAGGTTTGGCGGAGCTGAGATGAGGACCTAGATCTCCTGACACCCCGCCCGCTGCCTCCTCACGGTTACCCCTGGTCCCCCCGGTCCGGTGCCGCCATAAAGTAGCCACTGGGGTTCAAACGCAAGGCAGCTGGTAACGCAGGGCACGGGGCAGAGGCCCCGTCTCCAGGCGCCGACTTCCTCCCCCAGCTCCCCTCCGCCCCCGCGGCTGACCCCACTGGCCGGGCCCAACACCGTACTGGGAAAGTCACAGCCTGCCTTGGGCAGCCAGCTGGTCTGGCAGAGCCAGGCTTTTCCGGCGGCAGACGCAGCCCCCTCACCGTAGCAGAAGCAGAAATAGTCCTCCACCGTCTTGCGCAGCGTTTCGATCTCCATGGCGTCCACCGTCGTGCGGGTCAGCAGCGACGGCAACTTGCCCTTGTGCAGCTCGGCCGCCTTCTCCTCTTCGGCGACGCCTGTCCGGAGAGCCGGGGCCGAAAGGTCAGCACCAAGCAGGCCGGCCCGAACGGCTGGGGGCCCATGGGTGGGGTGAGAGCTGGTTTGTTCTACTCTCGGGCTCCGGGAACCCCTTCCAATTCTCATTACACCCCCAGGGCGGGCACAGCCGAAACTCGTCGGGCACCATCTGGCAGGCCGAGCTGCCGGCCTGAGTCGGAGGGATCCGAACCATACAATGGCAATGAAGGAGCCGCCGATGGGGCGGATTAGGCTAAACCCGCCAGCTCGACAGTGTGTGCTGAGACCCTAGAGTGCCGTCATTACCTATGGAATGGATCTGCCCGGATCTCAGCCCCAGTGGGATTTACTTACGCTAGTCAAGTCAGTCAAAACACTTCAAAGGTGGAGGAGGACACGGAGGGAGGAGCGGGAGGGGAGAGGTAAGAGAGGCTGTTGGCAATACGGGCACCTCTGGGCACCTACGGGCACGAGGGGGTGGCTCCGGCCTCCGGCACCGGCCTGAGGGAGAGGTGAAGGGAGCCTCTAAGGAGCGTGCTCGCACTTACAGTATTTCACAAAATCCTTCTGGAAATCTTTCCTCGTGTTGACAAAGGCCCGCCCACGCTCGGTCCCAACCACGAACACGTCTGTTTCGTACACCGCGATGCAGGCCACTTCTGCCTTGGACTTGGCCAGTTCTTTACACTGTGGGAGAAGCGGAGAGAGGTCACTGACCCGGCCCGGTTCCAGAGGGAAGGCAGACATCTGGACCCCAGCCGAGAGCCGGCGACCCCCAAAGGGGCCCCCAGACAGAAGGCGAGGAAGGAACGCAGGAACCAGAGAAAACGCAAGGTACCGTTTCCAATCCGTTTCCTTATGCAGTGTTAAATTATTGACTCTAAATCCACACCCTCTAGACTGTCGGCTCATTTTAGGCAAGGAACATGCCTGCTAACTCTGTTGCACCGTACTCTCCCCACGGCTTAGTGTGGCACTCTGCGAATAGTAAGTGCTCAATAAATACCGATGATTGATCGATAGCCCCTTTCCCTTCTTCCTCCTGTCGGGACTTGATTTTACACTAGGCTGGAAGCTCCCCAAGGGCAGGGATCGTGTCTTATTACTAACTCTACTGCACCCGCCCCAGCCTCCAATACAGTGCTCTGCACAGGGTAGGCTGGAGACTCTTGGAGGGCCAGGATTGTGTTTTTTACTATAACGCTCTCGCCCTCTCCCAAGCACTCCGTCCAGTGTTCTGCACCCGACAGACTGCAAGCTCCTCGAGGGCAGAGACCAAGCCTACTACCTCTGTTGTCCTCTCACACACTGTCTAAGTACACAGTGCTCCTCGTCCGGCCTGTTCTCCCTCGGCCCTGATTGATCGGTGGGATCGTGAGGCTGCAGGAGCCGACTAGTAATGGAACCTGACTTTGACCTCACCTTCGCAACTACCTGTTGAATTTACTGGGGTGGCGTGAGGCGGTTGAGGGGTGGGGGCACAGGGGGCCCGAGAGATGCCAAGTGATGTATCGGAGAGCGACCCTGCTTGCTCCGCTCTGGAAGTTTTGGTGGGGACTTGAAGCCTTTGATATTCACCCCACCCTCGCACTCACGCCCAGTCAAGTAATTTAATTTACTGTCTGCCTCCCTGCTAGACTGCAAGTTCCTTGAGGGCAGGGAACGTGTCCATCAGCTCTGTCTCACTCCTCTCCCAAGTGCTTCGGTTCAGGGAGGAGGGAGCTCCAGGCCGGAGTTAGGGTCGGAAGTGGACCGAGGAGAATGAGACTCAGGGAGAAGGTGATTTTGGGGAGGGACGGAGGGTGCGAGCCAGAAGGGTGATGGGAGGAGAGAGCGGCCGAGCCGGGATTAGAACCCAGGTCCTTCTGCCTCCCAGGATGGGGGGGGGGAGAACCAGCCGATGGAGGGCCTTAAAGCCGGGGGCTTCTGCTTGTCGCAGAGAGACCGAGTGAGAGCTGGAGATTTGTTGGGGGGAGGTGGGGGGGGGAATCGTTTCCAGAATGACGTTTTAGAAAAAAGGGCCCGGACAGCAGACTGAACGAAGGCTGGAGGGAGGAGATACTAGAGGAGGGGAGACCAGCCGAGGCTGATCCACAAGTCCATTCAGTCGTCGTCGTAGTAGTAGTAATTATTTATTGAGGGCGGGTGTACATTAGCCCCAGCTTGTTCCTCCTCCTGGAGTCAGGGGTCCGAGGCCAGGGCCATTAAAAGCCCCCTCGTTTGGGGCCACGGGAGGACAAACACAGGGGCCCCCAAGCCCCTCCAGGGAGGAGTTCAGCTGGGGTTCTGCCCCCGGAAAGGCCGACTCACCCTGGTCCCCAGGGCTTCCCCCCGTCTGCCCGGCACCCACCCTCAGCCCCTCCCCGCCTCTCCCCACCAGGAAGCGCGACGGCCCCTCCCGGGCCCCTCACCATCGACTCCAGCGCGGACATGAGGAACGTGACCACCATCCTGCTCTCCGAGGACTCCTCGTCGTCGACCGGCATGGCGGGCATCGCCACCTGGGCCATCTTGGCTGTAGCACAAGGGCAACGAAGGACCGGGATTCCGGGTCAAGGTCCGGCCGCTGGCTCCCGGGACCGGTCCCGGCCGTCAGGGGAGAGCTCGGACCGACGCCGTCCGTCCCGCTCCCGCGCCTTGGCCTTCGTCTGGGGTCCCGACGGGCAAAAGCCCCCAGACCTGCCCCCAGGGCCTTTTCTCCGGGGAGTCCCAGCTCCCCAGAGACCCCCAGCTCCTCCTCCCGGCCTCCCCTGGGGTAAATGGGGATTGTGATGAGTGGGATCCAGGGTCCTCAAATGGCTGCCAAGCTCGGGAGGCAGAGCCGGGCTCTAGTCCTGGCCTGCTGCTGTGTGACCTTGGGCAAATCACCGCACCTCTCCGGGCCTCGGGGACAGAGTGGAACAGTAATGGCATTTATCGAGTGCACTGCATTATGCTAAGCGCCTGAGATAGCATGACCAAAGCATGATAGGCAGTCTCTGCCCACCAGAAGCTGACATTTAAACTATTTACAATTCCTCCTCTGTAAATGGGGATGAGATAGATCCTAGCTCTCCCTTCCCTCTTACAATTGTGAGGCCTGGGCTGTCTGATCTGATTAAAGTCCATATACCCTGGGGCTTAGCACAAGGCTTGTCATCTAATAGGCAATTAACTGCCACTGGACAATGGGCAATATCAGTTCCCGTCCCTACCCCAGTAGCCGGGGGTTGGGGGAAAGAGGGGATGGTTGTCATAGTTCCCCCACACCCCTCCGCAAACTGAGGTAGTAGACAGCCCTTTCCAAAACTCTACGAAATTTCCTTCGGCCGCCTTCTCTCAACTCTCTAACCAACGCCTTCTTAAGTAAGCAGCTCAAGTGGCTGCTGGCGGAAACGAGTGCAGAGATGAGAGGTTCCTTGAGGAAGGCCTCCTGGAGGAGGTGTGACTCAGAAGGGCTCTGACGACAGGGAAGCGGCCTGGCCTAGTTGGGAAGCAGCGTGGCATAATGGACAGAACACGGGCCTGGGAGTCGGAAGGTCATGGGTTCTAATCCTGACTCTGCCACCTGTATGCTGTGTGACCTTGGGCAAGTCGATTCACTTCTCTGTGCCTCAGTTACCTCACCTGTAAAATGGGGATTAAGATTGGGAATCTACGTGGGACAGAGACTGTGTCCAATCCAATTATCTTTCATCTACCCCGGTGCTTAGTACAGTGCCCGGCACATAGTAAGTGCTTAACAAATACCGTTATTAAAAAAAAAAAAAACCAACAACAACAACAACATAAAACCCTGCTTGTAGTGTCTGGGCTGGTCTTTCCCCATCCTGGGAAAAGGAAATGTCTCCATTCTCGACCCTCTTTGTGTATGCCCAAGGGCTCTCGGTCCAGGAGTGAGCTCAGTCCAACGGGCCCTAATAAAATCCGGTATTCCAACAAAATTTTGGGGAATTTCAGTGTGGCCCAGGGGAAAGAGCGTGGGCCTGGGATAAGACCTGCTGTGGGACCCAGAGGAGTTTGGAGTCTCAGCTTCTGCATCTGCGCAAATGGGGAGGATCAGACCCCCTTGCTCTCCCCTCCCTCTTCTGCTGGGAGCCCAGTGGGGTGGAGGGAACAGGAACCTCGTCCGATCCGATCCCAACCGAGCCCCGCACCTCACCCACCGCTTCACCTGCAGGTTGGGGGACAAGAGCTGATGGTATTGACACCTGTCTACTTGTTTTCTTTTGTTGTCTGTCTCCCCCTTCTAGACTGGGAACCCGTTGTTGGGTAGGGACCGTCTATGTTGCCAATTTGTACTTCCCAAGCACTTAGTACAGTGCTCTGCACACAGTAAGCGCTCAATAAATACGACTGAATGAATGAACGGTGGAGCATTCAGCTTCCAAATCACAGTACCTGTTGGCCCCCTGAGCCCGCGACATTCTGGCCCGGGTCTGCCCCGGCCCGTCTTCTCAATTGTCAGGAAAATGCCAAGCGCTACTTAAAGATCTGACTGTTTTTCTTCACTCGGCGGAGACGAAGCCCAAATTTACCAAGCCTCCAGAAAACACGCTCTTCCTTGAGCGCAGGTGGAGGGCGGCGTGGGCAAAAGTCCAGATTTTTTTCTACAGTTTTTGTAAACAAAACACTTCCCCCCGCTCGACCCCAAACAGCATTAACGCTTCTGCAGGCCTGGCCAGGAACTCCTTCCCCACCTCCAAAACCTTACTAAAATCACATCTCCTCCACAGGGCAGAGAGCGCGTCTGCTTATTCTATTGTATTGTTGTCTCCCAATCACTTAGTACAGTGCACTGCACATATTACGCACTCAATACATATCGCTGATTGATTGAAGAGGCCTCCCGTAACTAAAGCCCTCCATTATCCCTCTCCCTCTCCCTTCTGCATCGTCTACGTGCTTGGATCTGTATCCTTTAAGCGCGCTCGATATTCACTCCGGCCTCAGCTCCCCAGCACTTAGGCACATCCCCGCAATTTATTGATTTCTATTAATGATTAATGCCTGTCTCCCCCTCTAGATTCTGAACTCCTCGTGGGCAGGGAGCGTGTGTCTTTTGTATCACACTCTCCCAAGCGCTTACTACTATGTCCTGCACACGGTAAGCACTCAATGAACGCCTCCGGTAGATATATACAGAGATCGTACCGTCATAGCTTGGGTCAGCCGAGCTAAACCGGGCCTCCTGAGAGGGGTTGGTGGCAGAAGCAACAGCCCAAGGCACAGATTTATTCCTGACACCTTAATACCCCTGGTTTGAACAAGCCTCCAGAAAAACAGGTCTGCAGAACAACAGTCCCGCAGACCCATCTCAAAGTCAAAAGCATCCTTGTCCCCTGAGCGAAAGGGTAGGGAGGGAGGAGACCTGCAGCTGAGCCAAGGCAGGGGCCCCCACAAACCTGAGAGACAACTTCCATCACCGTCCACCCTAACCTCCACCTCCAAAGAGCGGCCACCCTCCCTCTTGGACTGTTGACTAGCTCCTCCTCTAGACTGGAAGCCCGTTGCGGGCAGGGAACGTTCACGCGTTCATTCATTCGATCAATCGTATCTACCACGTGCTTACTGTGTGCTCAACGCTGTACTAAGCGCTTCAGAGAGTTCAATATAAGAAGAAACAGACCCATTTCCTGCCCACAATGAGCTTACGTGTCTACCGACTCTGTTGTGTCGC
Organism: Tachyglossus aculeatus; assembly: GCF_015852505.1. Classification (NCBI taxonomy): domain Eukaryota; kingdom Metazoa; phylum Chordata; class Mammalia; order Monotremata; family Tachyglossidae; genus Tachyglossus; species Tachyglossus aculeatus. The sequence continues at coordinate 59,129,307 of NC_052082.1, read as the reverse complement.
CCTCTCCCAAGCGCTTCAGTACAGTGCTCCGCACACAGAAAGTGCTCGATAAAACAGCAACGATCGATCGACTGAGCTAGCTCAGTCCTGGCCACCATCTTATAGGCTCCTGCCAGCTGGCCCCAAGCTGTGACCAAATGTAACTTTGCAGAACGCCCGGTTCAACGGGCTACCTGGGGGCACAGGAAAAACCAGCCCTGGAGCTGGGTGAACTTGTGGCCGCGCCACCTCGGTGATGACCCGTTTGACCTCTCGCCAGCTGGAGGGAAGAGAGTGCTTGAGGATATTTTTCAGGTCCACCACACTTTTCGGGAGAGACTAGTAAGTAGCTGAAAAGTGCAGATCCCAGATGGGGTGATACTGCTTTTAATTCCCCTCTTCTGGTCTCTCCCAGGCGCTCAATACAGTGCTCGGCACACAGTAAATGCTCCATAAATACCACGGATTGGTCTTCGCCCACTGGGCTGGCTATGAACTAGGCAGGTCTGAGACTGCAACTTCAACAGACGAGCCCGGGCCTGGGCGTCAGGGGACTTGACTTCTGATCCGGGTTCCGCCCCTTGCCTGCTGTGTGACCTCGGGCAAGTCACTTGACTTCTCTGGGCCTCAGCTTCCTGGAAAATGGGGATCAAATACCTGCTCTCCCTCTCTCTCAGACTGTAATCCCTAGGTGAGTCAGAGAAGGTACCTGACCTGATGATCTTGCATCTACCCCAGGGCTTTCGCATAGTGTTGGCCACACAGTAAGTGCCTAATAAATACCGTCATCATTGTCGTCTTCATCTTAATAATAATTATTATTGTTATATTAGCTGTGTGATCTTGTAGTTACAGGTTCATCAGGTTGGACACAGCCCCTATCCCTCCCAGTGCCCACAAACTAAGTAGGAGGGAGAACATGGTATTTAGTCCCCATTTTACAGGAGAGGAAATGGAGGCACACAGAAGTGAAGTGACTTTTCCAAGGTCATACAGCAGACAAGTGGCTTAGGCAGGATCAGAACCCAGGTCCTTCTGCCTCCCGGGCCCATGCTCTATCCACTGGGCCATGCTGCTTCTCCTTGCCAGAGGAGTTTCAGTCGATGAAGGTACACGTTTTGAAGAAAACGAGAGAGAAGCCGGAGAGCCCTGACAGACGGTAAAGAAGTGTCTTCTCCGCAAAGGGAAAATGGACCCATATCTTTTAGTTTACAACAGGAGCAGGATATGATAATCAATCAGTCGTATTTATTGAGCACTGACGGTGTGCAGGGCGCTGTACTAAGCGCCTGGAAGAGGACAAGACGCCAGAGTTGGTAGACTCCCTTCTTCAAAGGGCTTGTCTTTTGGAGAGAAATAAGTCACCAATTACTGTTACACTAGACTACTGTCATTTCACAAATTTTGGACTGCCATCAGAAGCCCACCCCCTCTGAGAATGAACTCGGAGAAGCGGCCCAGCCTAATGGAAAGAGACTGGACGTCAGAGGACCTGGGTTCTACTCTTGTCTCTGCCGCTTGTCTGCAGTGTGACTTTGGGCAAGTCACTTCACTGTACCTCAGTTACCTTATCTACAAAATGGGGATTAAGACTGGAAGCCCTCTGTGGGACAGGGACTGTGTTCCCAACCTGATGACCTTGTTACTGTGCCGGCGCTTAGCAGAGCTCCTGGCACCCAGTAAGCACTAAACAAATACCATTAAAAAACCAAAAAACCCAACTCCCAGAACCTCCACGTGAACCTCGAGGGACCCAGCTACAAATCTTTATAGTGTTGAAGCCGCCAGACCTAATGGACAGAACCCGGGCCTAGAGTCATTAGGACCTGGGTTCTAATTCCGGCTCCACCATCTGTCTGCTGTGTGACTTTGGGCAAGTCTCTTCACTTCTCTGTGCCTCGTCACCTCATCTGTAATATGGGGATTGACACTGGGAGCCCTAGGTGGGTCAGGGACTGTGTCCAACCTGATTATTTTGTATTTACCCCGACGCTTAGTACAGTGACTGGCACCTAGTAAGCGCTTAACAAAAACCACAATTATTATCTTGGTTATTCCTGGCTGGGACTGCCTCCCCAGCTCTTCCTCCAGGTCTTGCTGTGACAAGACTTGTCCCCTCCAAAATCCTAGTCTCTTGAGTCCTCTTTCTGACTAGTTGCCACCACAGACGCCTGGTCCCGGGTCAAAATGCCATCGGCAAGCACCCTCCCAAAGGCATCCGGGATAGAGCGGGATAGACGCAGAAAGCCTCATCATTTGGATTTCTGTTTGGCCTCCTGAAATGGGAGCAAATGAGGCGTGGAAGTTTCTTACTTAACATAAATAGCTGTGGCAGAGTGCATGGTGGCTGCAATTATGAAAAACACGTGAAAGGTAAAGTGTTTAATCATTATGGAGGGTTTTGTTTACGGCTTCCCTTATGGGATAAGAGCCTGGGGCAGGGACCTCGCCTTCTAGGTTTCATGTTTTGGTAGAACACAGATTTACAGCTCTAGATGAGTAATAATACGCAGTTCTAACACACTGCCCCCCACCCCATCACCAAACTTAATTAACTCTTCCTCCCCCCAAAAATCCATTCATTATTGAAATAAAAATATACAAATGCTGTTTGCCACTTATCCTTCATAATAAAGTTTGTTTTTTCAATCAATCAATCAATCAATCGTATTTATTGAGCGCTTACTATGTGCAGAGCACTGTACTAAGCGCTTGGGAAGTACAAATTGGCATCACATAGAGACAGTCCCTACCCAACAGTGGGCTCACAGTCTAAAAGGGGGAGATTTTCCTCTAGATTTTCCTCTAGATTGTGAGCTCCTTACGGGCAGGGGACGTATCTACCAACTCTGTTGTACTGTACTCTCCCGGGTGCTTAGTACAGTGCTCTGCAGAGAGTAAACGCTCAGTAAATTCCATCGATTGATTTCCCAGAGCACAAAAGCATAAAGTGAGCCTTAATTTTTAGTTCCCCGCTCTTTCTCCTTGGATCAAATCCCCAGGAGTAAGCCAACTGATACTCAATCAATGATAAATTTATTGAGTAACTGAGTCCCATTAAGCACTTACTCCGCTATCCACCCCATCCTTCCTTCCATGCCTTTCTCTCCTGTCTGTAATTTATTTTGCGTCTGCCTTCCCTGCTGGATTGTAAAATCCTTGAGGGTAAAAAGCTTGTGTCTTCCAACTCTCCTCCCCGAGATGCTGAGTAAAGTGTTTCCAACACAGCAGGGACTCAATCAATACTATCCAATGACTGATCAGACTAAGTGCTTGGCAGAGTTCCAATAGCATAAATTCATTCGTTCATATTTATTGAGCGCTTACTGTGTGCAGAGCACTGTACTAAGCGCTTGTACATCCAACACCCCCTTCCCTGCCCTGAAGGAGATTACCATCTAATGGGGGAGAAGGGCAGACAGAAATATATCTCATATTGCCCTTCTACAATCACATCTCTTCCTGAAAGCCTTCCTCCCCTAATCCCCCCACCCTGTTTTCCCTCCCTATTATGTCACTTTCGCACTCGAGTCCTCACCTCCTAAGCGCTTAGGTACTCACTCCCACCCCGCAAAACACGTATGTATGAGTCCTTATACTGTGTTTCTTCTCCCTACCTTTATTTTAAAGTGTATCTCCCCAGCTAGACCATAAAATCTGTAAGGGCAGGGATCAGGTCTACTCATTTTTGTACTCCCCTAGGGGCTTAACACGATGCTCTGCACAGAGCAGACCGTAAGCACCTTGAGGGCAGGGGATCATGCTTAGGACGGTGCTCAGAAAGCACTCACACTGATTAATTGAAATGATTTACAATGTGATCGGCATTCATTTAGCCATCTTAACAGGCCTAGGTGTCTTGGCCCGAATTATCTCCGAGTATTACTACCCTTCTCCAGATTTTTCTCTCCCCAGTGCTTAGTATAATGCTCTGCAGAGGGAAGGGGATCGTGCTTACGACAGTGCTCGGCCCATAGAAGGCACTCACCGATTAACCGAAATGATTTACAAAAAGTGATCGATGTTCACTTAAACAAATGTCTTAACAGGCCTAAGTGTCTTCGGCCTAATTACCTCCAAGTATTATTACCTTTCTCCAGATTTTAGAACACGGCAAAAGCCAAGGTAAAAGGGTCTTCTGAGAGTCTTCTGAACGTGGCTGGGGGCGATGGTAGATCTATTTCAAACCCCCCACCCCCGGCCGAAGCAGTCAGAGAGTCAATCCGACACCGAAAGAGCGGAGGATATAAAAGGCCCAAAGAGAGCGGCCTGGAGAAAGTCCTCTGGGCGGCCAGTAATCAACATCATCACTGTGGTGTTCGTTAAGCGCTTACTACATTCATTCATTCAATTGTATTTACTGAGCACTTACTGTGTGCAGAGCACTGGACGAAGCGCTTGGGAAGTACAAGTTGGCAACATATAGAGACGGTCCCTACACAACAGCGGGCTCACAGTTTAGAAGGGGGAGACAGACAACAAAACATATTAACAAAATAAAATAAATAGAATAAATATGTACAAATAAAATAAATTCATTAATTCAATCGTATTTATTGAGCGCTTACTGTGTGCAGAGCACTGTACTAAGCACTTGGGAAGTACAAGTTGGCAACATATAGAGATGGTCCCTACCCAACAGTGGGCTCACAGTCTAGAAGGGGGAGACAGAACAAAACAAAACATATCAACAAAATAAAATAAATAGAATAAATATGTACAAATAAAATAAATTCATTCATTTGATCGTATTTATTGAGCGCTAACTGTGTACAGAGTACCGTACTAAGCACTTGGGAAGTACAAGTTGGCCACATCTAGAAACGGTCCCTACCCAACAGTGGGCTCACAGTCTAGAAGGGGGAGACAGACAACAAAACAAAACATATTAACAAAATAAGATAAATAGAATAAATATGTACCAATAAAATAGAGTAATAAATACGTACAAACATATATACAGGTGGTGTGGGGAGGGGAAGGAGGTAAGGCGGGGGGGGGGGAGAGGAGGGGGAGAGGAAGGAGGGGGCCCAGTCTGGGAAGTCCTCCTGGAGGAGGTGAGCTCTCAGTAGGGCTTTGAAGGGAGAGGGAGAGAGGAAGGAGGGGGCTCAGTCTGGGAAGTCCTCCTGGAGGAGGTGAGCTTTCAGTAGGGCTTTGAAGGGAGAGGGGGAGAGGAAGGAGGGGGCTCAGTCTGGGAAGTCCTCCTGGAGGAGGTGAGCTCTCAGTAGGGCTTTGAAGGGAGAGGGAGGGGGGAGAGGAAGGAGGGGGCTCAGTCTGGGAAGTCCTCCTGGAGGAGGTGAGCTCTCAGTAGGGCTTTGAAGGGAGAGGGAGAGGGGGAGAGGAAGGAGGGGGCTCATTCTGGGAAGTCCTCCTGGAGGAGGTGAGCTCTCAATAGGGCTTTGAAGAGAGAGGGGGAGAGGAAGGAGGGGGCTCAGTCTGGGAAGGCCTCATGCCAAGCGACGGAGCGGATGGGGGAAGGGAGAACGGGTATTGAGTGTCCATCTCCCAGCCGAAGAAACGGAGGCCCGGAGAAGGGAAGTGACTCGCCCGGGGTCACCCGGCGGGCAATTCGTGGAGGTGGAATTAGAACCCGGGTCCTCCCAAGCCCGTGGTCTCTGCTGTGGGCTGCTTCGGTGTGCAGGCCGGGGCGGCAATGGCTCCCAAACAATAGAGTGGGCCGGGCCGAAGCCTCTCTCCTTCTCCCCCTCTCCTAGGGGGCCCTGGCTCTAACCCACCCCGTGACCAACCGCTCAATAAATACGATTGAATGAATGAATGAATGACCAACCGGCCAATCTGACCCCTTTATCTGGTCTGGGCCCTCCTTTTCTTTCTTTCTCTCTCTCTCTTATTCCCCGCAACTGGCTCCTCCACCCAGCCTGTCTGATCCCTCTCCTTGACTGCCTAAGCCTCTCCCCTGCCCTGCCCACCCCAACACACACTTACTAACCTCCCCGCCCCCAGCCCATTCCTCGGCCTAATCTGATCCCCGTCTCCTTGGCTGGCCAAGCCACCCCCACCTCCCCCCCAACCATTCATTCGTTCATTCATTCGGTCGTATTTATTGAGCGCTTCCTGTGTGCAGAGCACTGGACTAAGCTCTTGGGAAGTACAAGTTGGCAACGTATAGAGACGATCATTCATTCAGTCGTATTTTTTGAGCGCTTACTGTGTGCGGAGCACTGGACTAAGCGCTTGGGAAGTACAAGTTGGCAACGTATAGAGACGGTCATTCATTCATTCAATTGTATTTATGGAGCGCTTACTGTGTGCAGAGCACTGGACTAAGCGCTTGGGAAGTCCAAGTTGGCAACCTACAGAGACGGTCATTTATTCATTCAATCGTATTTATTGAGCGCTTACTGTGTGCAGAGCACTGGACTAAGCGCTTGGGAAGTACAAGTTGGCAACGTATACAGCCGGTCATTCATTCATTCATTCAATCGTATTTATTGAGCGCTTACTGTGTACAGAGCACTGGACTAAGCGCTTGGGAAGTACAAGTTGGAAACGTATACAGACGGTCATTATTCATTCAATCGTATTTATTGAGCGCTTACTGTGTGCAGAGCACTGGACTAAGCGCTTGGGAAGTCCAAGTTGGCAACGTATAGAGACGATCATTCATTCCTTCAATCGTATTTATTGGGCACTTACTGTGTGCAGAGCACTGGACTAAGCACTTGGGAAGTCCAAGTTGACAACGTATAGAGCCGGTCATTCATTCATTCATTCAATCGTATTTATTGAGCGCTTACTGTGTGCAGAGCACTGGACTAAGCGCTTGGGAACTGCAAGTTGGCAACGTATAGAAACGATCATTCATTCATTCAATCGTATTTATTGAGCGCTTACTGTGTGCGGAGCACTGGACTAAGCGCTTGGGAAGTCCAAGTTGACAACATATAGAGACGGTCCCTACTCAACAGCGGGCTCACAGTCTAGAAGGGGGAGACAGACAACAAAACCAAACATACTAACAAAATAAAATAGAATAAATATGTACAAATAAAATAGAGTAATAAATACGTACAAATATATATACAACACACACACACACAATCTCCCCCCGAAACTGATTTACCAGTTTTTATTGATTTACTGATTTTTATTTGTACATATTTATTCTATTTATTTTATTTTGTCAATAGGTCTTGCTTTGTTGTCTGTCTCCCCCTTCTAGACTGTGAGCCCGCTGTTGGGTAGGGACCATCTCTAGACGTTGCCAACTTGGACTTCCCAAGCGCTTAGTACAGTGCTCTGCACACAGTAAGCACTCAATAAATACGATTGAATGAATTTATCACTCACCCATAATTCCTCAACCCGGTCTGACCTCTCTCCTTGACTGACCAAGGCTCCCCGCCCCCCAACACACACACACACACACACATTCATTCAGTTGTACTTATTCATTCATTCAATCGTATTTATGGAGCGCTTACTGTGTGCAGAGCACTGTACTAAGTGCTTAACTTAGTACACTCACTTTCCAGCGGGTGTAACCCCTCTCCTTCATTCAATCGTCTTTATTGAGCGCTTACTGTGTGCAGAGCACTGTACTAAGCGCTTAACTAAGCAGTCTCCTTGACTGACAAAGGCGCCCCGCACCCCCAACACACACATTCATTCATTCAATCAGTTGTACTTATTCATTCATTCAATTGTATTTATGGAGCGCTGACTGTGTGCAGAGCACTGTACTAAGCGCTTAACTTAGTACACTCACTCACTAACACCCCCCCCAATTGACTTCCCACCGGGTGTAACCCCTCTCCTTCATTCAATCGTCTTTATTGAGTGCTTACTGTGTGCAGAGCACTGTACTAAGCGCTTGATTGAGCGCTTACTGTGTGCAGACCACTGTACTACGCGATACCTTAGTACCCACTCACTAACACCCACCCCACTTGACTTTCCAGCGGGTGTAACCCCTCTCCTTCATTCAATCGTCTTTATTGAGCGCTTACTGTGTGCAGAGCACTGTACTAGGCGCTTAACGGAGCAGTCTCCTTGACTGACAAAGGCTCTCCGCCCCCCCAACACACACACATTCATTCATTCAATCGTACATATGGAGCGCTGTGGGCAGAGCACTGTACTAGGCGCTTGATTGAGCGCTTACTGTGCTCAGAGCACTGTACTAAGCGATAACTTAGTACTCACTCATTAACACCCCCCCCCAATTGTCTTTCCACCGGGTGTAACCCCTCTCCTTCATTCAATCGTCTTTACTGAGCGCTTAATGTGTGCACAGCACTGGACTAAGCGCTTGGTTGAGCGCTTACCGTGTGCAGAGCACTGTACTACGCGCTTAGCTAAGCAGTCTCCTTGACTGACAAAGGCTCTCCGCCCCCCCAACACACACACATTCATTCATTCAATCGTATATATGGAGCGCTGACTGTGCAGAGCACTGTACTAAGCGCTTGATTGAAGACTTACTGTGCGCAGAGCACTGTACTAAGCGATACCTTAGTACTCACTCACTAACACCCCCCCCTCACTGACTTTCCACGCGGTGTAACCCCTCCCTTTCATTCAATCGTCTTTATTGGGCGCTTACTGTGGGCAGAGCACTGTACTAAGCGCGTAACTAAGCAGTCTCCTTGACTGACAAAGGCTCCCCGCCCCCAACACACACACACACACTCATTCATTCAATCGTATATATGGAGCGCTTACTGTGTGCTAGGCACTGTACTAAGCGCTTGATTGAGCACTTACTGTGCGCAGAGCACTGTACTACGCGCTTAACTTAGCACACTCACTAACACCCCCCCCCCCCGAATTGACTTTCCAGCGGGTGTAACCCCTCTCGTCTTTATTGGGCGCTTACCGTGTGCAGAGCACTGTACTAGGCGCTTAACCAAGCAGTCTCCTTGACTGACAAAGGCTCTCCGCCCCCCCAATACACACATTCATTCATTCAATCGTACTTATGGAGCGCTTACTGTGTGCTAGGCACTGTACTAAGCGCTTGATTGAGCGCCTACTGTGCGCAGAGCACTGTAGTAAGCGATTCCTTAGTACTCACTCACTAACACCCCCCCTCAATTGACTTTCCACGGGGTGTAACCCCTCCCCTTCATTCAATCGTCTTTATTGCGCGCTTTCTGCGTGCAGAGCACTGTATTAAGCGCTTGATTGAGCGCTTACTGTGGGCAGAGCACTGCACTAAGCGCTTAACTTAGTACACTCACTCATTAACACCCCCGCAATTGACTTTCCACCGGGTGTAACCCCTCCCCTTCATTCAATCATCTTTATTGAGTGCTTACCGTGTGCAGAGCACTGTACTACGCGCTTAACTAAGTGGCCTACTTGACTGACAAAGGCTCCCCGCCCCCAACACACACACACACACACTCGTTCATTCAATCGTATATATGGAGCGCTTACTGTGTGCTAGGCACTGTAATGAGCGCTTGATTGAACACCGACTGGGCACTGGGCACTGTAGTAAGCGATACCTTAGTACTCACTCACTAACACCCCCCCTCAGTTGACTTTCTACGGGGTGTAACCCCTCCCCTTCATTCAATCGTCTTTATTGCGCGCTTTCTGCGTGCAGAGCACTGTATTAAGCGCTTGATTGAGCGCTTACTGTGGGCAGAGCACTGCACTAAGCGCTTAACTTAGTACACTCACTCATTAACACCCCCTCAATTGACTTTCCACCGGGTGTAACCCCTCCCCTTCATTAATCGTCTTTATTGAGCGCTTACCGTGTGCAGAGCACTGTACTACGCGCTTAACTAAGCAATCTCCTTGACGGACAAAGGCCCCCCGCCCCCCCAACACACACACACACATTCATTCAATCGTATATATGGAGCGCTTACCGTGCGCAGAGCACTGTACTAAGCGATACCTTAGTACTCACTCACTAACACCCCCCCTCAATTGACTTTCCACGCGGTGTAACCCCTCCCTTTCATTCAATCGCCTTTATTGGGCGCTCACTGTGGGCAGAGCACTGTACTAAGCGCTTAACTAAGCAGTCTCCTTGACTGACAAAGGCTCCCCTCCCTCCAACACACACACACACACACACACACACACATTCATTCGTATATATGGAGCGCTTACTGTGTGCTAGGCACTGTACTAAGCGCTTGATTGAGCGCTTACTGTGCGCAGAGCACTGTACTAAGCGATACCTTAGTACTCACTAACACCCCCCCCTCAATTGACTTTCCACGGGGTGTAACCCCTCCCTTTCATTCAATCGTCTTTATTGGGCGCTTACAGTGGGCAGAGCACTGTACTAAGCGCTTAACCAAGCAGTCTCCTTGACTGACAAAGGCTCTCCGGCCCCCCAACACACACATTCATTCACTCAATCGTATTTATGGAGCGCTTACTGTGTGCTAGGCACTGTACTAAGCGCTTGAGCGCTTACTGTGCGCAGAGCACTCTACTACGCGCTTAACTTAGCACACTCACTCACTGACCCCTCCCCCCCATTGACTTTCCAGCGGGTGTAACCCCTCCCCTTCATTCAATTGTCAATTGTACTGAGCACTTGATTGAGCGCTTACTGTGTGCTAGGCACTGTACTATGCGCTTGATTGAGTACTTACTATGTGCAGAGCACTGTACTAAGCGATACCTTAATACTCACTCACTAACAACACCCCTCAATTTCCAGCGGGTGTAACCCCTCCCCTTCATTCAATCGTCTTTAATGAGCGCTTACCGTGGGCAGAGCACTGTACTAAGCGCTTGATTGAGCGCTTACTGTGTGCTAGGCACTGTACTAAGCGCTTGAATGAGCGCTTACCGTGCGCAGAGCACTGTACAAAGCGATACCTCAGCACTCACTAACACCCCCCCTCAATTGACTTTCCACGGGGTGTAACCCCTCCCCTTTCATTCAATCGTCTTTACTGAGCGCTTACCGTGTGGAGAGCACTGTACTAAGCGCTTGATTGAGCGCTTACCGTGGGCAGAGCGCTTACTGTGTGCTAGGCACTATACTAAGCGCTTGATTGAGCGCTTACCGTGCGCAGAGCACTGCACTAAGCGATACCTTAGTACTCACTAACACCCCCCCTCAATTGACTTTCCACGGGGTGTAACCCCTCCCTTTCATTCAATCGTCTTTATTGAGCGCTTACCGTGTGGGAAGCACTGTACTAAGCGCTTGATTGAGCGCTTACGTGGGCAGAGCACTGTACTAAGCGCTTGATTGAGCGCTTACCATGCGCAGAGCACTGTACAAAGCGATACCTTAGCACTCACTAACACACCCCCCTCAATTGACTTTCCACGGGGTGTAACCCCTCCCCTTCATTCACTCGTCTTTATTGAGCGCTTACCGTGTGGGAAGCACTGTACTAAGCGCTTGATTGAGCGCTTACCGTGGGCAGAGCACTGTACTAAGCGCTTGATTGAGCGCTTACCGTGGGCAGAGCACTGTACTAAGCGCTTGATTGAGCGCTGACCGTGGGCAGGGCACTGTACTAAGCGCTTGATTGAGCGCTTACCGTGGGCAGAGCACTGTACTAAGCGTTACCTTAGTACACCCCCCACAACTGACTTTCCACGGGGTGTAACCCCTCCCCTTCATTCAATCGTCTTTATTGAGCGCTTACCGTGTGGAGAGCACTGTACTAAGCGCTTGACTGAGCGCTTACCGTGGGCAGAGCACTGTACTAAGCGATACCTTAGTACTCACTCACTAACACCCCCCCCTCAATTGACTTTCCACGGGGTGTAACCCCTCCCCTTCATTCAATCGTCTTTATTGAGCGCTTACCGTGTGGAGAGCACTGTACTAAGCGCTTGATTGAGCGCTTACCGTGGGCAGAGCACTGTACTAAGCGCTTGATTGAGCGCTGACCGTGGGCAGGGCACTGTACTAAGCGCTTGATTGAGCGCTTACTATGCGCAGAGCACTGTACTAAGCGTTACCTTAGTACACCCCCCACAACTGACTTTCCACGGGGTGTAACCCCTCCCCTTCATTCAATCGTCTTTATTGAGCGCTTACCGTGTGGAGAGCACTGTACTAAGCGCTTGACTGAGCGCTTAGTGTGCTAGGCACTGTACTAAGCGCTTGATTGAGCGCTTACTGTGGGCAGAGCACTGTACTCTAAGCGCTTAACTAAGCAGTCTCTTTGACTGACCAAAGAAGCGGCGTGGCTCCGTGGGAAGAGCCCGGGCTCTGGAGTCAGAGGTCATGGGTTCGAATCCCGCCTCTGCCAATTGTCAGCCGTGTGACTTTGGGCAAGCCACTTCACTTCTCTGGGCCTCGGTTCCCTCATCTGGACAAATGGGGATTAAGGCTGGGGGCCCCACGTGGGACAACCTGATCCCCTTGTATCATCATCGATCGTATTTAATGAGCGCTTACTGTGTGCAGAGCACTGCACTAAGCGCTTGGGAAGGACAAGTTGGCAACATCTAGAGACGGTCCCTACCCAACAGTGAGCTCACTGTTCTAAGCGCTGTATCCGCCCCCCCCCCAGCGCTTAGAACAGTGCTTTGCACATAGTAAGCGCTCAATAAATACGACTGAGTGAATGACCACCTCATCCCCCGGGCCTGGAATGCCCCCAATCCCTCTGCCCATCCGCCAAGCTGGCTCTCTTCCTCCCTTCAAGTCCCTGCTGAGAGCTCCCCTCCTCCAGGAGGCCTTCCCACACTCAGCCCCTTCCTTCCTCTCCCCCTCGTCCCCCTCTCCATCCCCCCCACCTTACCTCCTTCCCTTCCCCACAGCACCTGTATATATGGATATATGTTTGTACATATTTATTACTCTACTTATTTTACTTGAACATATCTCGCGGTCTCGCTGGCCGTCGCCCCCCAGGGCCGAGTTGGGTGGGACGAGGGCCGCTCAGGTCCCTTCAAGGCCCTGCTGAGAGCTCACCTCCTCCAGGAGGCCTTCCCAGACTGAGCCCCTTCCTTCCTCTCCCCCTCGTCCCCCTCTCCATCCCCCCCATCTTACCTCCTTCCCTTCCCCACAGCACCTGTATATATGGATACACGTTTGTACATATTTTTTACTCTATTTATTTATTTTACTTGTACATATCTATTCTATTTATTTTATTTTGTTAGTATGTTTGGTTCTGTTCTCTGTCTCCCCCTTTTAGACTGTGAGCCCACTGCTGGGTAGGGACCGTCTCTATATGTTGCCAATTTGTACTTCCCAAGCGCTTAGCACAGTGCTCTGCACACAGCAAGCGCTCAATAAATACGATTGATGATGATGATCTATCCTATTTATTTTATTTTGTTAGTATGTTTGGTTCTGTTCTCTGTCTCCCCCTTTTAGACTGTGAGCCCACTGTCGGGTAGGGACCGTCTCTAGATGCTGCCAATTTGTACTTCCCAAGCGCTTAGCACAGTGCTCTGCACACAGCAAGCGCTCAATAAATACGATTGATGATGATGACCTATTCTATTTATTTTATTTTGTTAGTATGTTTGGTTTTGTCTCCCCCTTCTAGACTGCGAGCCCACTGTTGGGTAGGGACCGTCTCTATATGTTGCCAATTTGTACTTCCCAAGCGCTTAGCACAGTGCTCTGCACACAGTAAGCGCTCAATAAATACGACTGATGATGATGAATGAATGAATGAATGACCGAGGCCCCCCCCCCCCACCGGCCCCTTCCCCCCTCCGGCCCCGCCCCCTCTCCCTCCCCTCAGCCAATCAGAAAAGCGAGCCTGAGCCTCGCCGCGCGCGCGAGCGCCCCCCCACCCCCCCCAACCGGCTCCCCTGCGCGCGCACCCTGGCGCGCGCACCCGACGATCCCCTCACCCAACTTGCTCCGACCGCCCCGAGGGCGCGCACGCACGCGCGCGCGCAACCCCCCCGCCCGCCCCACGTGCACGCGGCGGGCGCGCACGCGCGCCGTTCGGCCGTTGTGGGGGGGGCGCGCGCCCCGCGCGCGAAGTTCTCTCCTCTCCCCCGCCAACGGAGGCGCGCCCCCGCCCCTGAGGGGACCAAAAAAGAGCGATGGGGCTGGGGGAGACCGTGTGTGTGGGGACGGGGGGGATAGGGATGAGGCGGCCGGGACTCACCGGTGCGTCCGACGGGAGCGGGCGTTGAGGGGTGGCGGGGCGCGGGTCGCGGCAGCAGAGAAAGACGCCGAGCTCGTGCCTCCTTCCCGTCCCGCTCAGCGCCTCATGGCGGGCCCGAGGGCCTGGCTCTCTCCGCCTCGATCGGTGGCCCCTTTCTCCGCTCTCCGAGCCTCTCAGCCTCCTCCGCCTCACTCTCCCCCCCCCCTTTTTTTTTTTTTTTTTGTTCCTGAGGCGCCTGTTGCGCACGCGCGCCCGCCGCGCCGCCCGACGGGAAGCGTAGTTCCGGGAGCGGGCCGCAGGCCGGGGCGGGGCGGGGCGCCGGACTACGACTCCCAGGGTGCCGCGCGCGCGCGCGCAGGCGCCGGCCGAGGACGAAGCGAGAGCCCCGGCGGGGGCTGTCAATGGAGGAGCCGCAGCAGGAGCCGAACATGGCTGCACCTGAGGCCTGGTCGGCCGCGCGGCTGGAGGCCGGCTGGGCCACGGGGGAGGAAGGGGGGGGGCCCCCATGACCGGGCCCTTTCCTTCCTCTTTTTTCCCGCCTCCTTTTCCACCCCCAAAAACGGGAGCCCCTTCAACTTTCCCACACATGGGAAAAGCGGAGTTGGCCTCATGGGGGACGGGAGCTGGGATGAGGGAAACGGGATTGAGGGCGGGAGGGCGCCAGGAAGGGAGAGGCTGATTCTCCTTCGTCCTGCTCATTCACTCAGTCATATTTATTGGGCGCTTACTGAGTGCAGAGCACTGTACTAAGCGCTTGGGAAGTCCAAGTTGGCCCCATAGAGAGACGGTCCCTACCCAACAGTGGGCCCACAGTCTAGAAGGGGGAGACAGAGAACAAAACATATTAACGCTATTCATTCATTCAGCCGTATTTATTGAGCGCTTACCATCATCATCAATCGTATTTATTGAGCGCTTACTGTGTGCAGAGCACTGTATTAAACGCTTGGGAAGCACAAGTTTGCAACATATAGAGACGGTCCCTACCCGACAGCGGGCTCACGGTTTAAAAGGGGGAGACAGAGAACAAAACATACTAAAGGTATTCATTCATTCAACCGTATTTATTGAGCGCCTACCGTGTGCAGAGCGCTTGGGAAGTCCAAGTTGGCCCCATAGAGAGACGGTCCCTACCCAACAGTGGGCCCACAGTCTAGAAGGGGGAGACAGAGAACAAAACGTATTAAGGCTATTCATTCATTCAGCCGTATTTATTGAGCGCTTACCATCATCATCATCATCAATCGTATTTATTGAGCGCTTACTGTGTGCAGAGCACTGTATTAAACGCTTGGGAAGCACAAGTTTGCAACATATAGAGACGGTCCCTACCCGACAGTGGGCTCACGGTTTAAAAGGGGGAGACAGAGAACAAAACATATTAACGGTATTCATTCATTCAACCGTATTTATTGAGCGCCTACCGTGTGCAGAGCGCTTGGGAAGTCCAAGTTGGCCCCATAGAGAGACGGTCCCTACCCAACAGTGGGCCCACAGTCTAGAAGGGGGAGACAGAGAACAAAACATATTAAGGCTATTCATTCATTCAGCCGTATTTATTGAGCGCTTACCATCATCATCATCATCAATCGTATTTATTGAGCGCTTACTGTGTGCAGAGCACTGTATTAAGCGCTTGGGAAGCACAAGTTTGCAACATATAGAGACGGTCCCTACCCGACAGTGGGCTCACAGTCTAGAAGGGGGAGACAGAGAACAAAACATATTAACGGTATTCATTCATTCAACCGTATTTATTGAGCGCCTACCATGTGCAGAGCGCTTGGGAAGTCCAAGTTGGCCCCATAGAGAGACGGTCCCTACCCAACAGTGGGCCCACAGTTTAGAAGGGGGAGACAGAGAACAAAACGTATTAAGGCTATTCATTCATTCAGCCGTATTTATTGAGCGCTTACCATCATCATCAATCGTATTTATTGAGCGCTTACTGTGTGCAGAGCACTGTATTAAACGCTTGGGAAGCACAAGTTTGCAACATATAGAGACGGTCCCTACCCGACAGTGGGCTCACGGTTTAAAAGGGGGAGATGGAGAACAAAACATACTAAAGGTATTCATTCATTCAACCGTATTTATTGAGCGCCTACCGTGTGCAGAGCGCTTGGGAAGTCCAAGTTGGCCCCATAGAGAGACGGTCCCTACCCAACTGTGGGCCCACAGTTTAAAAGGGGGAGACAGAGAACAAAACATATTAACGCTATTCATACATTCAGCCGTATTTATTGAGCGCTTACCATCATCATCAATCGTATTTATTGAGCGCTTACTGTGTGCAGAGCACTGTATTAAACGCTTGGGAAGCACAAGTTTGCAACATATAGAGACGGTCCCTACCCGACAGTGGGCTCACGGTTTAAAAGGGGGAGACAGAGAACAAAACATACTAAAGGTATTCATTCATTCAACCGTATTTATTGAGCGCCTACCGTGTGCAGAGCGCTTGGGAAGTCCAAGTTGGCCCCATGGAGAGACGGTCCCTACCCAACAGTGGGCCCACAGTCTAGAAGGGGGAGACAGAGAACAAAACGTATTAAGGCTATTCATTCATTCAGCCGTATTTATTGAGCGCTTACCATCATTATCAATCGTATTTATTGAGCGCTTACTGTGTGCAGAGCACTGTATTAAACGCTTGGGAAGCACAAGTTTGCAACATATAGAGACGGTCCCTACCCGACAGTGGGCTCACGGTTTAAAAGGGGGAGATGGAGAACAAAACATACTAAAGGTATTCATTCATTCAACCGTATTTATTGAGCACCTACCGTGTGCAGAGCACTTGGGAAGTCCAAGTTGGCCCCATAGAGAGACGGTCCCTACCCAACTGTGGGCCCACAGTTTAAAAGGGGGAGACAGAGAACAAAACATATTAACGCTATTCATACATTCAGCCGTATTTATTGAGCGCTTACCATCATCATCATCAATCGTACTTATTGAGCGCTTACTGTGTACAGAGCACTGTACTAAGCGCTTGGGAAGTACAAGTTTGCAACATATAGGGACGGTCCCTGCCCAACAGCGGGCTCACGGTCTAGAAGGGGGAGACAGAGAACAAAACATATTAACGGTATTCATTCATTCAACCGTATTTATTGAGCACCTACAGTGTGCAGAGCGCTTGGGAAGTCCAGGTTGGCCCCATAGAGAGACGGTCCCTACCCAACAGTGGGCTCACAGTTTAAAAGGGGGAGACAGAGAACAAAACATATTAACGGTATTCATTCATTCAACCGTATTTATTGAGCGCCTACCGTGTGCAGAGCGCTTGGGAAGTCCAAGTTGGCCACAAATAGAGACAGTCCCTACCCAACAGTGGGCTCACAGTTTAAAAGGGGGAGACAGAGAACAAAACATATTAACGGTATTCATTCATTCAACCGTATTTATTGAGCGCCTACCGTGTGCAGAGCGCTTGGGAAGTCCAAGTTGGCCCCATAGAGAGACGGTCCCTACCCAACGGCGGGCCCACAGTCTAGAAGGGGGAGACAGAGAACAAAACATATTAACGCTATTCATTCATTCAGCCGTTTTGCTTAGTACAGTGATCTGCACACAGTAAGCACTCAGTAAATACGATTGATGATTTATTGAGCACTTACCGTGTGCAGAGCGCTTGGGAAGTCCAAGTTGGCCCCATGGAGAGACGGTCCCTACCCAACAGTGGGCCCACAGTCTAGAAGGGGGAGACAGAACAAAACATATTAACGCTATTCATTCATTCAACTGTATTTATTGAGCGCTTACCATCATCATCATCAATCGTACTTATTGAGCGCTTACTGTGTACAGAGCACTGTACTAAGCGCTTGGGAAGTACAAGTTGGCAACATCTAGGGACGGTCCCTGCCCAACAGCGGGCTCACGGTCTAGAAGGGGGAGACAGAGAACAAAACACATTAACGCTATTCATTCATTCAAACGTATTTATTGAGCGCTTACCGTGTGCAGAGCGCTTGGGACGTCCAAGTTGGCCACATAGATGGTCCCTACCCAAGAGTGGACTCACAGTTTAAAAGGGGGAGACAGAGAACAAAACATATTAACGGTATTCATTCATTCAACCGTATTTATTGAGCGCTTACCGTGTGCAGAGCGCTTGGGAAGTCCAGGTTGGCAACATATAGAGACGGTCCCTACCCAACAGTGGGCTCACAGTCTAGAAGGGGAAGATAGAGAACAAAACATATTAACGCTATTCATTCATTCAGCCGTATTTATTGAGCGCTTACCATGTGCAGAGCGCTTGGGAAGTCCAAGTTGGCCACACAGATGGTCCCTACCCAACAGTGGGCTCACAGTCTAGAAGGGGGAGACAGAGAACAAAACATATTAATGCTATTCATTCTTTCAACCGTATTTATTGAGCGCCTACCGTGTGCAGAGCGCTTGGGAAGTCCAAGTTGGCCCCATAGAGAGACGGTCCCTACCCAACAGCGGGCCCACAGTCTAGAAGGGGGAGACAGAGAACAAAACATATTAAGGCTATTCATTCATTCAGCCGTATTTATTGAGCGCTTACCATCATCATCAATCGTATTTATTGAGCGCTTACTGTGTGCAGAGCACTGTATTAAACGCTTGGGAAGCACAAGTTTGCAACATATAGAGACGGTCCCTACCCGACAGTGGGCTCACGGTTTAAAAGGGGGAGACGGAGAACAAAACATACTAAAGGTATTCATTCATTTAACCGTATTTATTGAGCGCCTACCGTGTGCAGAGCGCTTGGGAAGTCCAAGTTGGCCCCATAGAGAGACGGTCCCTACCCAACGGCGGGCCCACAGTCTAGAAGGGGGAGACAGAGAACAAAACAAATTAAGGCTATTCATTCATTCAGCCGTATTTATTGAGCGCTTACCATCATCATCATCAATCGTACTTATTGAGCGCTTACTGTGTACAGAGCACTGTACTAAGCGCTTGGGAAGCCCAAGTTTGCAACATATAGGGACGGTCCCTGCCCAACAGCGGGCTCACGGTCTAGAAGGGGGAGACAGAGAACAAAACATATTAACGGTATTCATTCATTCAACCGTATTTATTGAGCACCTACAGTGTGCAGAGCGCTTGGGAAGTCCAGGTTGGCCCCATAGAGAGACGGTCCCTACCCAACAGTGGGCTCACAGTTTAAAAGGGGGAGACAGAGAACAAAACATATTAATGCTATTCATTCATTCAACCGTGTTTATTGAGCGCCTACCGTGTGCAGAGCGCTTGGGAAGTCCAAGTTGGCCACATATAGAGACAGTCTCTACCCAACAGTGGGCTCACAGTTTAAAAGGGGGAGACAGAGAACAAAACATATTAACGGTATTCATTCATTCAACCGTATTTATTGAGCGCCTACCGTGTGCAGAGCGCTTGGGAAGTCCAAGTTGGCCACATAGAGAGACGGTCCCTACCCAACAGTGGGCTCACAGTTTAGAAGGGGGAGACAGAGAACAAAACATATTAACGCTATTCGTTCATTCAGCCGTATTTATTGAGCGCTTACCGTGTGCAGAGCGCTTGGGAAGTCCAAGTTGGCCACATAGACAGTCCCTACCCAACAGCGGGCTCACAGTCTAGAAGGGGGAGACAGAGAACAAAACATATTAAGGCTATTCATTCAGCCGTATTTATTGAGCGCTTACCATGTGCAGAGCGCTTGGGAAGTCCAAGTTGGCCCCATGGAGAGACGGTCCCTACCCAACAGTGGGCTCACAGTCTAGAAGGGGGAGACAGAGAACAAAACATATTAACGCTATTCATTCAACCGTATTTATTGAGCGCTTACCGTGTGCAGAGCACTTGGGACATACAAGTTGGCCACATAGAGAGACGGTCCCTACCCAACAGTGGGCTCACAGTTTAGAAGGGGGAGACAGAGAACAAAACATATTAACGCTATTCGTTCATTCAGCCGTATTTATTGAGCGCTTACCGTGTGCAGAGCGCTTGGTAAGTACAAGTTGGCCACATCTAGAGACGGTCCCTACCCAACAGTGGGCTCACAGTCTAGAAGGGGGAGACAGAGAACAAAACAGATTAACGGTATTCATTCATTCAACCGTATTTATTGAGCGCCTACCGTGTGCAGAGCGCTTGGGAAGTCCAAGTTGGCCCCATAGAGAGACGGTCCCTACCCAACAGCGGGCTCACAGTCTAGAAGGGGGAGACAGAACAAAACATATTAACACTATTCATTCATTCAACCATATTTATTAAGCGCTTACCATGTGCATAGCGCTTGGGAAGTACAAGTTGGCCACATAGAGAGATGGTCCCTACCCAACAGCAGGCTCACGGTCTAGAAGGGGGAGACACAGAACAAAACATATTAACGCATTCATTCATTCAACCGTATTTATTGAGCACTTACCGTGTGCAGAGCGCTGTACTAAGTGCTTGGGAAGTCCAAGTTGGCCACATAAAGAGACGGTCCCTACCCAACAGTGGGCTCACAGTCTAGAAGGGGGAGACAGAGAACAAAACATATTAATGCTATACATTCATTCAGCCGTATTTATTGAGCGCTTACTGTGTGCAGAGCGCTGGACTAAGCGCTTGGGAAGTCCAAGTTGGCAACATAGAGAGACGGTCCCTACCCAACAGTGGGCTCACAATCTAGAAGGGGGAGACAGACAACAGAACAAAACATATTAACGCATTCATTCATTCAACCATATTTATTGAGCGCTTACCGTGTGCAGAGCGCTGGACTAAGCGCTTGGGAAGTACAATTTGGCCACATAGAGAGACAGTCCCTACCCAACAGCAGGCTCACAGTCTAGAAGGGGGAGACAGACAAGAAGACAAAACATATTAACAAAATAGAATAAATATGTACAAATAAAATAGAGTAATAAATACGTACAAACATATATACATATATACAGGTGCTGTGGGGAGGGGAAGGAGGTAAGGCGGGTGGGGGGGAATGGGGACATGGAAAGCCCCGAATAAATGCCGTCCTTAGGGTGCAGCCTGGGGAATGGGATGCAAAACCCGGGGGAAACGGGTTTAACACGACAACATGTACCGTGAAACCCGGGAACATGGGGAAGATTCGGGAACATGGAATTTAAATGTAGGCAATGGGATTTTTATCGGGCCGTGCCTGAGGAAACCAGCTTTCTTCTCCAGTTTTAGGACCTAATCAGTCAGCGCTTAGAACAGTGCTTTGCACATAACGCTTAATAGATACCATTAAAAAAAAAACAGTGGTATTTATTTCGTGCTTAATGTATGCAGAATAGTGGGAAAGCACAACAGAGTTGGTAGGATCCCTGCCCACAAAGACCTTACAGTCTAAAGGGGAAGACAGACATGAAAAAATAAAGGATAGGGGAAATATTAGCGTTTGAGACTATTTACATAAGTGCCGTGGAGGGGGTGAGTATCAAAGTGCTTAAGGGGTACACAGAGAGTGGCTCAGTGGAAAGAGCACGGTCTTTGGAGTCAGAAGTCATGGGTTCAAATCCCAGCTCTGCCACTTGTCAGCTGTGTGACTTTGGGCAAGTCACTTAACTTCTCTTTGTACTTCCCAAGCGCTTAGTACAGTGCCCTGCACACAATAAGCACTCAATAAATACGATTGATTGATTGATTGATTGATTCTCAGTGCCTCAGTTAGCTCACCTGTAAAATAGGGATTAAGACTGTGAGCCCCCCCCCCCCCGTGGGACAACCTGATCACCTTGTAACCTCCCCAGCGCTTAGAACAGTGCTTTGCACATAGTAAGCGCTTAATAAATGCCATTATCATTATCATCGTCATCATCATCAGAATCTGCCGCCCCCCTACCCTCCCCCTACACAATCACACAAAAATAAAGAAATTTTCCCAGTCCCTGACAACTATTGCATTGCCGGCTAGCAGCGGCGAGGCCTGGGGAGTCATGGGACCTGGGTTCCAAATCCACATTCAGCCACTTGCTTGCCGTGTGACCCTGAGCAAGTCCAGCTCCGCCAATTGTCAGCTGTGTGACTTTGGGCTTGTCACTTAACTTCTCTGCGCCTCAGTTCCCTCACCTGTAAAATGGGGATTAAGACTGTGAGCCCCCCCCGTGGGACAACCTGATCACCTTGTAACCTCCCCAGCGCTCAGAACAGTGCTTTGCACATAGTAAGCGCTTAATAAATATCATTATTATTATAATTTCATTTCTCTTGTGTCTCAGTTACTTCATCCGTAAAATGGGATAACATACCTCTTCATTCATTCATTCGATCGTATTTATTGAGCACTTACTGTGTGCAGAGCACTGGACTAAGCGCTTGGGAAGCACAAGTTCTTACAAGCCCCCCATCTTAGCTCCTTCCCTTCCCCACAGCGCCTGTATATATGTATATATGTTTGTACATATTTATTACTCTATTTTACTTGTACATATCTATTCTATTTATTTTATTTTGTTAGTATGTTTGGTTTTGTTCTCTGTCTCCCCCTTCTAGACTGTGAGCCCACTGTTGGGTAGGGACCGTCTCTATATGTTGCCAACTTGTACTTCCCAAGCGCTTAGTCCAGTGCTCTGCACACAGTAAGCGCTCAATAAATACGATTGATTGATTGATTGATTACAAGTTGGCAACATATAGAGACGGTCCCTACCCAACAACGGGCTCACAGTCTAGAAGGGGGAGACAGACAACAAAACAAAACAGGTGGACAGGTGTCAAGTCATCAGAATAAATAGAAGTAAAGCTAGATGCACATCTTTAACAAAATAAATCTAATAGTAAATATGTACAAGTAAAATAAATAGATTAATAAGTCTGTACAAAGAGGTATACAGGTGCTAGCCCGCGAGCTCCTCTTGGGTCAGGGACTGTGTCCAACCAGATTATCTTGAGTACCCCAGTGCTATCCCATTGCTTGAGGCATTTTTGTCTTGTCTTACGCTGCCGAGTCATCTCCAATCTATAGCAAGTCCACGGACACATCTCTCCCATCATCATCATCATCAGTCGTATATATTGAGCACTTACTATGTGCAGAGCACTGTACTAAGCGCTTGGGAAGTACAAATTGGCAACATATAGAGACAGTCCCTACCCAACAGTGGGCTCACAGTCTAAAAGGGGAGACGGAGAACAAAACCAAACATACTAACAAAAAAAAAAAAAAAGTAGAATAGATATGTCCAAGTAAAATAAATAAATAAATAGAGTAATAAATATGTACAAACATATATACATATATACAGGTGCTGTGGGGAAGGGAAGGAGGTAAGATGGGGGGATGGAGAACGCCCCACCTCCATCTGCAATTGTTCTAATAATGGCATTTATTAGACGCATACTATGTGCGAAGCACTGTTATAAGCGCTGGGGAGGTTACAAGGTGATCAGGTTGTCCCACAGGCGGCTCACAGTCTTAATCCCCATTTTACCAGTGAGGCAACTGCGGCACACAGAGAAGCTAAGTGACTTGCCCAAAGTCACCCAGCTGACAAGTGGCGGAGCCGGGATTTGAACCCCTGAACTTTGACTCACTTCACTTCTCTGGGCCTCAGTTCCCTCCTCTGTAAAATGGGGATTAAGACTGTGAGCCCCCCATGGAACAACCTGATCACCTTGTAACCTCCCCAGCACTTAGAACAGTGCCTTGCACACAGTAAGCGCTTAATAAATGCCATTATTATTATTATTGTACCAGAGTGGCTCAGTGGAAAGAGCACGGGCTTTGGAGTCAGAGGTCATGGGTTCAAATCCCAACTCCGCCACTTGTCAGCTGTGTGACTTTGGGCAAGTCACTTCACTTCTCTGGGCCTCAGTTACCTCATCTGTAAAATGGGGATTAAGACTGAGAGCCCCCAGTGGGACAACCTCATCACCTTGTAACCTTCCCAGCACTTAGAACAGTGCTTTGCACATAGTAAGTGCTTAATAAATGCTATCATTATTATTATTATAAGTGCTCAGTACAGTGCTTTTGCATGCAGTAGAGTGTATTGAGGCCTGTCTACTTGTTTTGTTTTGTTGTCTCTCTCCCACTTCTAGACTGAGCCCATTGTCGGGTAGGTGTTGTCTCTGTCTGTTGCCAAATTGTACTTTCCAAGCGCTTAGTACAGTGCTCTGCACACAGTAAGCGCTCAATAGATATGACTGAATGAATAAACTCCTCAAGGGCAGGGACCCTGGTCTTCCAACTCTGTTATGCCCTCCCAAGTGCTCAGTAGAGTGCTCTGCACATAGTAGACTGTCAGCTCGTCGAGGACAGGAATCCTGGTCTTCCAACTCTGTTGTGCCCTCCCAAGCGCTCAGTACAGCGCTCTGCACATAGTAGGCTGTCAGCTCCTCAAGGGCAGGGATACTGTTTACTAGCTCTACTGTATTCTTCCAAGGACTTCATTCATTCATTCATTCAATCGTATTTACTGAGCGCTTACTATGTGCAGAGCACCGTACTAAGCGCTTGGGAAGTCCAAATTGGCAACATCTAGAGACGGTCCCTACCCAACTCGGGCTCACAGTCTAGAAAGGGGAGACAGACAACAAAACAAAACATATTAACAAGATAAAATAAATAGAATAGTAAATATGTACAAGTAAAATAGAGTAATAAATTCATTCACTCATTCATTCAATCGTATTTATTGAGCGCTTACTATGTGCAGAGCACCATACTAAGCGCTTGGGAAGTCCAAGTTGGCAACATATAGAGACAGTCCCTACCCAACAGTGGGCTCACAGTCTAGAAGGGGGAGACAGACAACAAAACAAAACATATTAACAAGATAAAATAAATAGAATAGTAAATATGTACAAGTAAAATAGAGTAATAAATTCATTCACTCATTCATTCAATCGTATTTATTGAGCGCTTACTATGTGCAGAGCACCATACTAAGTGCTTGGGAAGTACAAGTTGGCAACATATAGAGACAGTCCCTACCCAACAGTGGGCTCACAGTGTAGAAGGGGGAGACAGAGAATAAAACCAAACATATTAACAAAATAAAATAAATAGAATAGCTATGTACAAGTAAAATAAATAAATAGAGTAATAAATATGTACAAACATATATACATATATACAGGTGCTGTGGGGAAGGGAAGGAGGTAAGATGGGGGTATGGAGAGGGGGATGAGGGGGAGAGGAAGGAAGGGGCTCAGTGTGGGAAGGCCTCCTGGAGGAGGTGAGCTCTCAGCAGGGCCTTGAAGGGAGGAAGAGAGCCAGCTTGGTGGATGTTGGGACGGAGGGCATTCCAGGCCCGGGGGATGATGTGGACTGGGGGTCGACAGCGGGACAGGCGAGAACGAGGCATGGTGAGGAGATTACTGGCAGAGGAGCGGAGGGTGCGGGCTGGGCTGGAGAAGGACAGAAGGGAGGTGACGGAGGAGGGGGCAAGGTGATGGACAGCCTTGAAGCCCAGGGTGAGGAGTTTCTGCCTGATGCACAGATTGATTGGTAGCCAAGAAGGCTACTTGCGGTCAGTCCAGTCATCAGGCAGGCTCTGTTTCCCCTGGGTACAGCCATCCCATCCTCACTGAAGGCAGTCTATGGATGTGTCTGCCAGCCTCCCCCAGAGAAGCAGGGAGGCCCAGTGGATAGAATCTGGGTCTGAGAGTCAGAAGGACCCAGGTTCTAATCCCAGCTCTGCCACTTGTCTGCTCTGAGACCTTGGGGAAATCACTTAAATTCTGTCAAAGGGGAATAAGAGCTCACCTCCTCCAGGAGGCCTTCCCAGACTGAGCCCCCTCCTTCCTCTCCCCCTCCCCATTCCCCCGCCCTACCTCCTTCCCCTCCCCACAGCACCTGTATATATGTTTGTACAGATTTATCACTCTATATTTTACTTATACATATTTACGATTCTATTTATTTTATTTTGTTAATGATGTGCATCTAGCTTTATTTCTATTTATTCTGACGACTTGACACCTGTTCACATGTTTTGTTTTGTTGTCTGTCTCCCCCTGCTAGACTGTGAGCCCGTTGTTGGGTAGGGACTGTCTCTATATATAGCCAACTTGTACTTCCCAAGCACATAGTACAATCAATCAATCATATTTATTGAGCGCTTACTGTGTGCAGAGCACTGTACTGAGCGCTTAGCACTGGTGGCAGAGCTGCCGTCCAAGGAGAGCGACACCTGGCTCTCGTCGCCGTATGGTCCCTATTCCCAGTGCTCTGCACACAGTAAGCGCTCAATAAATACGATTGAATGAATGAATAAGATTCTGAGCCCCATGTGGGGCAGGAACGGTGTCCAACCTGATATGACTGTATCTACCCTAGCGCTTAATAAAGTGCCTGGCACTTAGCAAGCACTTAACAAATGCCATTAAAAAAAGTCTAATTAGGTGACCCCCGAGCAAGTCTTATTAAAACCCCAACTCCTCCAAGAGGGCTTCCCTGAATCAGCCCTCATTTCCCCTACTTCTGCCCCACTCCATGTTCCCCTTGCACTTGGATTTGTACCCATTATTCACCGTACCCCCAGCACCACATCTCTTACAGACAGATCCATATCGATTTTAATGTCTGTCTCCCCCTCTAGACTGTCAGCTTCTTGTGGGTAGCCCGTTGTTGGGTAGGGACCGTCTCTATATGTTGCCAACTTGTACTTCCCAAGCGCTTAGTAAAGTGCTCTGCACACAGTAAGCGCTCAATAAATGCGATTGATGATGATGATGATATGTTGCCAACTTGTAGCAATCAATCAATCGTATTTATTGAGCGCTTACTGTGTGCAGAGCACTGTACTAAGCGCTTGGGAAGTACAAGTTGGCAACATATAGAGACAGTCCCTCCCCAACAGTGGGCTCACAGTCTAAAAGGGGGAGACAGAGAACAAAACCAAGCGCTTAGTAAAGTGCTCTGCACCTAGTAAGCGCTCAATAAATACGATTGAATGAATGAATGGGCCTACCAACTCTGTTATATTGCACTCTCCCAAGCTCTTAGTACAGTGCTCGGCGCACAGTAAGTGCTCAATAAATACCACCGGTCGATCGGTCCTCCATTAAACCAGTAGCTCCTTGAGGGAAGGGAGCAAGTCTTTTTATGTTTATTGTCAACTCCCAAGAGCCTAAAAGCACTCTGCACACAGTAGGCTCCCAGCACAATGCTCTGCACATAGTGGGCGTTCAATAAAGTTGGATGGCGGTGTGATGACTATCTCGGCAGCAGATCCCACCAGCGGGCACAGGAGCGGCCGTGCAGAAAACTCCAGTTCTGAGGACCCACGCTGAGGAGTCCATTCCTGCCGGTTGTGTTCTTGCCGGGCCGCCGGTGGCTTCACTCAGTTAGTCAATCGGATTTATTGAGCATTTACTGGATGCAGAGCACTGGACTAAGCACTTGAGAGAGTACGATATAACGATAGACATATTCCCGGCCCACGATGAGCTTACAGTCTAGAGGGGGAGACGGACATTAATAGAGAAGCAGCGTGGCTCAGTGGAAAGAGCATGGGCTTTGGAGTCGGAGGTCATGGGTTCGAATCCTGGCTCCGCCGCGTGTCTGCTGTGTGACCTTGGGCAAGTTACTTAACTTCTCTGAGCCTCAGTTACCTCATCTGTAAAATGGGGATTAAGACTGTGAGCCCCACATAATAATAATAATAATAATAATAATAATAATAATAATAATAATAATGTTGGCATTTGTTAAGCGCTTACTATGTTCTAAGCGCTTGGGGGATAGAAAGTGATCAGGTTGTCCCACGTGGGGCTCACAGTCTTAATCCCCATTTTACAGATGAGGTAACTGAGGCTCAGAGAAGTTAAGTGACTTGCCCAAGGTTACACAGCAGACATGTGGCGGAGCCGGGATTCGAACCCATGACCTCTGACTCCAAAGCCCGTGCTCTTTTCACTGAGCCACGCTGCTTCTCTGATGTCCCCACATGGGACAACCTGATCACTATGTATCCTCCCCAGCACTTAGAACAGTGCTTTGCACATAGTAAGCGCTTCACAAATGCCAACATTATTATTATTATTATTATTATTATTATTATTATTAATAGAAATAAACAAAATTACAGAAGTGGACCTAAGTGTGGCTCAGTGGAAAGAGCCTGGGCTTTGGAGTCGGAGGTCATCGGTTCAAATCCCGGCTCCGCCGCTTGTCAGCTGTGTGACTTTGGGCAAGTCACTTCACCTCTCTGTGCCTCAGTTCCTTCATCTGTAAAATGGGGATTAAGACTGTGAGCCCCTCGTGGGACAACCTGATCACCTTGTAAACTCCCCAGCGCTTAGAACAGTGCTTTGTACATAAAAGCGTTTAACAAATGCCATTATTATTATTATTATAAGCGCCGTGGAGCTGGGTGGGAGCATGGATAAAGGGAGTGAGTCAGGGTGACACAGAAGGGAGTGGGAGAAGAGGAAAGAAGGGCTTAGTCAGGGAAGGCTTCTGGGAGGAGGTGGGCCTTCAGTAAGGCTTTGAAGAGGAGGAGAGGAATTGTCTGTCAGATATGAGGAGGGAGGACCTTCCAGGCCAGAGGCAAGGCGAGGGCGAGAGGTTGGTTGACACGATTGAGGTACAATGAGAAGGTTAGTGCTAGAGGAGTGAAGTGTGCAGGCTGCGTTGTAGTAAGAGGGTAGTGAGGTGAGGTAGGAGGGGACAAGGTGATTGAGTGATGATAAGGAGTTTCTGTTTGATGAGGAGGTGGCTGGGCAACCCCTGGAGATTTTTGAGGAGAGGGGAAACATGGCCTGACTGTTTTTTGTAGAAAAATGGTCTGGGCACCAGAGTGAAATATGGCCTGGATTGGGGAGAGACAAGAAGGTGGGAGGTCAGCAAGGAGGCTGATAGAGTAATCAAGGGGGGCTAGGATAAGCGATTGGATTAACGTGGCAGCAGTTCGGATGCAGAGGAAAGGGTGGATTTTAGCGATGCTGTGAAGGTCGAACCGACAGGATTTAGTGATGGATTGAATATGTGGGTTGAATGAATATGTGGGTTGCTCACAGAGGAGCAAGAGAGCAGCCAGTAGGTGGGGGCGGGGTGGCATAATAATAACGACAGTAATAACATTTAGGAAGTGTTTACTACGTGTCAAACGCTGTTCTAAGCGCTGGGGTAGATACTAGTTAATCAGGTCGGACACAGTCCCGATCCCACATGGGGCTCGCAGTCTAAGTAGGAGGGAGGATAGGTTTCAAATCCTCATTTTAGAGATGAGGAAACTGAGGCAAGGAGAAGTGACTTGCCCGATGTCACACAATGTCCCTGGCCCACACCAGCTTAGAGGCTAGGGGGGAGGGAGATCGAGAGATGAGGAGCGGCCAAGTACCCTGCCCTCGAGAGGTTTCCTGTCTAGCTTCGGGCCCTGTCCAGACAGTAGCAATAGTATTTATTGAGTGCATGCTGCATGCAGAGACTGAGAAAAAGTATCCAGGTGGGAAATGGACACTGATAATAATAATTGTGGCATTTGTCAAACGCTTAATATGTGCCAGGCACTGTACTAAAAGCAAAAAAGGGCAAAAAACATCCACACACAATAAGAGAAGCAGCATGGCAGCATGGCAGGGAATGTGTTTCTTAATTTTTAGATTGTCCTCTCCCAAGTACTTAGTATACTGCTCTGCACACTTAAGCACTCAATAAATACAATTGAACGCCAACCTCAGCTTCACCGACACTGTCCTCTCCTGGTTCTCCTCCTCTCTCTGGCTGCTCATTCTGAGTCTCTTTCTCCCACTCTCTAAATGAAAGGTGTACCTCAGGGTTCAGTTTTGGATCCCCTTCCAGTCTCCATCTACACCCACTCCCTTGGAGAACTCATTCGTTTACGTGATTCAACTACCACAGCCAAATCTACATCTTCAGCCCCGATCGCGCTCCCTCTCGGTAGCTGGCATTTCCTCCTTCCTATAAGACAACTCTATTAGGATGTCCTGCCATCACCTCAAATTGAACATGTCAAAAACAGAACTCCTTATCTTCCCATACAAACCCTGACCCCCCCCCAACCCACCCCGACTTTCCCATCACTGTAGACGGCACCATCACCCTTTCTGTCTCACAAGCCCGTAACCTTGGCTTTATCCTTGACTCCTCTCTCTCTCATTCAACTCACATATTCAATCCATCACCACATCCTGTCGGTTCGACCTTCACAACATCGCTAAAATCCGTCCTCTTCTCTCCATCCAAACGGCGACCACGTTAATCCAATCACTTATCCTATCCCACCTTGATTACCGTAACAATCTCCTTGCTGACCTCCCAGCCTCCTGTCTCTCCCCACTCCGGTCCATACTTCACTCTGCTGCCCGGATCATCTTTCTACAGAAACGCTCGGGACACGCTTCCCCACTCCTTGAGAAATAACTTGTACTTCCCAAGCGCTTAGTACAGTGCTCTGCACACCGTAAGTGCTCAATAAATACGATTGAATGAATGAATCCACCTCTGCATCAAACTGAAACTCCTCACCATACGCATTAAAGGACTGAATCTCCTCACCCCATCCTACTTCCCCTCTCTATTCTCCTACCACAATCCAGCCCACGCATTTCACTCTAATGCTAACCTTCTCATTGTACCTCCATCCGACAGACAATAGTCTCCTCCTCTAGACTATAAGTTCGTTATGGGAAGGGAATGTGTGTTATATTGTTACATCGTACTTTCCCAGGCTATTACAGTGCTCTGCACACAGTAAATGCTCGATAAATACCAACTGAGTGACGCTCCCTTTTACTGTTATCTCATCTATCTCACCGTCAACCTCTCACCCATGTCCTGCCTCTGGCCTCAAACACCCTCCGTCTTCACATCCGACAGATGATCGCTCTCCCCACCTTCAGAGTCTGATTGAAATCTCCTCTCCTCCAAGAAGCCTTCTCCAACTAACCCCTAATTTCCTCTTCTACTCCTTTCTATGCCACCCTTGCATTTGGATTGATTCCCTTTATTCACCCTCCTTCGGCCGCATGGCACTTATGTCCATATCCTTAACTTCTATTAACGTCTCTCTCCCCCTCTAGGCAGCTAGTTCCTGTGGTCAGGGAACGCGCCTCTCGATTCCCTTATATTTTCCTCTCCCGAGCACTCAGTTCAGTGCTGTGCACACAGTAAGCATTGAATAAATTAGATTGATTGATTGATTGTTTGTTCACTCTGATCCCCATCCTGATGACGATGGAAATTATGAAGTGCTGACCGTGTTGGATTTTTATCTATTTATTTTTTGTGGGTATGCCTGTGTGAGAATTGAGGGGGTTAGGGGTAGCCTAGTGGAAAGAGCACGGGCTTGGGAGTCAGAGGTCATGGGTTCTAATCCCGGCTCTGCCACTTGTCTGCGGTGGGACCTTGGGCAAGTCACTTAACCTTTCTGTGCCTCAGTTCCCTCACCTGTAAAATGGGGATTAAGACTGTGAGCCCCATGTGGGACAACCTGATTACATTGTATCTACCCCAGTGCTTAGAACAGTGCTTGGTGCATAGTAAAAGCTTAAAAGATACTTGACAACCTGGTCACCTTGTATCCCCCCAGCACTTAGAACAGCGATTTGCACATAGTAAGCGCTTAACAAATACCGTCATTATTATTATTACAGAGCATTGTCCTCGGCGCTAGGATAGATTCAAGATATTCAGGTTGGGTAACAAGCCTGTCCCACTCAAGACTCACAGTCTAAGAGGGAGAGAGAATGAGTATTTTATCCGCGTTTAACAGATGCAGATACTGAGGCCTAGAGCGATTTGGTGGCTTGCCCAAATCACCCAGCAGAACTATCTGACAGACAATTCCTCTCCTCCTTTCAAAGCCTTATTGAAGGTGCATCTCCTCCAAGAGGCCTTCCCTGATTAAGCCCTCCTTTCCCTCTCCCACTCCCTTCTATATTGCCCTGACTGGCTCCCTTTATTCATTCCCATTCCCAGCCCCACAGCACTTATGTCCTTATCTGCAATTTTATTCATTTACATTCATGTCTGTCTCCCCTTCTAGTCTGTAAGCTCATTGTGGGCAGGGAATGTGTCTGTTTATGGCGGTATTAGACTCTTCCAAGCGCTTAATTCAGTGCTCCGCACACAGCACTCAATAAATACAATTGACTGACCAACTGACTCAGCAGGACAGCAGTAGAGCCGGGCCTGGAACTCCTGACTCCGGGGCCTTTTCTGCTAATAATAATAACAATGATGATAATCATAACTGTGGTATTTGTTAAGCGCTTATTATGTGCCAAGCACTGTTCTAAGCACAAGGGTAGATACAAGCTAATCAGGTTGGACACAGTCCCTGTCCCACATGGGGCTCACAGTCTTAACCCCCATTTTACAGATGAGGGAACTGAGGCACAGAGAAGTGAAGCGATTTGCCCAAGGTCACCAGAAGATGTGTCAGAGCAGTGATTAGAACCCCCTGTCCTCTGACTCTCAGGCCGGGGCTCTTTCCACTAGGCCGTGCGGTTTCTGCCTCCGCTGCATCTCTGCTCTTGTTCCTTTTCCACTGAACATGGGGCGTTCCGTGTCCCGTCGGATGGTGACAAGGGAGACTGTGGGGAGCCGCAGGCCACCGCGCGAATGTCGGGGAGAACCGAAATACACAAAGGCCGACTCCGGGACAAAAGCCGCTCTCCGCCTCCCCCGGCGTGAGGGGAGAGAGGTTTACCTCTGTGGAATCGTCACGTCCGACCACGCTGTGGCAGGGGGGCGGGCAGCCAGGGGTGGGGCCCGGGCTTCCTCTGTGGTTTCCTCCGTCGGTTTGCGATTTGGGGTTTCTTTCTCCCCGTGGTCACCCCCCCACCCAGGGACCACGGTTCTGGGGAGCTCTCCAGCGTGAGGACGTGGGCATGTCGGTCCGTCTGAGACGGAGCATGGCTTAGTGGATACAGCACATGCCTGGAAGTCAGAAGGACCTGGGTTCTAATCCCGGCTCCGCCACGTCTCCGCTGTGTGATCTTGGGCAAGTCACTCAACTTCTCCAGGCCTCAGTTCCCTCGTCTGTAAAATGGGGATTGAGATGGCGAGCTCCGTGTGGGACAGGGACTGTGTCCAAAACCTGATTAACTTGTAACGTGAGAAGCGGCGTGGCTTAGTGGCAAGAGCCCGGGCTTTGGAGTCAGAGGTCGTGGGTTCGACTCCCGACTCCGCCACTTGTCAGCTGTGTGACTTTGGGCAAGTCAATTCACTTCTCTGGGCCTCAGTTCCCTCATCTGTAAAATGGGGATTAAGACTGCGAGCCCCCCGTGGGACAACCTGATCACCTTGTAACCTCTCCAGTGCTTAGAACACTGCTTTGCACACAGTAAGCACTTAATAAGTGCTATTATAATAATTATTATTATTATCTACCCCAGTGCTTAGAACAGGGCTTGGCACATAGTAAGTGCTTAACAAGTACCATAATTATTATTATTAGTCAGTCAATCGTTTTTAGCACTTAGAACAGTGCCCAGTGCTTAGAACACTGCTCAGCGCTTAGAACAGTGCTTTGCACATAGTAAGTGCTTAACAAATGCCAACATTATTATTTATTGAGTGCTTACATGTACAGCACTGGACTAGGCACTTGGAAGTACAACAGACACTTTCCCTGCCAACATCGAGCTTACAGTCTAGAGGGAGAGACAGACATTAATGTAAATAAATAAATTACAGATATTTACATAAATCCTATGGGGCTGAGGGTGGGTGGGTGGTGAATAAAGGGAGCTAGTTGAGGGATGCAGAGGGGAATGGAAGAAAAGGAAAAGAGGGCTTAGTCAGGGAAGGCCTCTTGGAGGGGATGTGCCCTCAATAAGGCTTTGAAGGTGGGGGGTGGGATTTTCTGTCAGATATGAAGAGGGAGGGTGTTCCAGGCCAGAGGCAGGATGTGGGAGACAGGTCGGCGGTGAGATAGATGAGATCGAGAGACGGTGGGAAAGTTGGCATTACAGGAATGAAGTGTGTGGGTTGGGTAATAGTAGAAGAGTAGCGAGGTGAGGGAGGAGGGGGCAAGGTGATTGAGTGCTTAAAGCCTTTGGTAAGGAGTCTTTGTCTGATGTGGAGGTGGATGGGCAAGCTCCGGATGTTCTTGAGGAGTGGGGAAATGTGGCCTGAACGTTTCTGTAGAAAAATGATCTGGGCAGCAGAGTGAAGTCTGGACTGGAGTGGGGAGAGACAGGAGGCTGGGAGGTCAGCAAGGAGGCTGCTACAATAATCAAGACGGGATAGGCTGATTGGATTAACGAGGTAGCAGTATGGATGGAGAGGAAAGGGTGAATTTTTAGTGACACTGTGGGGGTCGAACCAAGAGGACTTAGTGATGGATTGAATATGTGGATGGAATGAGAGAAAGAGGAATCCAGGATAACGCCCAAGTTACAGGCTTGTGAGACAAGAGGAATGGTGGTGCCTTCTACGGTGATGGGAAAGTCAGGGTTTGGGTGAGCACATAAGGAGTGCTTACTGCATGCAGAGCACTCTACTATAACAATTGAACAGACACATTCCCTGCCCACAATGAGCTTGCAGTCTGGAGGGGGAGACAGACATTGATATCAATAAATAAAATTACAGATATGGATAGAAGTGCTGAGAGGCTGGGAGGGGGGATGAATAAAGGGAATAAGTCGGGTGACGCAGAAGGGAGTGGAAGGAAAGGAAGAGAGGGCTTAGTCGGGGAACGTCCCTTGGAGGAGATGTGTTTTCAGTAGGGCTTTGAAGGTGGGAAGAGTAATTGTCTGTCGGATATGAAGAGGGAGGGCGTTCCAGGCCAGAGGCAGGATGTGGGCGAGAGGTCGGCGGCGAGATAGATGAGATTGAGGTACAGTGAGTAGGTTGGGATTGGAGGAGCGCAGTGTGCGGGCTGGGTTGTAGTAAGAGAATAGCGAGGTGAGGTAGGAGGGGGCCAAGGTGATTGAGTGCTTGAAAGCTGACAATGAGGAGTTTCTGTTTGATGCGGAGGTGGATGGGCAACGGCTGGAGGTTCTTGAGGAAGGGGGAAACATGGCTTGTGACTCCTGCTGCTCCGAGGCGGCCGGTTTGGCTAGTGGCACAGCGTTGTGTACCGGGCGGGGCCCATCGGGTGCAGGGCAGAGACACAGAGCAGAGATGGAGACAGACAGAGAGGAGAGGCTGAGTGATGAGGCAGAAATAGAGGCAGAGAAGAGAGACAGAATGGTGGCAAGGAGAAACTGGGTGATAGAAAAGAGAGACAGAGGAATCAATCAATCAATGGTATTTATTGAGCGCTTACTGTGGGCAGAGCACTGTACTAATTGTTCGGAGGGTACAGTACAAGAGTTGGTAGACACATTCCCTGTCCATGAGGAGGGGAGACAGACATTAAACTACAACCCAGCCTGCACACTTTGTTCCTCTGTACTCACTGTCCCTCAATCTCGTCTATCTCAACGCCATCCTTTCGCCCACGTCCCGCCTCCGGCCGGTAAATCCCTCCCCCTTCATTTCCGACAGACGATCACTCTCCCCATCTTCAAAGCCTTATTAAAAACACATCTCCTCCAAGAGGCCTTCCCCAACTAAGACCTCATTTCCTCTTCTCCCACTTCCTTCTGCATTGCTCTTGCACTTGAATTTGCATCCTTTATTCTCCCCTCCCTCAGCGCCACAGCATTTATGTACGTAGCTGTAATTCATTTATTTCTATTAATGCCTGTCTCCCCCTCTAGACTGTGAGCTCGATGTGGGCAGGGAACAGGCTTGCCAACTCTGTTATACTGTACTCCCCCAAGCTCTTAGTAGAGCGCTGTGCGCACAGTAACCACTCGATAAAGACAATTGACTAATTACAGGTTTGTACTTAAGTGTTGTGGAGCTGAGGATGGGGAGAATATCGAGTGCTTAAAGGGAACAGAACCAAGTGCATAGGCGACGCAGAAGGGAGAGGCAGTAGGGGGGATGAGGGCTTAGTCGGAGAAGGCCTTTTGGAGTTGGAGGAGACGTGATTATAACAGGGCTTTGAAGGTGGGGAGAGTGATCGTTTGTCAGATATGACGGGGGAGTTCCAGGCCGGAGGCAGGACGTGGGCGAGGGGTTGGCGGAGAGATAGAGGAGATTGAGGTACAGTGAGTAGGTCGGCTTTAGAGGAAGGAAGAGAACGGGCTGAGTTGCTATAGTAAGCAATCAGAGGGGTAAGGTAGGAAGGGTGAGCTGATTGAGTGATTTAAGGAGTAAGGGTTCTTGTTTGATGTGGAGGTGGATGGGCAGTCATTGGAGGTTCCTCAGGAGTGAGGAGACGTGAAGTGAACGTATTTTTTAGAAAAATGATCCTCGCAGCGGAGTGAAGTATGGACTGCAGTGGGGAGTGAGACAGGAGGTAAAGAGGTCAGCGAGGAGGTTGATGCAATATCAAGGAGGGATACGAGGAGCGTTTGGATCAGCATAGTTACAGTTTGGATGGAGACGAAAGGGTGGATTTTAGCAGTGCTGTAAAGGTAGAATAGATAGGATTGGGTGACATTGAATATGTGGATTTAATGAGGGCGATGCAAGGGTAATGTCAAGATTACCACCTCTATGCAGATGACTCCCAAATCTACATCTCTAACCCTGATCTTTCTCCCTCTCTGCAGTTTCACATCTCCTCCTGCCTTCAGGACTTCTCTAGATATCCTGCCGTCGCCCCAAACATAATATATCTAAAACAGAGCTCTTTATCCTCCCACCTAAACCTTGTCCTCCCCCTGGCTTTCCTATCACTGTATTCATTCATTCAGTCAGTCGTATTAATGAAGGGCTTACTGTGCGCAGAGCACTGAAGTAAGCTCTTGGGAATGTACAATACAACAATAAACAGTGACAATCCCTGCCCACAAGGAGTTCATAGTCTGGGGGGTAGGGGTGGGGTGGAGGGGGAGATGACATCGATACAAATAAATAAAATTACAGATATATACATATGTGCTGTGGGGCCGGGAGAGGAGGAAGAGCAAAGCTAATCGAGTCTGTAGACAGAACCACCATCCTTCCTGTCTCACAAGCCCAAAACCTTGGCATTATCCTCTCCCATTCGACCCACGGATTCAATCTAGCAGTAAATCCTCTCGGTTCAACTTTTTTTTTAATTGACCTTTCTTGTCCATCCAAACTGGCTACCACGCTAAACCACGCACTTATCCTACTCCACCTTGATTACTGCATCAGCCTCCTTGTTGATCTTCCAGCCTCCTGTCTCTCCCCACTCCAATCCACACTTCACTCTGCTGCCCGGATCATTTTTCTACAAAAACATTC
This sequence comes from Tachyglossus aculeatus, assembly GCF_015852505.1. Taxonomy (NCBI): domain Eukaryota; kingdom Metazoa; phylum Chordata; class Mammalia; order Monotremata; family Tachyglossidae; genus Tachyglossus; species Tachyglossus aculeatus. Next base: position 59,092,131 of record NC_052082.1, on the reverse strand, counting down.
AGGCCACGTTTCCCCACTCCTCAAGAACCTCCAATGGTTGCTCATCCACCTCCACATCAAACAGGAACTTCTCACCATTGGCTTTAAAGCACTCCAACACCTTGCCCCCTCCTACCTCACCTCGCTACTCTCCTACAGCCCAGACTGCGCACTTCCCCCCTCTAATGCGAACCTACTTACCGTACCTCTATCTTAACTATCTCACCGCCAACCTCTTGCCCACATCCTCCCCCTGGCCTGGAACACCCTCCTTCTTCATCTCTGACAATTACTTTCCCCATTTTCAAAGCCTTGTTAACAATACCTCTCCTCCAAGAGGCTTTTTCTGTTGAAACCCTCTTTTCATTTTCTTTCACTCCCTTCTGCCTCACCCTGACTTGCTCCCTTTATTCATCCCCCCTCCCAGCTCCTCAGCATTTAAGTCCATATCTGTAATTTATTTATTTATATTGTCTGTCTCCCCCTCTAGACTTTAAGCTCATTGTGCGCAGGGAATGTGCCTGTTATAGCGTTAAATTTTACTCTCCCACGTGTTTAGTACAGTGTTCTGCACACAGCAATTGCTCAATAAATTTGATTGACTAATTGATTGATTGTGAAACCAGGAGAAGAGTGGTGTTGTCTTCAGTGATGGCAAAGACATGAGGAGTTCAGGGCTTTGGTGGTGAGATAAGGGAGCTCTGTTCAGGACATCATCATCAATCGTATTTATTGAGCACTTACTGTGTGCAGAGCACTGTACTAAGCGCTTAGCACTGTGCTAAGCGCTTAGCACTAGACATGTTTAGACTGGGGTGTCAATGGGACATCCAAGTAGAGGTGTCCTGAAGGTAGAAGGAAATGTGAATCTGCAGAGAAAGGGAGAGATCATGGCTGAAGATGTAAATTTGGGAATCATCCAAGAGGAGAGGGCAGTTAAATTATGGGAATGAGTGAATTCTCCAAGGGAGTGGGTGTAGATGGAGAATAGAAGGGGACTCAGAACTGAGCCTTGAGGGACACCCAGAGTTAGGGGGTGGGAGGCAGAGGAGGAGCCCGCGAAAGGGACTGAGAATGAGAGGCCAGAGAGACAGGAGGAGAACTAGGTGAGGACAGTGTCAGGGAAGCTGAGGTTGGATAACGTTTCTGGGAGAAGGGGGTGGTCCACAGTGCCGAATGCAGCTGAGCGGTCAAGGAGGATTAGGATGGAGGCCGTTGGACTCGGCAAGAATGAGGTCATTAGTGACCTTAAAGAGGGTGGTTACCATGAATGGAAGAGAGAGGAAGCCAGATTGGAGGGGGGTCAAGGAGAGAATTGGAGCAGAGGAAGTGGAGGCAGCGGGTGTAGATAACGCGCTCAAGGAGTTGTTTGGAGAGGAATGGCAGGAGGGAGGTAGATTGCCGGAGGGAGCGTGAGGTCAAGGGAGCCTGTTTCAAAGCACTAGGGAAGAAGCCATCGGAGAGGAAATGGTTGAAGATGGCGGTCAGGGAGGGAAAAAGGGAGGGGGCAGGGATTTCGATAAGGAGAGAGGGGATGGGGTTGGAGGTGCTGGTGCAGAGAGAAGAGAGATAAATACAAGCAGCTTGGCTTAGTAATAATAATAATAATAATAATGGTGGTATTTGTAAAACACTTACTATGTGCAAAGCACTGGGGGGGGATACAAAGTGATCAGGTTGTCCCACTTGGGGCTCACAGTCTTAATCCCCATTTTACAGATGAGGTAACTGAGGCACAGAGAAGTTAAGTGGCTTGCCCAAGGTCACACAGCTGACAAGTGGCAGAGCCGGGATTTGAACCCATGACCTCTGACTCCCAAGCCTGTGCTCTTTCCACTGAGCCACGCTGCCCGGGCCTGGGAGTCACTTACTGTGCACACACTTACTGTGCACACTTGCTCTGCACACAGTAAGCGCTCAATAAATACAACTGAATGAATGAATGAATGGGAGTCAGAAGGACCTGGGTTCTAATCCCAGCTCCACCATTTGTCTGCTGTGTGACCTTGGGAAAGTCACTTCACTTCTCTGGGCCTCAGTTATGTCATCCGTAAAATGGCAATAAGAGGGTGAGCCCCATGTGGGACCGGAACTGTGTCCAAACTGATTAACTTGTAACTACCCCAGGGCTTAGAACAGTGCTTGGCACATAGTAAGCACTTAACAAGTACTATATATATATATATATATATTTTTTTTTTTTTTTTACAAGGCAGCGAGAGAGAGAGGAGGGAAATTTGAGACAGAGCAGACAGAAACACAGAGTCAGAGACGGGGAGAGCAGGTGGCCCCAGGATAGTCATTTTCTGGTCTGGGCCTCAGTTTCACTGCCTGTGAAATGGGAATAAAATAACCCTGTCTCTCCCAGCCAGAGGCACAGGACCAGCAAGATGGGACCAGGCTTGGCCCCACTCCTATTCTGGGGGAACGCACGCGACCAATCCCCTGCCTCTGGGCTTAGCCTAGGGCCCCAGACACGTTCAATCATATTGTGCAATGTGCGCACGCACACACACACACACACACACACACACACACACACACAGAGGCCTACTGTCTCTATATGTTACCAACTTGTACTTCCCAAGCGCTTAGTACAGTGCTCTGCACACAGTAAGCGCTCAATAAATACAATTTATTGATGGATGCAGGCGACAGCTGGGGCCTGGATCCGGCCCGAACCGGTCCAGGTGAAAGGGAGGGTCTGTTCAATGGGGGCTCCACCCCGGCGTGGAGGAGGGAAGGGGAAAGTGTGGACCCTGCCTGGATTTCCCAAATGGGACTTGAGATGTGGAGTGTAGCCTGTTGGGAAGATCCCAGGCTTGGGAGTCGGAAGGTCATGGGTTCGAACCCCGACTCTGACACTTGTCCGTTTTATGACCTTGGACAAGTCACTTCACTTCTGTGCGCCTCAGTTCCCTCATCTGCAAAATCATACTACTACTAATGATGATGGCATTTAGTAAGCGCTTACTATGTGCAAAGCAGTGTTCTAAGCACTGGGGAGCTAACAAGGTGATCAGGTTGTCACACGGGGGGGGCTCACAGTCGTAATCCCCATTTTACAGATGAGGTCACTGAGGCACAGAGAAGTGAAGTGACTTGCCCAAAGTCACACAGCTGACAATTGGCGGAGCCGGGATTTGAAGCCATGACCTCTGACTCCAAAGCCCGGGCTCTTTTCACTGAGCCACGCTGCTTCTCCGACTTGATTGGGAAATCATTCCTGTTCTCCCTCTTCCTCAGACTGTTAGCCCCAAGTGGGATCTGATAATCTTGTACCTACCCCAGCCCAAGCGCTTAACACAGTGCTTGGCACATAGTAAGCACTTAACAAATCCCCAAATTCTTATTATGTGGAGCCCAGACCGTGGACTCCATCTGCTTGGCTCCTCTACCTGGCCATGGAAACACACTCTAATCCATGGATCATTTATTGGGCGCCTATTGTGTGCAAAGTGCTGTATTGGGTGCCTACTGTGTGCAGAGTATTGTATTGGGCATCTGCTGAGTGCAGAGCACTGTACTAGGTGACTGATGCTTGCAGAGCACTTTACCTGCAACTAATGTAAGCAGAGCACTACATCGGATGTCTACTGTGTCGAACCTGTTTACCTTTATCTCTCTCAGTGCTTTGAACAGTGCTTGGCCCATAGTAAGTGCTTAACAAATAGCATTATCACTAGTACGGGTGCAGAACGCCGGTCTGGGTGCCCACTGTGGGCAGAGTGCTCGGCCTGGTCAAACACTGGACTGGACACCTGGGAGAGTAAAATCCTCCCGCTGTGCTCACAGCTGAATTGAACGACGGTATTTGTTAAGCGCTTACTATGTGCCCGGCACTGTTCTACGCGCCGAACGTAATGACATCATACAAACAGGAGACTTTTAGACTGTGAGCCCACTGTTGGGTAGGGACTGTATATGTTGCCAACTTGTACTTCCCAAGCGCTTAGTACAGTGCTCTGCACACAGTAAGCGCTCAATAAATACAATTGATTGATTGATTGATTGAGGGAATGGCTAATTTTTCCCTGCTTTAGTGCAGCCAACGGGAGCCAGCCCTGCTTGCGGCCTCTGCCCCTGCTTCCCCCCGCCGCTCTTTGAACCTCTCTCTGGCCTCGGATTCATCTGGGACTCCTTCTGGGCCTCTCTGTCTACTCTAGAACAGTGCTTGGCACATAGTAAGCGCTTAATAAATGCTATTATTATTAATAATAAAATAAAGGAGGTGATAGAAGCCCTGTTCTCAAAGCATCTACAACCGAGGGAGACAGACCCACAATGGTATAGAGCTAGGAGGAAAAAGGGAATAGGAAAATGAGGATTCCCCAAGTTAGAGGGTGGGGTGGTGGAGTACCTTTTGAGATGTTCCCTAGGGCCACGTGTGAAGGGCCTGGCTTGCTGTGGGCAGGGAATGTGTCTGTTTATTGTTATATTGTTCTCTCCCAAGTGCTTAATACAGTGTTCCGCACACAGTAAGTGCTCAATAAATACGACTGAATGAATGGAAGTTAATCCGGGAAGACTTCTATATGTGGATATATGTTTGTACATATTTATTACTCTATTTATTTATTTATTTATTTTGTTTGTGCATATCTATTCTATTTATTTTATTTTGTTAGTATGTTTGGTTTTGTTCTCTGTCTCCCCCTTTTAGACTGTGAGCCCACTGTTGGGTAGGGACTGTCTCTATATGTTGCCAATTTGCACTTCCCAAGCGCTTAGTACAGTGCTCTGCACATAGTAAGCGCTCAATAAATACGATTGATGATGATGATGATGATGATGAGCCAATTTGGGCCTGGGAGGGGGAATCGGGTGTTGGAACCCGCTCTCTCTCACTCCCACTCCCTTCTGCGTCACCTTGATTTGCTCCCTTTATTCATCCCCTCTCCCAGCCCCACAGCACTTATGTACCTATCTGTCACTTGTTTATATTAATCGTCAGTCTCCCCGTCTAGTCTGAGAGCTCATTGTGGGCAGGGAATGTGCCTGTTTATTGTTATATTGTGCTCTCCCAAGTGCTTAGTACAGTGCTCTGCACGCAGAGAGTGCTCAATAAATACAAGTGAATGAATGACCTGGGCCTTGTGTGGTACCACGGTGCTCTGCACACGGTAAGCGCTCAATAAATACGATAGAATACGGAGAAGCTGCTGTGGCTCAGTGGAAAGAGCCTGGGCTTTGGAGTCAGAGGTCATGGGTTCAAATCCCAGCTCTGCCAACTGTCAGCTGTGTGACTTTGGGCAAGTCACTTAACTTCTCTGCGCCTCAGTTACCTCATCTGTAAAATGGGGATTAAAATTGTGAGCCCCCCGTGGGACAACCTGATCACCTTGTAACCTCCCCAGCGCTTAGAACAGTGCTTGGCACATAGTAAGCGCTTAGTACAGTGCTCTGCACACAGTAAGTGCTCAATAAATACGATTGATGATGATAGAATGAATGGAAGAAGCAGAGACCGGACAGCGGCCGAGGGTGTGTGGCGGTGGTGGTGACTGTGTGTGTGTGTGTGTGTGTGTGTGTGTGTGTGTGTGTGTGTTTATGTGTGTGTGTGTGTGTTACACAGATTCTGCCACACCTCCCCAGCTGGCACGTCCCATGTTGTGAAGTGTTTGCCACTCCTCACCAGGTGTTTACACATCCAACAACAATCGACATTTCGAGTTGCATAACACAGCACCTCTTGGTGTGCCGTCACCTGACTGCTGAAAGGACTCTCGTTCAGGAACCGACATCTCGATTCCGGTCCGACCCCCGACCCCAGTCCGGCCCCCAGTTCCGTCAGACCCCCGGCTCCTGTCCGGCCCTCAGCTCGGGACACAGAAACCTCAGTGAGGCAGCAGACAGGGCCCGGGGATGCTGGGGGCCGGGCCGGGCCGGGACCCCTGGGGTCCCCGCCCACCGATGAGCCAGTGAGGCAGGGCCACATCGCAGTCCCGAGCGGCCCTTGGTCTCGGCACGGATCCATCCCCACTGACCTGCTGTACGTAGGGGGACCCAACGGGGGATGCCATGGCTCTGGGGCAAGTCGGGGGAGGAGGGGACAGGACAGATTTCCACAAAAAATCTTTCCAGGGGTTCTATTGGCAACTTACCCGTAGGTGCCACCCAGTACAGAGCCCTCATACCAGGTGCCCATTCAGCACCTTGCACACAGTAGGCACCTGGTGTAGGGCTCTGCACCCAACTGGCGTCCAGTACAGTGCCCTGCACACAGTAGGCGCCCGGTACAGCACCCTGTACACGGCAGATGAAATCCTGTTGTCCTTGCAGCCAAGGCCTCGTGTTCCTCCATCCCTGGGCCCACCTTGGCCTCAGAAAGGCTCCTTCCTTCACGCTGTTTCAATTGGGGATGTCCAGCTGGTGCACCGGCTCAGGGGAGGAGGGGGGAGGCATGAAGTGTCTTGGGCGCCGCTGGGGGCTTAACCGGAGGCTGAACCAGGAGCTGAGGTGGGAGGGAAAGAGGGGAGGTGGGGTTGTTCCGGATGGAGGGAGGGCTGGGAAAAGAGGGAAAGAGAGAAAGAGAGTCGAGAGACAGAGACAGGAAGAGAGTGAAAGAGAGAAACAGCTAAAGACAGCAAGAGAGAGAAAGTAAGAACCAAAGAGAGGGAAAGAGAAAGAGAGTGTAGGGTGTGTGTATGTCTTTGTGAGGTATGGGGGGGGAGAGGCCTCACTTTCTTTTACCTGCTCCCGGCTTGGGTCCCTGAAACAGGAGCGGGAGTGTTTAAGAGCAAGGCAACACTTTTTTTTTTTATTTAAAAAGGCCATGGTGGCTGGAATATAGTGTAAAAATCATTGGAAAAACTAAAAGGCATTATATCAGTCCATATAGCGGAATATACATTTTTACATAAATTACACAGCCGAGTCTTTTTCCCCTGAGCGGGGTGGGGTGGGGGCACCCTAGTAGTTCACTGGTCCTGGAGTCGTCAGGCCCCCATAGTCCAGCATGTACATTGGCCACTGCTGGGGAGAGACGGAGAGAAACGGGGAGGGGGCAGGGAGAGATGGGAGGGCAGAGAGATGGGGAAGGGCGGGGGGGAGTCGGGGAGTGGGTGGGGTGAGATAGGGAGGAGGGGGGAGAGATAGGAAGGGGGAGAGATAGGGAGAAGAGGGGAGAGATAGGAGGGGAGGGGTCGGAGAGAAAGAGGGAGAGAAAAAGGCATATGGGTTAGAGCCTAAGAAGTTCCCTCAAACACTGTTCAGAATCCACGTCGGGGGATGGAGGCCATACAAAGGAAAGACGCGACGCAGGCCGTCATAGAAAGCGGGCTGCGGGCAGGAAAAAAGCCAAATAAAAATGGGTGATCCAACCCCTGAGGGTGTCTGTGTCCTCCCGCCAGGCTCCTGGTGCCTCTGACGTTCTCCCTGCCCCCTCCCAGAAACCCCAGCCCCAGGGAAGAGGGCCAGGAGGCCTCACCCCCAGGGCAGGCTGGTAGTTTTCTCCAACTGTCTGCAAGGCTGTGATAAATGTCTGCAGCCGCCAACCTTGCAGGGGAGGGTTGTGAGGGAGGTAGGCTTGACGGCACAGAACTCTACCAACAGGTTCAAATGCGGCCCCCTTCTTGGATCCGCGGTTGGAAACTTTCTTCTCTTTCTCTAGTCAAACAAACTTTCAGTCTCAGGGGAACCCTGGGAGGGTGGTCTAGGGGGGAGGTGGGAGAGGGGAAGGCCTCCGTCCCTCCCTGCCTTGCCCTGCACGTGGCTGGGAGGTGAGGGCATCTACACTGCCCTAACAGCTCCGGTCCAGACCCTCCCCACCGGACCCTCGGCCAGGATCTCTGCTAGAAGGCGTGTGGGATTTACCACGAGAGAGATCTGATTGGTGGTCACTGCGGACTCCATGTTGGATGAAGAAGAGGACGAGGAAGAAGACGAAGAAGAGGAGGACGAGGAGGAGGAGGAGGAAGAGGAAGATGACACTGAATTCCCTTCTGAAACCCTCTTCCTCTTTCGCCTGGGAACACCGCTGTCTTTTGCTGAAAGGAGAAAAGGAGGCACGGAGGTGAGGGCGGCTTGGGGGGAGAAAGGTGGGTGGGACGGTACTCCCAGCCCCCGTCTTCCCACACCTCCCAATCCCAGCCAGGACTAAAACCCTTGACCCCTCGACCCCACTCAGAGGGGAGGTCTGGTGGGCAGAAACAGGGGTCTGAGAGCTGGCAGGTCTAGGTTCCAGTTCCGGTTCTGCCCCTGCCCTACTGAGGGACCTCGGGCAAGTTGCTTGACCTGTCTGGGCCTGCCTCGGTCTCCTCCTATAGAAGTGGGGAATGTGACCTCGCCTGACTCTGCTGCCAGGGGTCGGGATGAGAATAGGAGAAGACAGGAGGGGAGGGCAGGAATCATATCTACCAACTCTGTAGCACTGTATCCTCTCCCAAGTGCTTGGAACAGTGCGTGCTTGGAACGGTGCTCTGCACACAGTAAGCGCTCAATAAGTACCATCGATCGATAAACTGACCGATTGACCGAGACCCCTTGAAAACACTGGAAACCTCCACAAGAGGTAGCCATGCCCGGGCTGGACCAGGGGTCCCGCGCCTTTATCCCCACCCCTAGGCCTCAACAGCCCCTGGTGCCGAGCCTCTCCCCGGGGTGGGGGGTGTGTGTGTAGGACGGGGGTGGGGGGAGGTTGGTTGATACCCCTCTACTCACCTTGTGGCTTAGCCTCGTTGCAGAATTCGGCAAAAGACCTGAGGAAGAACACAGAGGAATTAGACCAAGTTGCATATGTGTGTCGGGGCTGGAGGGGGATGTCTCTGCCAGGAGCCAAGGATGCTTCTGTTCCCCCAGACCCAATCGTTTCCCTCTCCAGCCTCACCCCCCTCCAGCTGTGCTCCAAATGCGCATGCGCACCCACACTTGTGTATGTTTGTGTGTGAGGAGGGAGTGTGCGAATGAGTGTGTAGTCTGGTGTGTGTGTGTGAGGGCAGTGAGGTACTGGGGTAGTCCAGAGTGGGGAGGGTGGCAGGGTCCCCGGGGGTCGGGGGTCTGAGGGGGATTAGCAGGGTCTGGGAAGAGGGGGCGGGTCCGCAGGGGCCTGGGGGAGGCGGTAGGGTCCCAGGGGTCCCGGAGGACTGGGCGGCCTCACTGGAGCTGGCTGATGATGACAATGTGGACGCGCTCGCGGGCCTGGAGGATCTGCTCCAGCCGGCGGATGTCGTAGGTGTTGGGATTGCGGAAGGGGATGTCGTCGGGGAGCCCGGAGACCTCCACTGCGTCGGGGTTGTCCCGGATCAGCTTGTAGGGGACCAGAACCGGGCGCTTCAGGCCCAGGGCCTCCCCTGCGGAGACGCGCCGGGGGAGAGCGGAAGTCAGGGGGTCACCCGGGGCTTGGGCATGCTGGGCGGGTGCCCGGTCCGGTGCTCCGCAAAAGCATCCTTCCCCGGCCCCCTCCTCACCGTATTTTTCGTTGAACAGCTCTTTGACCTGCTCCCTGAGGATGACCTTCTCCCCGAGCCTGTTGGCGTCATCCTCGTCTGGAAGGGAATGAGAGGAAACCTGGGGGTGGGGGGCTCAGCCCGGCCCGGGCACCGTGAGGCCGCTGGATGCGGTGACCCGAGACAGGTGCACCCCTGCCTCGTGGACCGGAACCTTCCCCCAGGACCAACCACAGTCCTGCCCCCCCGAGGACCAGGATCTGGGAACAAAGGCAAGGGCGTGGAGGCTGGGCTGGGTGGGGCGGGGGCAAAATGGTGGGCTGGGGGAACCGTCTTCTCTGACCAAGACCCTGGTATACCCCACACATGGTGGGAGGGGGCGGGGGGGGATTGCTATCAAGAGCTAATTAAGAACGGAGATGGGGGGCTCCAATTAACTAAAGAAAGTGAGCCGGGCAGTGGAGACGGTGGGGACGGGGACGCAGCGGGGGGTGGGGGGGGTGGTCGAGCTATCTTTAGCTGCCCCAGAAGGGCCGGTCTATTCTGAGCTAGAGAGAACACGGCCGAGAGAACTGGAGAGGAACAGGGTGGCAGAGACAGGGGCTTGTGGGGGGAAGTGGGAAGACAGCAGAGGTGGAGGCTGAGGGGCGGTAGGGGTGGGGATTGAGGGGCAACAGAGGGGAGCTGGGGGGTCGGAGGTGGGAGAGTGAGGGACAGCAGAGGCATAGTAGAGGCAGGGACTGGGGGTGGGGGCGACATGGTCTTGGGTAGACAGAGGGGGTGAGGGGACAAGAGGGCAGTGGGGAATGTAGTGGAAAGAAGGGGGGGGGAGTAGAGAGGAAGGGGGTGGAGGAGAGGACGGAGGGAAGGGGAAGGGGAGCAGGGGGTTATTGGAAAGCACAGGCCTTTTCTATAGGGGTCTGAGCTCTCCCCACGAAGGAACCCCCAAAACACATCAGAAAAGTGAAGGGAGCCACCCCTGCCCAACACCCAGGGCATGGAAACATGCCCAACCTTGATTATCTGCAGCAGAAGACACAGACACTAGGAGTCTGTGGATAACAGGGATGTGCAGCCAATGGCTCAGTGAGTCATCTGACCCGGTGGATGGGGACTGAGAGTGGTCGGCTCAAGGAGGAACGGGCACGGGCTCTGCCACCCCAATCCCCTGTCCCCTTGTGATGAGGAAGCATCTCTCTGAGGCTGGGCACCTCCCCCCGGGCCCACCACTGCCAACCCCCACGCTCGGGGCTGTGCTTACCAGGCTTGGGAATGAGTCCTTGGAAGGGTCTGGAAGAGAACCAGCAGGGGAGGGGTCAGGATGGCCGCCAGCCCAGCGGTTAGTACCGGGGAGCCTCGGGTGGAGCCGATGGGGTCCGTTACCCCCTCCCTCCCCAAACCCCTGCCCCGGTGCCTCCCTGCGAGCCCCCTCCCCCGTCGTCGCCCCCCTCACGGCACCGGGTGACGGTGAACTTGATGCGGTCAGCCACAGCGAGGATGCGCTCCAGGTTCTGGGAGCCGAAGGTGCAGGGCTTCCGGAATGGGATCCCAGGCGGGAGTCCCTCGATGAGCACCGAGCCGGGGTTGGTCTTGATGCGCTTATAGGGGACCTGGACCGGGTACTTGATCCCCAGAGCCTCCCCTGGGGAGACAGAGCACCCAACCCACCTGAGTTCCCGGGAAGAGAGAGAGAGCATCCTGCCAATTGAGTGACTGGGGGTCGGGGGGCAGAGCACGCCACTATCTGAGCACCAAGGGATGGGAAGACAGAGGATCCCTGCTGTCTGAGCATCCTGGGATGGGGAGACACAGCACACCACCTGGTCTGAAGGGTGGAGATAGAGTAGATCGGTAGAGTAGCCCTCTGTCAGAATGACCAGAGGGTGCAGAGAGACTGGGGCAACATTCACACGCGTGTGTGTGTATGTAGGTTGGGTGTGTGTTCACAGGGGTGAGCGTTGGGTGCTGAGTTTGTGCGCGTGTGTGGTGTTTCTGCATGCACTGGTATATACACGTGTGCTTCTATGCACCTGTGTCGTGGGGCAGACGCGGCTGCCTGTGGAGGGGTGTGGAAAGGGGAGCACAGGGCCAGGGACACCCCCTCAGTGAGTGGGACCAAGTCTAACTCCATCCGAGCCACCGACCCTCCCCTTAGGACCAGAGACAGGCCATGGGCCCTGAGGCAAGCTGGAGGAGGGTCGGGGAAGCCCAGGAGCTAACGGCAGAAACCCGTCCGGGGAAACGTCCCCAGCTAGCTCGGCAAGGAGGCTATGCCAAAGTCTTGGAGGCTGGGGATTACAGCCAAAACTCCTCCCTGCTCCGGCTCATTGCCTATCTCCCCATCCGTCTGCCTGACTACCTGCCAGCCCCTTGAAACGTACACTCCTTGAGGGCAGGGAACACAGACTTGATTCCCAGCAGTGTCTTCCCGGGACCCAATCCAGTGCCCAATCGAAGGCTGGCTACCCGCCGCAGGTGGGGCCACTCCCGGGGCCTTTCTTTCTCTCCCTCCGCTCCTCCCTCTCTCCCTCCCTCCGGCCCTCACCATATTTCTTGTTGAAGAGGTCCTGGACCTGTTCCCTTAGCGTGTTGGCGATGTCGATCCGCGACAGCCTGGCGTCAAAATTCTCTGAGGAGAGGAGGGGTCAGGGGCATTGGCTGACCGATCGGATGTGACTCACACATTCCCTGTCCCCGATGGGTTTACAAACCCTCCTACAATCCCACCTCCTTCAAGAAGCCTTCCTCAATTCACTCCCAACACCCCCATGTGTCAGTCCAGCATCCCCCACTAAGCACCTTTGTACTAATCAGTAATTTTATTCCAATGTATTCTCCCTAGTGCTCTGTACAGTGCTCTGCACACAGGAAGGGTGCAATAAATGGCATCGATTGATTGATTAACCATTATTGACTGAGCTCTGTCAACTCTGGACACTTATGCAACTTCCTGTTATAATAATAATAATAATACTGATGGCATTTATTAAGCGCTTACTATGTGCAAAGCACTGTTCTATCCTGCTTTTCCCTCCAGTTGCCATGATTGGAAAACAAAGCATGTTGCTGCCTCCCATGCTAGAAGAGAAGCTCCTTGAGCGCAGGAACCAAGAATAGCTCTCAGGCCAAGCTCCCAGTCCAGCTCAATGCACTCCAGACCTTCTGCTCCCTGGGGACAGGGACCAGGTCTATCAACTCTATTATATTACACCCTCCCAAGTGTTCAATACAGAGCTCTGAGCACAAAAGAGCTCGATAAATAACACGGATTAATTGACTGGAGGGCAGGGTGGTGAGGAAACAACAGTTAGAGTGAGATCTGGGGATTCTTGGGAGCAGTCCGATCCCCGGGCAGGTGGTGGCCAGGAAAGTGGGCTGAAAACAGTCCTAAAAGGACCACTCATGGATTTAAGTCTGGGGTCTGGAGTCATAAGGGAACAAGGATCCTGGACCCAGTGATCCCAAATAAGGCCCCGGAGCTGCCGTCAGAGAGGTCCAGTCCGGTGGCCCCAAGGCCGGCCGACCTTCCCCAGCGGGACCAGCCTCTGGCCAGCTGAGAGCTCGGGGGCTTTTGGCCAGGGGGTCTGGATGCCCTTGGCCCTGGGGGGCCCCTCCCGCACCCCTTACCTTGGAACCCCGATCTCTTTAGGGGTTCATCCGCCAGCGCGTCCACGGTGTCTCTCTCCACTGCTGAAACGCAAAACAGCGGAGCAAGAGTCAGCTCAACGTAGGAGGAGGCCGACAGAGAGACAGACGCAGGCAAGGCTCCGCTCGCCCCATCCACAAAGCAGTCTTGGAGGCCACCACCTCCAGGAGGCCATCCCCTTTTTTTGGGTGGCATTTTTTAAATGCTTACTCTGTGCCGGGCACTGTACTAAGCGCTGGGGTAGATACAAGATAATCGGATTGGACACAGTCCCTGTCCCACATAGGGCGCACAGTCTCAATCCTCAATTTACAGACGAGGTCACTGAGGCACAGAGAAGCGAAGCGACTTGCTCAAGGTGACACAGCAGATAAGTTGTGGAGCTGGGATTAGAGGGATGTCCTCTTGCCGCTGACACCGACTCCTGTCGCCCCATCGGTCGGGCTTGGCCCCGGGAGACCTGGATGGTCAGCCTCTGGTTTCTCTCTCAAGGATCTACGCCCTGACGTGTATTCCTACTGAATGTCGGGCAACTTGGGGCTACCTCCTCTTTCACCCGGAAAGTCTGTAGGGCCGGGGCTCTAACTATTGTACTCTCCCATATACCCAACAAAACGCTCTGCGTACAGCGGGTGCCCAGCACACAGCGGGTACCGGCATAGTGTTCTGCAAACTGTGAGTGCTCATTAAGTCTTGAGTCGGGACTGGGACTACTGGGGCGAGCCAGAAAGAAATAAGTTGAGGGAGCGGTCGGAGCCGGTCGAAGACAGTCAGCCCCTGGCTATCGGTCACCTCCAATCCTTACCGAGGGCCGGTGGGCTGGCAGTGGCCACCTCCTTCACTCCACCCTCCACGAGCAGCTCCGGTCTGGAAAACACCGACAGTCCACCTGCTGGGCCTCACCACCCCCTTGCCCACCCACCCCTGGCCCTCCCACTCCCTCCACCCCAGCCAGGGCTCTCTTCTAAGTAATAAGACAATAATGATAAGGATATTAAGAATGGTTACATTTAAACTAATAATAATAATGATGGTAATCACAAGAATAATGTTCTTGTTAAGGACCTACCAAATGCCCAGCATTAATTTTTTTAATGAGATTTCTTAAGTGCTTACTATGGGCCTGGCACTGTATTCTTATCCTAATTCTTCTATTTGTTAAGCACTTTCTGTGTGTCAAGCACTACTCGAAGGGCTAGGGTAGATACAGGTTAATCAGGCTGGATATAGTCCCTGTCTCACTGGGCTCAGACTCTAAGGACATGTATTGAATCCTCATTTTTTTTGGTTGAGGCAATTGAGGGACAGAGAAGTGAAGTGACTTGCCCAAGGTCACCCAGCAGACAAGTAGCAGAGCCGGGAATAGAACCCAGGTCCTTTGACTCTTAGGCCCAGGCTCTTTCCATTAGGCCACGGGGCTCCTCTGGCATCATGCTGAGTGCCGGGATAGATACCAGATGATAATAATAATAATAATTGTGGTATTTGGTAAACGCTTACTTACTATGTGCCAGACCTTGTACTAAGTGCTGGAATGGATACAAGCAAATTGGGTCGGACACAGTTCCTGTCCCACATGGGGCTCAGTCCTAATCCCCATTTTACAGATGAGATAACTGAGGTACAGAGGAGTGAAATGACTCGCCCAAGTTCTCACAGCAGGCAAATGGCAGAACCGGGACTAGAACCCAAGTCCTCCTTACTCCCAGGCCTGGGCTCTATCCATGAGGCCATGCTGCTTCTCGAATCAGATAATCGGATGGGATACGGTTCCTGCCCCGGGTGCAGATGACCAGTACAGTGTGCTCTGCCCAGAGGAGGCGTGCAAGAAATAGCACTGAGTGATTGGTGGCTGGGCAGCAGCTGGTGACTTGCCCAAGGTCACCCAGCAGACAAGTAGCAGAGCCGGGAATAGAACCCAGGTCCTCTGACTCTTGGGCCCAGGCTCTTTCCATTAGGCCACGAGGCTCCTCTAGCATCAGGCTAAGTGCCGGGATAGATACCAGATAATAAAAATAATAATTGTGGTATTTGGTAAATGCAGGCTGGCTCCCGGCCCCCCCAGCCCCCGGCCCTCACCGCTTGATGACGAAGCGCAGGCCGTGGGCGGCCTGGAGGATGCGGCGCAGCTTGGCGGCCCCGAAGCAGGTGGGGCGGCGCAAAGCGATGCCATCGGGCAGCCCGACGACGAACAGCTCCTCTGGGTGCAGCAGGAACTTGGAGTAGGGAACCTTGGCCGGCTCCGGAAGCCCCAGGGCTTTCGCTGTGGCGGGTCACAACCGTGGCGACAGACAGGGAGGATGTGGGGCTGGAACCCGCCTGGACTCGGGGGTCCCGTGCCCGCCCCACAGGGAGGGGCATAAAGGAAGGGGAAGAAGGGGTGGCTCTGTGGGGACGATGGGGTCGGTGTGCCTGGGTGCCAGCTGTGGGGGTGAAGGGGCCACTGGGGCAGAGGGCAAGAGGAAGATGCCCGCTCCTTTCGGCACATCATGCCAGGCTGACCTTCCGCCTCTCCGGGAGCACGGGTGAATGATAATAATAAAAATAATAATTGCGATAGGTGTAAAGTGCTTACTACGTGCCAGGCACTGTACTAAGCGCTGGGGTGGATACGAGTAAATTGGGCTGGACACAGTCCCTGTCGCACGTGGGACTCAAAGTCTCAATCCTCATTTTACAGCTGAGGTAATCGAGGCACAGAAGTGAACTGCCCAAGTGGCACAGCCTTGCCCAAGGTTACACAGCATACAAGTGGTGGAGCCGGAATTAGAATCCACAGCCTGCTGACTTCCGGGCCTGTGCTCTATCCACCACGGAAGGGATGGCGAGCTCCTGAGGAGGAGGGCAGGAGGGGCAGGGGGGCTACTTAGTGGGTGGAGAGGAGGGGAAGGGTGGGGGCGGAGGCTCACCATAGCATGTGTTGAACAGCTCCTCCACCTGCTTCCTCAAGTGGCGGATGACATCGCCGATGCTGTCTGGAGCAGAACCGGCCCAGGATCAGAACGAGCCCCCTCCCCCCTGCCTCCGGCCCTTCAAGAGCTCGTTGGATGGGGTGTCTGGGGGCTGGGGTCACCTCCTGGCCCCCACCCTCAGCCCCGGGGGAGTGGAGTCATCTGGAGGTCAGCCCTCTGGGACTCCCGGAGGATGCTCCCCCTGGTACCCAACTTCCCAGCCCTCTCACCGTCCACCGGCTTGTCCTGAGGCCGCGCTTCCACGCTAGGCCCTTTGTCCGAACCTGGAGGGGAGGAAGCTCGGTCGGCCGGGGCAGATCCGGGAGGGACAGGGTCTAGGAGCCAGACCCCGGGTCAGTCCGGCCCCTTCCACCTGACCCCCAACCCCTAGCCTCCGGGCCAGGCCCCTCCGCCCGCCCCCAGGGGTCCAGCTGCGGGCCCAGACTTTGACGGGACCGTGAGCTCCTCAGGGGTTGGAGCGGCGGGGGGCCCATCATAGCTGCCCTGCCTGTCCCCATGCCATTCTCTGGGTGGGGAGCCCCAGAGGGTCCCGTTGTCGGGGGGTGGCCTGGGGCACCCTCCCTAGTCCTGCAGGGCAGCAGGCACAGCCGTGGTGGGGGACAAGGAAGGGGTTCTGCCTAGGGGACCCCCCCCAAAACTGCTCGCAGTCAGCCCAGCCCAGACTGAGGAGCGGAGGACAGGATGCCCTCCACGGGTGGGGCAAGGAGGCAGGGCAACTCAGTGGAGATAGCGTAGGCATGGGAGTCTGGAGACCTCTGTTCCAAGCCTGCTGCTGGGGAAAATCCCTGGGCCTCTGCTGGCCCTTCTAGGAAATGGGGACAACCATCGCTGTTCCATCCTGTGCCTGTTTCCTCACCTGTAAAATGGGGGTTAAGACTGTGAGCCCCATGTGGGACAGGGATTGTGTCCAACCCAACTATCTCGTATCTACCCCAGCACTTAGTACAGTACCTGGCAGATAGTAAGTGCTTAACAAATACTGGAATTATCATTATTATTATTATTACCCCTGCCCTAACCCCGAGGGGGTACTGTGAGGGTAGGTGGAGGGGAATCTGGCTGAAAAGACAGGGAGGCCGCATGGCAGAGGGGAAAGGACCCGGGCCTGGGCAACAGGGGACCTGGGTTCTAATCCAGCTCCACTGCTGGCCTGGAGCAAGTCACTGGGTTGCCCTGGGCCCCCATTTCGTCATCTGTAGAATGAGGGTTAAATCCCTGTTCTCCCTCTTCCTTAGACTGTGAATCCTGTCTGGATCAAGGACTGTGTCTGATCTGATTTTCATGTATCTACCCCAGCGCTTAGCACAGTGCTTGAAACCTAGTAAGCGCTTAACAAATCACCCTGCCTGTGGCCCAGAGCAGCTCACCCATGGGGACCCAGCTTGTGCTGGGAGGCAGGAAGCGGGGGAGGGTCCCCTCCCGGCACCCTCCGAGCTCTTACCTGCCAACGTGTCCTGCCTGAAGCCGGACTCGTCTGTTGCCAGGGGGCCGCTGAGCATGCAGGGGACTTCACCGGAGGTCGGAGATGGGTCTGGGGGCAAGAGAACGGCAAGAGACCCGCCAGCTTTGGAGGCAAAGATGGGGTGACCTGCCCCCTGCACCACTTCCCACATCTGTTCTGGTCCAGATCCCAAGGTCTCCCGGCCCCCGGAATCCCCAGCCCTCCGGGCGACGGGTGAGAAGCCCCCATGCCTGGCTACGAGGCATCATCCTCTCATTCCTGCCCCACCCCCGCTGGACGCAGACTGGCTGACCCTGCCGCCCACACGCAGCTGACCCTGGCGGACACAACCTGGCAATCCGCCCACCTGGAACTGTGACCTGGATGATGTCGTCTGGATCGTCCGGTTCCACCTTGATGGTTCGCAGGATGCTCAGCTCCCCGGAGGGCCCTGGGGCAGGGACGGGGAGAAAGTAGAGGGGAGGGGGCTCACTGCAGCCCCTGGCCGGACCAGGGGACGGAAGGATGGACAAAGAGAACCACTGCTCCCCTGCCCACCCCCCATCCCCAGACACTGAGGGGGCCGCTGAACACGCTGGAGACATCGGGACCCGGAGTGCTGGCTCTGTCCTGCCCACCAGGGAGCATGTGGGGGAGAACCTAGCAGCGGGATGGACAGGGTGGTGGGTCTGCCTGGGACATGGGAACCCAGGGAAGTTAGGACCCCACCTCCCACCCGCCCCCCTTCCCAGGCCAGGACCAAACCGGAGAATATCCACCGTGCCCCACCCCCAGCCCCTCAGGCCCATTCATCCCGGGAGGAGGAGCTGACAGGGTCCCCAGAAACACAAGGGGGGAAAGAAAGGATCCTTCCCAACGGGGAAGCAGGACAGCATGGTGGAAAGAGACTGGAGCAGGGGGTCACGGGCTCAGGAGAGCTGGCTTCTGACCCCAACTCCACCCCTGCCTACTGTGCGGTCTTGGGCAAGTTGCTTAACCTCTTTGGACCTCACTTTCTCCCTCTGTAAAATGGGGATAAGAGGCTCGATGTCACTCCCTAATACTGGGAGCCCCATGTGGGATGGGGACGTCATCCAATCGGATTGCCCTGCAGATGCCCCAGTGCTCAGCACACTGTTTGGCTCAGAGTGGGCCCTGCATCAGCCTGCTTGTCTGGGGATTCAGGGGGACACTCCCACACCCCGGGCCCGGGCCCTCTGCCCTGCCCCCACCCTCAGCCTCCGGGCGCTGGGTTACCGGGCTCACAGTCTGCCGTGACACCACACTGCTCCAACCTGCGGGATCCGAACAGACCCGGGCGAGGTGAGGGACCGTGGGGAGGGTCCGGGCAACCCCCAACGCGGATCAGAGGGGGCCACCGGCCTGGCCTCGGCTCCGGGCCCAGGCTCCCAGGATGGTGGGGGGCTGGGGGAAGGGTGCCCGAGGGGAAGGTTGGACCCCGGGGAAGGGAAGCCCTGACCCTCTGTGGACACCCCGCTCCCCTGTCAGCTGTGCAGAGGCATATGGGGCCTCCGTTCCCACGGGCCTGGGCAGACAGCCCCCACCCCCACCTCCACCCCACCGGGGTCACCCACGGCTCCAGGCGGGCGGGTTGGGACAGACTCACCGGCCAGTATGCCCCAGGCTGGCTGACCTCTGACTGTCGGCTGGGCACTCGTCCGAAGGGCTGGCCGGCTCCGCCTTGGTGGGGTCTTTGGAGAATTTGCTTCCTGTGGCGGGTCCAGGGGTGGGGGGGCCTCAAGGGAGACAGCCTCCCCCAGGCCCCCTGGGGCCCTCCCCTAGATCCTGACTCCTCCATTCCTGCTGTCCAGAGTCATGGGAGTAACTCCGGCTTGGGGTGGGGGAGGGGTTCAGGGGCAGCCCATAGGGGAGTCACCAAGAGGTCTCCTGGGCATCTAGAGCAGGGGAACCCCTCCTGTCTCCCCAATTCACCCTAGGCACCCCAAGGCCTGTGGCCTGGGACTCCAAATCCTTGGTTTCCCCCAGCCCAGGACCCCCAGCCCTCTTTACAAACCTGTAAAGATCCGTTCATCGAACATCCTGGGGGGCGGGAGAGATGGGAGAGAGAGGAAGGGGAGGGAGAGAGAAGAAGGGGAGGGAGAGGGGAAGGAGAGAGAGAGAAGACCTCAGCACTTCGGGGGCTGCCACACTTGACTTTGGGCAACAGGACTGGCCTCCTGGCTGACCTAGACACCACTATCAGAGGGCTACTGCTCCCCCATCCCTAGCTCTCCCTCAGTGACCACGTGGACCAAACCTCTCCCGGACTCTCCGCCAGTGACCCAGCCTGGACCATCCCACACTCCTGAATCTCCCCTCTCCACCTCTGACTGAATCCCCCTAGTGATCCAGCAGGGCGTCCTGCAAACACCAGGTTCCCTGAAGAAGAAGCGCCCAGACCAGTGCTCTACATAGGGTCAGCACCCCCCCGGTCCCACCCTGGTCTCCCCAGCCCGGGCACCTCTTGATGACGAAGTGGACCCCATGCCGCTCCTCCAGGATGCGTTTGAGCTTGGGCACACCGTAGGTGCAGGGGCGCTTGAACGGGATCTTGTCGGGAATCCCGACGATCTCCACGGCCTCGGGGTCACAGGCGATCTTCCGGTACGGCACTGGAACCATGTGGTCCAGGCCCAGGGCTTCCGCTGTGCAGGCCGAGGACCGGGGGAGGATCTCAAAAGCTGCCATGTCTCCGCCCCTCCATGATCCCGGGGATGGCCACCGCCTGGCACACATCGCCCTCCCCACCGGGGCCCTTTCCCGGACAGGTGATGGTCGCAGGATGGCCACCCCAGCCACTGACCGTAGCGACTATTGAAGAGGATCTGGACGCATTCCCTCAAGGTGTTGATGTCCTCAGTCTCCCTGATGAAGCTGTCCCATTTCTCTATCGAGACAAGGATGGCACCGATAGCCACTCCGGGGTTGGCACCGTTAGTCACTCCGGGGTTTCCCGGCCCCCAGCTCCCTTGCCCGTCCCCCGTCAGTCTGGCCCCAGGGGCTGGACCCCTCCGCCGGGCCGGCCGGCCACTCCTACCGGTCTTGTCGTGGACGATGGAGAACAAGACCCGCTTGGACGTGTGCACGTTCTGGATGAGTGGCCCGCCGGCTTTCTGTCCTGGAAGTGGGGGAGACGCGGGGAGGGAAGCCACATTAACCACGGGGACCGAGGAGGGCGGCACGGTCCGGGAGCCAGGAGAGCGGCGTTCTAATCCCTGCTCCACCCCCAGTCTGTCACTGCTGCTAATAATAATAATGGTTATTATTATTAATAACGGTGGTATTTGTTAAGTGCTTACTATGTGCCAAGCACAGTTCTAAGCTCTGAGGTAGATCCGAGCTGATCAGGTTGGACACAGTCCCTGTCCCATACGAGGCTCACAGTTTCAATTGTCATTTTACAGATGAAGTAACGAGACACAGAGAAGTTAAGTGACTTGCCCAAGGTCACACAGCAGACAACCGGCAGAGTCGGGATTAGAACCCACATTCTCTGTCTGCCAGGCCCGTGCTCTTGTCACTAGGCCACGCTGCTTCTCTGCGAACTCTCAGTTTCCTCATCTGGAAAACGGGGAGCCGACCCTTGCCCGTCGCCGGCACGGGGTGAGGCGGTGGCAGAGAGTGTTGGGGTTCATAGGATCAAAGCCCCGTGGGGGCCACGGTCCCGGGCCGTGATCTCAGAACACAGGGGCCCGAGTAACGCACGCATGGCTCTGAACGCATGGGAAATTCCTGAGGGTGTCATCACTGCAAGGGCAGGGGGGACACCGACTCGCAGAGAATGGGAGGTTTCGCCCATCTGCTTTCCCATCCACCACCCTACACCGAAGCATCTCTGCACAGAGATTGTGTAGCTTGGCCAAGGTCACCCAGCTGCAGGCCGGGGGTGAAGCCAGGACCGGACGCTGGATCTCCCCCTACCCATCACGTCCCCAAACCCTGGGGCCTCCTCCCCAAGGGCCCTGCAGGCAAAAGCGTTACCACAGCAGTCGGCGAACTCCTGGGTGGGTGGGGCCTTCTGCTCGGTGGGTGGGCGCGGCAAGGCGAGGTCGCTGGCCGGGTTGGGGCCAGGCACGCTGACCGGCCCCTCGGCCTTCAGGTCCAGGGCTCTCTGGCTGGGCAGCGTGACACCATACAGGAAACCCGCCACGGCCACGGGGGCCGGAGCGGCTGAGGTGACCGGGGGGACAGGGAGGTCCAGGGCAGGCAGTTTGGGGGCGTTGGGGCCGGGGCCTTGGGAGCCCCTAGGAGCCCCCGAGACGCTGCTCGGCTCCACGCCGCTGACCTCGGACTCCCGGCTGGTGTCCTCGGCTGGCCTGATGGAAAGGGGGAGACAGAGACAGAGACACCCAGAGAGATAGAGAAAGAGCGAGAGCGAGAGAGTCCCAGACAGACAGAGCAGAGACAAGGAGAGGTCCAGGGAGACCAGACGCACAGCCAGAGAGACAGAGAAACAGAGACACCAAGACAGAGAGGGAGTTAGAGTCACACAGAGACACGGCAAGAGACAATCCCACCCCTACCCAGGACAGCGAGATGGCAAGACAAAGGGACAGGGGGGCAGGTGCAGTTGGGGAAAGAGAAAAGCATGCCCCCGCCCCGCCCCCGGGGCACACCTGCGCAGGCGGAAGCGGATGCGATGGCTCTGCTCCAGGATGGCCAGCAGGGCAGTGAGGTCGTAGTCTGCGGGCCGGCGGAAGGCCAGGCCGTCCGGGAGTCCCTGCACGCCCAGCAGCCCCGGCTCCTTCAGCAGCTTCTCGTAGGGCAGCGGGACCACCGAGGTCTGGCCCAGGGCTTCACCTGGGGGCGCGGGCACGGCACGGGGTGGGCCGGGGGGAAGGCCGAGGCAGTGAGAGCCCAAAGCAGGGAGTCCCCGTGACAGTCAGCACCGCCCACCCCACCCGACCCAGCTTTGCCAAAGAGACTTCTGTCCCATGACCCAACAGGTGGGCCCCCCGCCAACACCGGACCCCCGACCCACACAAGCAGGGCCCAGGGGGGCAGCTGTAGCCCTCATAAGGGGTCCAAGCAAACAGAGCCCAGAGATGGGGGGAGTCTTCCCTTCTCCAGAGGGAGAGGGGATTGCGGGGCCAGAGGAGGGGTTGGAAAAATCCACCTTTCCCATGTGGTGCGGGGGGAATCCTGGCTGGGCCGCTTATGGACAGAAGCTGAATAAGGGAATGGGGCTGCCCCTTCCGTGGGCAGCAGGAGCCCCCCACCCCCCATCCTGCCCCCGGATTGATAATCAGAGGTCAGCAGGCCCACAGGCCCAGAGCTCAAGCAGCCTCGCAGACAACTAGCGGCCTGCAAGGGCCCACCCGACCCTGGGTCAGGTGAAGGAGTCCTTACTGTACAAGACGTCAAACACCTCCTCCACCATCTTCCGCAGCAGGAAGACATCAGAGCCGGGGTCGGCAGGGGCCCGGGCGTCACCCCGAGCGCGGTCCCGGCCCTTCCTGGGGATGCCCAGTTCCGGCTCCGGGCGCCGGTGCCCTCCTGTGGATACCAAGCGGGAGGGGCTGGGGCACAGCTTGCCCCTGGCACTATCTCCCACCCCCACCCAGGCCCAAAGATGTCAAGCACCTCACCCACGGACACGCGGCACCCAGAACGGCTCCAAACCCAACCAGAAGCCTGGTTACATTCATTCATTTAATTGTATTTACTGAGCGCTTACTGTGTGCAGAGCACTGTACTAAGCGCTTGGAAAGTACAATTCAGCAATAGAATCGTGACCCCAATTGTGAAGGCAACAGCACCTGTAACCCCACCACATCTGCTGAGAAGCAGCGTGGCTCACTGGAAAGAGCACGGGCTTTGGAGTCAGAGGTTATAGGTTCAAATCCTGGCTCTGCCAATTGTCAGCTGTGCGACCTGTATATATGCTTGTACATATTTATTACTCATTTATTTATTTATTTATTTATTTTACTTGTACATATCTATTCTATTTATTTTATTTTGTTAGTATGTTTGGTTTTGTTCTCTGTCTCCCCCTTCTAGACGTGAGCCCACTGTTGGGTAGGGACTCTGTCTATATGTTGCCAACTTGTACTTCCCAAGCACTTAGTACAGTGCTCTGCACACAGTAAGCGCTCAATAAATACGATTGATGATGATGATGATGACTTTGGGCAAGTCACAACTTCTCTGGGCCTCAGTTACCTCATCTGTAAAATGGGGATTAAGACTGTGAGCCCCTTGTGGGACAACCTGATCACCTTGTAACCTCCCCAGCGCTCAGAACAGTGCTTTGCACATAGTAAGTGCTTAATAAATGCCATTATTATTATTATCTGTTCTGGGGGCGGGCGGGGAATGTCTGTTTGTTGTAGCGTACTCTCCCGAGGACTTAATACAGTGCTCTGCAGACAGTAAGCGCTCAAGAAATACGGCTGAATCACTGAATGTCAGCCTGAACCCTTGTCCCTCATGACCCCTTCCACCTCAGCTTTTCCTGAGGTCCCACTGGTGGCCGGGGTGGCGGCGGGGGTGGGAGGGGAGGCTCCCCCAGCCCCAGTACAGCACAGGGGTAGGGTGGATGGGGGGGCTCTCCCCAGCGGCAGCACAGCACAAGGAGAGAGTGGGGAACAGGTCACAGTCTCAGCCCCAAAATAAACCTGCTCAACTATATATAGCCGCCAACAGACAGCCTGTAGTAGGGGTCAGGGGAGCCTGGGGTTGTGGGGGGAGGCTGAAGGGGCTTCAGCTAATGCAGCTGCTCCTTCCCTGGGCCTAACCCCAGCCCCCTCCCCAGTACCCTCTCTTTCTTGATCAAAGACCCCCCCAACATAAACCAGGGCAACCAGGCTGCCCCTACCACGCTTCACGTCCCACCCCCGGCCCTGGCTAATCTCCTTTCTGCAGGGACAGAATGAGAAAGAGCAGCCCCCGTCCCCCGCTCCCTCGCTGGTCGAGGTCTCTAAGACAGGGCCGGCAGACATGTCAGGGAGAGAGTAAGGAGGATGGGAGGAGAGGAGGTGGAAGGAGAGGAAGTGAGGGGACCAGGAGGGGAGGCAGGAGTCCAGTCCTCCTCTCCCCGCAGATCTTCCAAAACGGGGAGCAGCTGCTGACCCATACCCCAGAGGGACCCCAAATTAATGGGGGATCGTAACAGGCAGATACGGGCTCAGGCGGGCAGGCAGACAGGTGAACAGGTGGGCAGGGTGGGGCGGGCACTCACGGCAGAACCTCAGGAAGTCGGCCTGCAGCTCCTTCCGTGTGTTGAGAAAGACCCGGCCCTTCTCCGAGCCCACCAGGAAGGTGCTCTCGTCGTGGACGGCGATGCAGGCCACCTCCGCGTTCAGTTTGGACAGGGCCGAGCACTGAGGGGCAGGAGAAATGGTCTCTCCGTCACCCCACGCCCTCACCCTGCTGCTCCCTTGATGAAGGTCGGGCTCACCCCGGAGGGGTCGGGGGCTCTGAGGGGTCCCTGTGTCAGTCATTCTGTCATCTGTTCACCTCCCCTTGGTCCTCTCGGTTGCCCTGGTGGAGGGGTGGCGGGGGCAGGGGAGGACCAAACAGACCCTGGCCTCAATTGAGCTGGGCAGGGGTC
Source organism: Tachyglossus aculeatus (assembly GCF_015852505.1). Classification (NCBI taxonomy): domain Eukaryota; kingdom Metazoa; phylum Chordata; class Mammalia; order Monotremata; family Tachyglossidae; genus Tachyglossus; species Tachyglossus aculeatus. The sequence continues at coordinate 59,067,131 of NC_052082.1, read as the reverse complement.
CTGGGAGGTACTGAGAGCATGCCCAGGTCGTCTGCCCACCTCCCCTGTGCCTGTCGGCAGTGTGGCCTAGCAGGGAGAGCAGGGTTGGGGGCAGGGCAGGGAGACAACAGAAGTCAGAAGACCTGGGTTTTGGTCCTGGCCCTGCCCCCAGTCTACTGAGGGACCTCGGGGAAGTCACTCAACCTCTCTGGGCCTGTTCCTCCTCCGTAAAATGGGAGGGGAACTCAGCTCTCCCAGGTGAGGGACAGGGACCGTACCCGACCTGACGATCTCGTATCCACCCCAGGACTTACCCCGGTGTTCGGAACTGAGTGAGTCCTGAATAAATACCACCAAGAATGAACTATGTGCCAATCACCCAGACTACCTCGTGGGTACCCCAGGACATGTAAGGGAGAGGAACATCCGGAAACACCCTGAAAGGGGGCAGAAGGGGTACCCCTGGGGCACCCATCAGGGAGCTTGTGCAATGGAAATCAACACTGCTGTGCAAGCTCACTGACCCAAGCATCTGGTCCTGCCCACCTCCACTGCTCACAGGTACCTGACCCCTTTTCCACTTGAGAAGGCCAGTGTGTGTGGTGGGGGGGGGGGGGGGGAGAGGGGAGGGTCCCCCTCCCCAACCCAGTGATCCCACCCAGTTTGTCCAGTTGCCACCACCCAGACAACTGGCTGCCCCACCCCACCCCACTCCACTCACCATGGAGTCTAAGGCCGACACCAGGCTGGTGACAATCTCATCCTTGCGGGAGAATTCTGGGGTCCAGGCTTCCGGCCCGGAGCTGTTGCCTGACCCATCCCAGGGGCGCCCAGGCAGAGCCATGTCCACCTAGAAAACAAGGAGGGGGAAGGAGACAGGTGTGAGCCCCGGCCCCCGCCGCTGAAGCCGGAGGCTCCTCCGGGCCCAGACCCCCGCCCCGAGTCCCTCCGAGCCACCAGGCCGCTCCTGACCGTCACTTTCGAGGCTGCCCACCCCATCACCCCCTCCTACGAATCAACTCTCCTCTCCCGCTGCTCCAAGCTCGCGCTCCTTGCTCCTCCCAGGATAATGCCTCCTGCCTGTCTCCCCCAAAATGGAATTCCCTCCGGAGCACAACCCTGTCCTCCCTGAGGGCCCCTGACTATAGCCACCGTCTCCAGGGGCCCTTCTCTGATTTATCCTCATCTCCCTGCCTCCCTTCAAAGGCCCCCCTCAACACACACAAACGCTCATCCACACCCACGCAGAGGCAGCCAGCCATTACGTGTTGGCTAGCGAACCCCAGGAGAAGGCTAATCTGAATTCCTGTCCAGGATCCCCACAACCAGCATCCGGAACAGGGCCGGAGGGGACCCCGAGGGTGGTTTTGCCTTCGTCGCCCACTCCCCCCGACAGCGTCAGCCCACTAGACTAGCTCCGGCTGGGCTGGGGGCTGCGTCTCCTGCCCGCCGCCCCGGGGAGGTGGGGCAGTGAGGTTTTTCTGGTTGCCCCACATTCCCCAAGCCGTGGGCTCGGCAAGCCCGGGCCAGCCAGAGGGTCCAAGGATGAACTCTGCCAGAGGTGGGAGCCGGAGTGGGGGCACCCACTGCTCCCAATCCCAGGTGCCCCCCAGCCCACATGGATGCTGCAAGCTAGAGATGGGGGTGGATGGGGGAGATGTCCCGGCCCCAATGAGGGACCCAGGCCCCCGAAGGGGAGGTGGGCAGCGGGAAGGGCCCGTGAGCAGGGGGTGGGAGTGGGGAGAAGCAGGGGGGCCGTGGGCAGGGGCCGCGGGCGGCAGCTCCAGTCGCTGTGAGAGGGATGAGAAATCGCAATCCTAATTCCGGGCCCCCCGGTGTCCATGGCAACCGCTGCGGTCTCCCTGGCAACTAATCTCGTGGTATTTGAACAATGTGACCGGGGCCTTTAATCTCCCCAACCTGGAAATCTTCCCGCCTGCTGAGCCCGCAGGGGCTTCGCGGAGAGGGGGATGGGGGGATCCGGGGGTGGGGGGCTGCTTTGGAGAAACTGACCCTCATTCACACCCATCCCAAGCCCCACCTCCCATCCCTCTCCGGCTCCCCCCTCCCCCCTGTCCTTTCCAGGCACCCGGGGCCCAGTCTGCCCTGGGTGGCCGTTCAATCGATCAATCACATTTATTGAGCTCTGGCTGTGTGCAGAGAACTAAAGGAGTGTCTAGTAGAGCAGTGTGGCCTAGTACACAGCCCGGGAGCCAGGACGCCTGGGTTCTCGTCCCAGCCCTGCCCCCGGTGGCCTGCTGTGGGATCGTTATTGACCTGCTCCGTGCCTCAGTTTCCTCAGGCTGCACCCTGGGGATAATAATGATGGCATTTATTAAACGCTTACTGTGTGCAAAGCACTGTTCTAAGCGCTGGGGAGGTTACAAGGTGATCAGGTTAGACCGTGAGCCCACTGTTGGGTAGGGACTGTCTCTATATGTTGCCAATTTGTACTTCCCAAGCGCTTAGTACAGTGCTCTGCACATAGTAAGCGCTCAATAACTACTATTGATGATGATGATGATGATCAGGTTGTCCCACGGGGGGGCTCACAGTCTTCATCCCCTTTCATTCATTCATTCACTCAATCGTATTTATTGAGTGCTTACAGTGTGCAGAGCACTGGACTAAGCGCTTGGGGAGTACAAGTTGGCAACAAATAGAGACGGTCCCTACCCAACAGTGGGCTCACAGTCTAGAAGGGGGAGACAGAGAACAAAACAAAACATATTAACAAAATTAAATAAATAGAATAAATATGTACACATAGAGTAACATACATACAAACATATATACGTATATACCTCATTTATGAGGTAAATGAGGCCCAGAGAAGTGAAGTGACTTGCCCAAAGTCACACAGCTGACAATTGGCGGAGCTGGAATTTGAACCCATGACCTCTGACTCCAAAGCCCGTGCTCTTTGCACTGAGCCACGCTGCTTCTCCGATGGGAGCCCCGTTCTCCCGGCCCGAGGTGGGGAGCCTGGCTGGGGCGGGGCTCGTGTCTGAGGTGAAGACCCCTGCATCTGCCCCGGCTCTTGAGCCGAACTATGTGCTGAGCAACAGCTGCCGTCATCATTATTATGACTAATATTGACACCAATCATAACTAGAGTCTTGTGGGCCGGGAGGCTGAGCCGGAACGCTGCACAGCACTGCAAGGTGGGGAGGAGACCCCCCACCCCAGAGCCCCATAAGCTCTGGAGTCAGAGCACCAAGGGGCCCGTGACCTACTGAGTAACATAATAATAATAATAATAATGGCATTTATTAAGCGCTTACTATGTGCAAAGCACTGTTCTAAGCGCTGGGGGGGATACAAGGTCATGAGGTTGTCCCACGTGGGGCTCACAGTCTTCATCCCCATTTTACAGATGAGGGACCTGAGGCCCAGAGAAGTGAAGTGACTTGCCCAAAGTCACACAGCTGACAAGCTGACAAGTTATTTATTTATTTTACTTGTACATATCTATCCTATTTATTTTATTTTGTTAATATGTTTGGTTTTGTTCTCTGTCTCCCCCTTCTAGACTGTGAGCCCACTGTTGGGTAGGGACTGTCTCTATATGTTGCCAATTTGTACTTCCCAAGCGCTTAGTACAGTGCTCTGCACATAGTAAGCGCTCAATAAATACGATTGATGATGATGATGATGAAGTGGCGGAGCCGGGCTTTGAACCCATGACCTCTGACACCAAAGCCCGGGCTCTTTTCCACTGAGCCACGCCGCTTCTCCTGACATCACTGGGGATGGGGCAAGGGCCCGGCGGATACTGACCCTCCCGCTGGACAGGTGTCCCAATGCTCTCTATTTTTACAGTATTTAATAATAATAATAATAATTGTGGTATTCGTTAATCTCTCACTATGTGCCAGACACTGTACTGAACGCTGGGGTACGTACAAGTAAATCGGGTTGGACAAAGTCCCTGCCCCATGTGGGACTCGAGGTCTCAATCCCCGTTTTACAGATGGGGTAACTGAGGCCCAGAGAAGTTAAGTGACTTGCCCAAGGTCACACAGCAGACAAGTGGCAGGGCCGGGATGAGAACCCAGGTCCTTCTGATTCCCAGGCCCAGGGTCTATCCACTAGGCCACGCTGCCTCTCTGGCCACGAAGGGAGGGAGAGGCCAGAACGGATCCTGCCAACACCCCCAATCCTGCCCAAGTCCCCCGCTGGACCACTGCGCCCGGAGCTGCCCGGCTCCCTGGAGTTCCCAGCCCCCAGTCACAGTCTTTCCGGGGGCCAGGAGTTTCCCTGTGTAGCTCCCCTTCCCTGTGCCCTTTAGCTCCTCCTGCTCCTCCCTCTCATCAATAATCATATTTATTGAGCGCTTACTGTGTGCAGAGCACTGTACTAAGCGCTTGGGAAGTACAAGTCGGCAACACATACCCAACAGCGGGCTCTCCCTTCCCACTCCCCTGGACCCTCCCATGCCCCAGCGCCTCAGCCAAGGTGCGTGGGCAGCAGGGGTGGGGGGACAACCTGGACTAATTCCACCCCACCCCACGGTACTTGTGTATATATGTACCTATCTATAATTCTATTTATCTTAATGCCTGTTTACTTGCTTGGATGTCTGTCTCCCCCCCTTCTAAACTGGAAGCCCACTGTGGGTAGGACTGTATTGGTGAATTGTACTTTCCAAGCGCTTAGTACAGTGCTCTGCACACAGTAAGCACTCAATAAATACAATCGAATGAATGAATAATTCCCTAGTTATTGCAGGGCATTTTTATTAAGTGCTCCCAACCAATGGTATTTATGGAGCGTTTACAGTGTGCTGAGCACTGATTGTACTCAACGAGAGGAAGAACACAATACAGCAGATTGTATTGTACTAAACAATTGTACTAAATTGTACTGTATTGTACTAAAGCACTTAGTACAGTGCTCTGCACACAGTAAGCGCTCAATAAACACAATCGAATGAATGAATAATTCCCTAATTATTGCAGAGCATTTTTATTAAGTGCTCCCAACCAATGGTATTTATGGAGCGTTTACAGTGTGCTGAGCTCTGATTGTACCCAACTAGAGGAAGAACACAACAGATTATATTGTACTAAACAATTGTACTAAATTGTACTGTATTGTACTAAAGCGCTTAGTAAAGTGCTGTGCATACAGTAAGCGCTCAATAAACACAATCGAATGAATGAATAATTCCCTAGTTATTGCAGAGCATTTTTATTAAGTGCTCCCAACCAATGGTATTTGTGGAGCGTTTACAGTGTGCTGAGCAGTGATTGTACTCAAGGAGAGGAAGAACACAATACAACAGATTGTATTGTACTAAACAACTGTACTAAATTGTACTGTATTGTACTAAAGCGCTTAGTACAGTGCTCTGCACACAGTAGGCGCTCAATAAATACAATTGATGATGATGAACAGAGTTGGCATGATCCCTGCCCTCAGGGAGCTTAGAGGCTGATAGGGAAGACAGATAATTAATCAATCAATCATACTTATTGTGTGCTTTAAATAATAGGGTTTATTATGGAACAAGGACTGAACGAAGCACGGGGGTAGATACGAGATCGTCAGGTTCCACATGGAACTCACAGTCTAAGTAAGAGGGAGAACAGACATTGAATCCCCATTTTGCAGATGAAGGAACTGAGGCATAGAGAAGTTGTGACTTGTCCAAGGTCACACAGCTGACAGGCGGTGGAGCCGGGATTAGAACCCAGGTCCTTTGACTCCCAAGCCCGTGCTCTTTCTATTAAACCCTGCTGTTTCTCACTGCTTACTTTATTTGGAGCCCTGTACTAGGGACTTGGGAGAGTACTCGATAAAAGAGCTGCAAGACATAGTCCCTTCCCACAAGGAGTTTACAATCTAGAGGGGGAGACGGATATTAACAAAAATAAATTATGGATATGAACATAAGTGCTTTGGGGCTGAGGATGGGGTGAATAAAGGGAGCAAATCCAAGTGCTAGGGCAATGCAGAAGGGAGAGGGAGTATGGGGAAAATTCATTCATTCATTCAATCGTATTTATTGAGCGCTTACTGCGTGCAGAGCACTGTATTAAGTGCTTGATAATGATAGCATTTATTAAGCGCTTACTGTGTGCAAAGCACCATTCTAAGCGCTGGGGAGGTTACAAGGTGATCAGGTTGTCCCACGGGGGGCTCCCTGTCTGCAGCCCCATTTTACAGATGAGGGAACTGAGACCCAGAGAATAATAATAATGATGGCATTTATTAAGCGCTTACTATGTGCAAAGCACTGTTCTAAGCGCTAGGGAATTTACAAGGTGACCAGGTTGTCCCACGTGGGGCTCACAGTCTTAATCCCCGTTTTACAGAGGAGGGAACTGAGGCCCAGAGAAGAAGTGACTTGCCCAAAGTCACACAGCTGACAAGTGGCAGAGCCGGGATTTGAACCGATGAACCGAAGAGCCCGGGCTCTTTCCGCTGAGCCACGCTGCTTCTCTATGAAGACGTAGTCAAGGTAGGTCTCTTAGAGAAGCAGTGTGGCCTATTGGAACGAGGCCGGGCTTTGGAGTCAGAGGTCATGAGTTCAAATCCCGGCTCCGTCAATTGTCAGCTGTGTGACTTTGGGCAAGTCACTTAACTTCTCTGTGCCTCAGTTCCCTCATCTGTAAAATGGGGATGAAGACTGTGAGTCCCCTGTGGGACAACCTGATCACCCTGTAACCTCCCCAGCGCTTAGAACAGTGCTTTGCACATAGTAAGCACTTAATAAATGCCATCATCATCATCATCATCATCACAGGCCTGGGAGTCAGAAGGACAGGTGTTCTAATCCCAGCTCTGCCGCTCGTCCGCTGTGTGACCTTGGTGAAGTCACTTCACTTCTCTGGGCCTCAGTTCCCTCATCTGGAAAATGGGGATTAAGACTGAGCCGCATATGGGACATGGACTGTGTCCAACTGACTGTTTTGTATCTACCCTAGTGCTTAGTACAGTGCCTTGCACATAGTAAGCGCTTAACAAATACCATGAATAAGACCGTGAAGGTGGGAAGAGCGATTGTCTGCCGGATATGAAGAGGGAAGGCGTTCCAGGCCAGAGGCAGGACGTGGGCGAGGGGTCGGCAGCGAGATAGATGAGATGGAGGTGCAGTGAGAAGGTTGGTGTTCTCAAGGAGAAGCAGCGTGGCTCAGTGGAAAGAGCCCGGGCTTTGGAGTCAGACATCATGGGTTCAAATCTCGGCTCCACCAACTGTCAGCTGTGTGACTTTGGGCAAGTCACTTAACTTCTCTGTGCCTCAGGTCTCTCATCTGTAAAATGGGGATTGAAACTGTGAGCCCCCCCCAATGGGACAACCTGATCACCTTGTAACCTCCCCAGCACTTAGAAAAGTGCTTTGCACATAGTAAGCGCTTAACAAATACCACCATTATTGTTATTATTATTAAAATGGGGATTAAGACTGTGAGCCCCCCGTGGGACAACCTGATCACCTTGTAACCTCCCCAACGCTTAGAACAGTGCTTTGCACATAGTAAGCGCTCAACAAATGCCACCATTATTATTATTATTATTATTATTATTATTATTAAAATGGGGATTAAGACTGTGAGCCCCCCGTGGGACAACCTGATCACCTTCTAACCTCCCAGCGCTTAGAACAGTGCTTTGCACATAGTAAGCGCTTAATAAATGCCATTATTATTATTATATCTACCCCAGCGCTTAGAACAGTGCTTTGCACATAGTGCTTAATAACTGCCATTATAATTATAATTAATTATTATATCTACCCCAGTGCTTAGAACAGTGCTTTGCACATAGTAAGCACTTAATAAATGCCATTAAATAAAAAAAGAAGCAAAGTGAGTGGCTTGGGTGGGAGTGGGAGAGGAGACTTCCCTTGAGTGGACCCTCATTTCTCCCTCCCTTCTGCATCAGCTAAGCAATTGAATCTGCAGACCTAAACAACTTGATATTCATTCCACCCACCCTGCCCCACATAAGTACAGTTCCCCCACTAGTAATTTATTTTAATGTCTGCCTTCTCTCTCTAGACTGTGAGCTCCTTGTGGGCAGGGAACATGTCTACCAACTCACCAGTTTTTTCCCCAAGCGTCTAGTACAGTGTTTCACCCCAGGTAAATTCTCAATCATCAATCCCATTGATTGAGTGACTGGTGGGAAGGAGCTCACGTTACTTACATAATTTCTTCCCTCACAACAACGCTACGAGGTAGGGGAGGCGGGTATTATTAACTCTGTTTCAAGGATGAGGAAATTGAGACGCAGAGAGGTTAAGTGAGTTGCCCAAGGTCACAGAGCAGAGGTCAGGCTTGAATCCGGTCGGCCATCTTCCGCTGCCTCTCTAGTATTGTGGGGGCTGTGGGAGGGGAGATGGAGGGCGTCACTCAGCTTGGGGGGAGAGGGGGGCTCACCTAGGTCCAGTGAGGGTGGCCACAGGCCACACTTAAGAACACTGGACACCCTTTTGCCTCTCCCCTCCTTCCCCACATTCAGAACTGGCCATGATCAGAGTGCCCACCTTCAGGCCGGCCCTGCCGCCCCCATGCCCGCAGCCTGTGCCCCTTCCAGGTTTCCTAGTGGTCCCAGCGCAATAACGCGATAATGCCCCCGGCCCCTCCCTCCTGTCCACTCCTTCTGCTTCACGGATTCAGAGAAGCAGCATGGCTCAGTGGAAAGAGCCCGGGCTTTGGAGTCAGAGGTCAGGGGTTCGAATCCCGGCTCCGCCACATGCCTGCTGCGTGACTCTGGGCAAGTCACTTAACTTCTCTGAGCCTCAGTTACCTCATCTGTAAAATGGGGATTGACTGTGAGCCCCACGTGGGACAACTTAATCACCTTGTATCCTCCCCACCGCTTAGAACAGTGCTTTGCACATAGTAAGCGCTTAACAGATGCCATCATCATCATCATCATCATCATCAATCATATTTATTGAGCACTTACTATGTGCAGAGCACTGTACTAAGCGCTTGGGAAGTACAAATTGGCAACATATAGAGACAGTCCCTACCCAACAGTGGGCTCGCAGTCTAAAACATCATCAACATCGTCATCATGGATTCAGCCCCTTACCCACACCAGAGCCTGCAATGGAGAAGGCCAAGTGAACACGCGTGTGCACTCACACACGCACGCTCCCCCCCCCCTCCACCACACACACAGAGTCACTGGAGCAGCCCCGAGAGGGACACAACAGGACACCCAGCACTCTGGCTCCCTTTCTCCTGAGGGACACTGGTGGGGAAGTGGGTAGGGGGAGGTGAGGCTCCCTGCTGAGAGCTCACCTCCTCCAGGAGGCCTTCCCAGACTGAGCCCCTTCCTTCCTCTCCCCCTCGTCCCCCTCTCCATCCCCCCCATTTTACCTCCTTCCCTTCCCCACAGCACCTGTATATATGTATATATATTTTTTACATATTTATTACTCTATTTATTCATTTTACTTGTACATAGCTATTCTATTTATTTTATTTTGTTAGTATGTTTGGTTTTGTTCTCTGTCTCCCCCTTTTAGACTGTGAGCCCACTGTTGGGTAGGGACTGTCTCTATATGTTGCCAATTTGTACTTCCCAAGCACTTAGTACAGTGCTCTGCACATAGTAAGCGCTCAATAAATACGATTGATGATGATGATGATGAAGGCTGGGTTGGGGTCTGTAACCCCTTTTCCTCCACTGCCTGGGCAGGGTGGGGCGCATCACTGAGAAACCTTCTCCCCCAACTCTTGCTCCGAATCCAGACTGTCTCTGGGGGTCTGACGCAGTCCCTTCCCGTCTGCCCAAGGCCCGTCCGCCCCCACGCCAGAGACCCCTCCCACAGCCCCACCAGTGGGGGACTGTGGCGGACGCCCACGGGCCAGACCCAGACCGGGGCGCCCACAGAGAGCCACTGTCCCCCACCCCCAACCGTGTCTCCTCGGACAGTAAGGCTGATGGCCCAGCGTGATCCAGGCCCAGTCGGGGTGGAATTTCACACGCAGTGGGGAGGGAGGGAAATGTAGGAGCGTGGGGGGGGGGGGTTGGAGAAGGGGGGAGGGGGAGTCACCAGAAACCAGAGATGAAATTCCAGCTCCCCTCTGGTCCCACAACAGAGGACCGGACTGTGTGTCTGTGTTTGTTCGCGTGTGTCTGTGTGCAGGGGCGCGTGTGCCCGTGGGGACACATACGCAGGCGTCCTCCGCCCACACCCCCAGCCAACGTAACCGGTTTGTGCCCTCGTCACGGTGCCACGGGGGCCCTTCCTCTCCCCACCTCAGCGGGCTTCCCTGCCCTCCGCCTCCCTGGGCCCTGACCACACTCTCCTCCCACTTCACCCCAGCTCCCGCTCTTTCCCGCTCATCTTCTCCCTGAGCCCCACTCTCGCCTTTCCCATCTCCGTTCCTTGCTTACACCTTGTTCCCAGATCCAAGTTGGGGATGGGGGGCTTAAGGGTCTACAGAATCATTCGTTTGATCATATTTATTTGTACGCATTCAATCTTTTCTGTGCCTCAGTTACCTCATCTATAAAATGGGTATTAAAACTGTGAGCCCCATGTGGGACAATCTCACCCTCCGCTCCCTCCACCGCACCCTCCGCTCCTCCACCGCTGATCTCCTCACCGTACCTCACTCTCGCCTGTCCCGCCATCGACCCCCGGCCCACGTCATCCCCCGGGCCTGGAATGCCCTCCCTCTGCCCATCCGCCAAGCTAGCTCTCTTCCTCCCTTCAAGGCCCTACTGAGAGCTCACCTCCTCCAGGAGGCCTTCCCAGACTGAGCCCCTTCCTTCCTCTCCCCCTCGTCCCCCTCTCCATCCCCCCATCTTACCTCCCTCCCTTCCCCACAGCACCTGTATATATGTATATATGTTTGTACATATTTTTTTTACTCTATTTATTTATTTTATTTATTTGTACATATCTATTCTATTTATTTTATTTTGTTAGTATGTTTGGTTTTGTTCTCTGTCTCCCCCTTTTAGACTGTGAGCCCACTGTTGGGTAGGGACTGTCTCTGTGTGTTGCCAATTTGTACTTCCCAAGCGCTTAGTACAGTGCTCTGCACATAGTAAGCGCTCAATAAATACGATTGATGATGATGATGATCTCACCCCCCAGCACTTAGAACAGTGCTTGGCACATAGTAAGCGCTTAACAAATACCATGATTATTATTATTAGAAGCAGCGTGGCTCAGTGGAAAAAGCCCGGGCTTTGGAGTCAGAGGTCATGGGTTCAAATCCCAGCTCTGCCAGTTGTCAGCTGGGTGACTTTGGGCAAGTCACTTAACTTCTCTTGGCCTCAGTTACCTCATCTGTAAAATGGGGATTAAAACTGTGAGTCCCCTCCTGGGACAACCTGATCACCCTGTAACCTCCCCAGGGCTTAGAACAGTGCTTTGCACATAGTAAGTGCTTAATAAATGCCATCATTATTATTATTATTATTATTATTAATCTTACAGTGCAGAGCGCTGTAGTAAGTGCTTGGGAGAGTAGAATATAACAATAAGCAGACACATTCTCTGCCCACAACAAGCTTACAGTCTAGAACCCCCAATCCAGAGCCAGTGAGTTCAACCACGGGCCAGTCCCCCCTACACTGACCCTTCGACAGCTATCCCCCTAAAAAATGTCTCCTTTCCTGGCATCCTTGGCCAGAGCCTGGCCCGGGGAGGTGGCGGACCCCCTCAGACCTCCCCGTCCCCCTGAGGCCCCCCCCCACCTTCAGAAAAGCAGGAAACCATATCCCACCTCATACGGTGGGGACAAGCAGAGCTTCCGGGTCTCGTTTTCCTTTTTAAAACAGCGTGGTTATTGAGAAATTGCCTGGCCTAGCCAATTACCGCCTCTGCACACTGATTGTATTAAAGGAGGGCGGGCGGGGGAGCCGGTTAACAGCTGCTGTATTGTAATGTCATTATTTAGATTTACCTAACTAGACTTTTTATTGTATTCCATTAACAGGATTCAGAAACCAGTAGCCATTTCCTTCACACAGTGGAAGTCTCCATTAGTCAAAATCCCAACGAGAGACTGGGTGGGAAGTGGCCACTCTGGCAATAGTCACAGGGACTTGAGGCCCAATCAATCGATTGTATTTGTTGAGCGCTTCCTGTGTGCAGAGCACTGTACTGAGCGCTTGGGCAAGTACGACACAATAACACAGTCCTTGCCCACCACGAGCTTATAGTCTAGAGAGGGGGATTCGCAGGGTGACCGGTTACTGCCATCACCACCCTGTCCACCCTACGTCCGACAGCCCCAGTCTCGACGGCCCCTGTTGGGCTCATGCCTGGGGTTTGGGGGGCTTGGGCTTCTGCTCAAAATGCCAAGGAGGCTGCCCTCTGGGCCAGGTCTCCCAGGCCCAACCAGAGGCCACTCAAGAATTGTGGTGTCTTGTGGTCAGCCAGAGCCTGGCCCTCCAAGCCTCCATGCTCCCCACTGTCATCCCTGGACAGTTGGGGGTGGCTCGGAAAGGGTAAGGAGTCCCCTCAGGGCAGCCCAGCAATCAGGCGGCAAAGTGGGGGGCTTTGGGGGCCCAGCCTCTCCCAGGACCATTCCTCAGCATCCTGCCCGCCCCAGGACCTCCTGAGCACAAACTTGAAGAGAGCAGCCGCTTCCTCCTGCCCGCCGCCATTCAATTATTCATTCAATCGTATTTATTGAGCGCTTACTGTGCGCAGAGCACTGTACTAAGCGCTTGGGAAGTACAAGTTGGCAACATATAGAGACGGTCCCTACCCAACAGCGGGCTCACAGTCTAGAAGGAAGGAAAACACTGGGACCCCCGCCCCAACCAAAAACCTCATCAGCTTCGGTTCTCTCCCGCCCACCAACTCCTTCCAGCCACGCAAGCTCTGGGACCCCATTTATTGTTGAGCTTAGTAAGGTGCTCTGCATACACTTCAGCACTCAATAAATATGATTGATTGAATGAATGAATGATCGAGACCCGCTGCCCAGGGTGGTTCGCTTTTCCTCCAGCCCCAGGGGGCTCCCTCAAGGGACTCTCCTACGGGGCCACATCATACATCATGGGGGAGTCCTTCTCCCCCTGCCCCCGGAATCCAGATGGGTGCTGGGGACCCGGACCTCTCCGAAGGCAGCGTGGCCAATGACCAGGGCCAGGAGCCAACTCCGCCACTGGCCTGCTGTGTGACCTCCGCCAAGTCACTCAACTTCTCTAGGCCTCTGTTTCCTCCTCTGTAAAAGCGGGGTAATATCCCTGCTCTCCCTCCCTCCCTCCCTCCCTCTTAAACTGCAAGCCCCGTGAGGGATGGGGGTCGTGACCAACCTGGTTCTCCCATCCCCTTGCCCTGCAGGAAGAGTTCGATGTCATACCTAGACGGGTTTGTTTGGGGAGACATTGCTGAGGAGAAAAACCTACACATTTGGGGTGTTCAGATGTCCCTCCCTCCCCTCCCCAAACACATCATCTGTTCCCCCAAACAAACAGTCAGGAAAGTATTGAGGCATTGACAGGCCCAGCATGGAGCTAACCCCGGACACCCCACCTTCACCGCCCCCCACCCCCCCCCAAGACTGACTCACGTCACAAGGCAGGGGTGGATCAGACAGATCCCCCATGCCCACTGCAGGGGCCAGGGACAAACCTGCAGCCGCCTCGCCAGTGGCCAACTCTAACTCTACTGTTCCCCAAACCTGAGCTCCCCACCCCTGCCATCCCTTCTCCTGTTGCCAAGGGTGTCAACCGGGCAGAGTTTACCCAGGACCACCAAGTGGGCACCTTGGGAGAAGGCACCAGAAGCAAGCCCCAACACCCTCTGCTCTCTGGGCACTTCCACCCTAACGGCGAGAACCCCCAGGGGAGCCCCTGTGTCCCCAACACCTTCTGCTCTCTGGGCATCTCCAGCGAAAACCTCCAGCAGGGCCTCTTCATCCCCAGACATGGGTGCCAACAGGCCTCGGTGCCACCCGGATCCCTCGGGCTGGAGTTGGAGCCCAGAGTCTCCCGGCTTTCAGGGCCTGACCCTGCGGTGGTCAAAAGCCTGGGCCACGGGCCCCCTCACCCTACATGGAGGATCAATTCCTGGTCATGTCTGCATGGGAGCGGCTCCATGGGGCAGTTGAGCATTTGTGGGGGTTGCCAAGTGTGCGCGGGGGCAGGCCCGCACATACTCACGTCCACTCATTGACCAGTCTCCCAGTCCCTGGGGGAAATGTTGCTGCTCCTGGGTGACCCTCACCGTGTCTGGCGAGACACTCCCACACCTCCCCGTGGAGGGCTCAGGTGAGGAGGGTCTCCACCACCGCCACTCCAGGCCTCTGGAACCAGGCCCACACTAAGAGACCTTCTAGAATGTAAGATCTTGTGGGCAGGAAATGTGACTATTTATTGTTATGTTGCACTCTCCCAAGTGCTTAGTACAGTTCTCTGCACACACAGCAAGGTGGGGAGCCAGGGAGACTTTCCCCATCCTTCCGGGGCCAAGGGCCCCACCGCAACTTGAATGGCCACCGGCTCCCCACCTCCGGGTTTGTCCACCTGCTGACCCTTCCGAGCCAGCCGGACCCACCCTGGGCGGGGACTAGTCCTACCCTCTGCCCAGCCAGTCTCTGACCCTCTGCTTTGGCACCAGAGGCGGGCAGAGGGGGTCGGTGAGAAGGGCTGCCTTCCCAATCCCCGGCCATCCTGATCCTCCAAAGATGACCACGTCCGCTCTCCACTGTAGCCTGGAGACAGGCACCTGGGAAGGGGCAGAGGGGGAAGGGGAATCTCACCAAGAAGGACCCCGAGCCGGCCGCCTCCTCCTGGGTCGGAGGGCCCTCGGGTGCAACGACGGCCCCGAACACCGCCAGGCCACGGCGGGTCATGGGGAGCCACGGGAGTGACGGGGTGGGAGAAGGGAGGACTGGGCCGTATGGGCATGGTCATGGAAGCAGGGAGGGAGGGAGGAAGGACCGGGTCACGGGGACCCATGGGAGAAGGACAGGAGAAGAGAGGACTGGGCCATGGGGAACCATGGGACCTGGGCAGGAGGAGGAGGAGGAACTGGGCCACGGGAAGCCACGGGGCAGGAGGAGGGGCCGGATCCTGCATCAGGGGGTGGAATAGCATTTTTGTGGCCAAATC
Organism: Tachyglossus aculeatus; assembly: GCF_015852505.1. NCBI lineage: Eukaryota > Metazoa > Chordata > Mammalia > Monotremata > Tachyglossidae > Tachyglossus > Tachyglossus aculeatus. The sequence continues at coordinate 59,052,104 of NC_052082.1, read as the reverse complement.
AATCAGCAAGAGCCTGAGCCGGGAGTGGCAGGGATTGTGGACAGACACCCCCTTCTCCCCCTCCCCCGCCGCCGATTCTTTCCAGGGCCCCCGGGAAACGCAGCTCCAAAGAGGCAACCTGAGGTCAGCTGGTCCAGGTCCAGCCCCCTACCGCCGGTCAGCCTGGACCCCGGCCACCCCAGCCTGACAGTCACCCGCCAGGGTGTCCGCGGCACAGGTCCCACCCGCCGCACATCCTGCGGTCAAGGAGGGTGCCTGCCTGCCACTCTATCACTCTGCCCTAAATCCCTCTTGCTGCAGTTGCAGCAGCAGCAGTTTCCCTCCCCAACCCAGCCTGACGCCGGATGTTGGGGTCCAGCCAGACACCAGCTCCCCGCTGGTTCTCCCCTTGCCCCACGGCCCCTCTAGAAAACCCCTGCCCTGGGTTGCACGGTAGCCAGTGGGCTGGCAAGCTCTGCCTGCGGTGGCCCTCCCCGCCCCCTGACCCTGACCTCATCCGGTCATTCCGGTCTTGGAGGTCAGAGGAGGCCGGCCACTGCCTACCCCCCATTCATGGACTCCCATTTTAGCCCCTCCCACAGCACTCTGACCCCCAGAAAAATGGCCCCCTAACCCAGGGGATGGGGAGACCCTCTCCCCCCGCCCCTTCAGGGTTATCCTTCCCCCCTTGCGCCCTGAGCCCCCCTCCCCTCGCCCAGTTCTGGCTCCTTTGGCCCCCTGCCCCCTAAGGCCCAGGAGCTGGGATCCAGCTGGGGTGGGGGGGGAGCCAAGATGCCCTTGGACGGGTCAGAGGTCAGCTGGTGTGGCCTGGGCCCCAGACTCAGGATCTGCCCCGCTTCAAGCCATCTCCCCCACCCCATCTCCACCCCGCACCCAACCCCCCTCCTCACCGTGACCCCAATATCCGTCTTGCCCCCAATAGCGCCCGGGAGGGGGGCGCTTCTCACCCACCCATCCCTCCCCCCAACCTTAGCCCCCCAAGCACGAGGGCCCGGCTACTCAGGGGACCCCAAATCGCCCCCCGGCCCCTCCCACGGCTCAGACTGGGCCTCAGAAGGGAGACCCTTCCCTACCGCCGAGTGGACCGGACCCCCCCCCCCAAGTCTGGGATGGGGCCGGGGGAAAGTGGGGCGGGGGGAACTCCCCGAAGACCCCCACAGCCGCCGGGCTAGGAGGATCGGGGGTGGGGTTGGGGGGCTCTTCCTCGTCGGCTGGCTCTCCTCTGGGCACCGGTGCCAGCCGTGACCTCACTGCAGCTGCAGCAGATTCCGCCCCCCGCCCAGCGTCCCCCAACCCCGGCGCTGACAGCTTCCCGCCCCCCTCATCCCTCCCCCCTCGGGCCGGGTGACCCCCTCCCTCGAAATTATAATCCCACTCACATGTCCCCCGCCTTATTTCTTTCCCCCGCCCCGGGGGGATCGGAGTGGGGGGAGGGGGTTGCAGAGAGGAGAGAAGACCCCCCCCCCCAGTAAAAGTTTTTCTTACCTTCGGGGGTCCCTAAATTCTCCAGCCGCCGCCAGGCCCGGGGATCTGGGTTGAATCTGGCTGGAAGGGGCTGGGGGAGAGGGAGGGAGGAGGGGGAGGGAGAAGGACTGGTCCCTCCCCCCTCTCTGGGTCTGCAGGGAAGGGGAGAGGAGGGGAGGGGGCGAACGTCCCCCTAATCCGGGAGAGGAGGGGGAGGAGGAGGAGAAAGAGGAGGAGGAGGAGGAGGGTCCCGGCCCAGGGGGGGTTGGGGGCCGGGGGTGGGGAAAGCGCCCCCCTCCCTTCCCTCCCCCCCCCGCGCGCGTGGGGGTGGGGTGTCCCGGGGGTGTCCCGGGGGTGACCGGGGGTGTCCGGGGAGCAGCCTCTTTGTTCGCTAATCCCAGTAAGATTGAAAGTCATTCGCCCCGTGGCTAATCCCAGCCCCGCGCAACGCCGCCCGCCATTGGCTGGCGGACACCCACCGGGGGAGCCCCGGCCGCCGCGCGGGGCCCGCCCCCACCCCCCCCCGGGAGCGCCGGGCACCGGGACGGGGCGGGGGGCACGGGGGGGGGGAGGGGGGGCAGCGGGAGGAGTGGGGGTCGTCAGCGGGAGGGGGGGCGGGGGGCAGAGGGAGGGGAGGGGACAGTGGTCAGCGGGAGGAGTGGGGGGGTCAGAGGGAGGGGAGGGGTCGGGGGGCAGAGGGAGGGGAGGGGGCCGTGGGCAGCGGGAGGAGTGGGGGTCGTCAGCGGGAGGGGCGGGGGCGGGGGGCAGAGGGAGGGGAGGGGATGGGGGGCAGCGGGAGGGGAGGGGGCGGGGGGCAGAAGGCGGAGTGGGGGGGCCAGAGGGAGGGGAGGGGGTGGGGGTCAGAGGGAGGGGAGGGGGTGGGGGTCAGCGGGTAGAGTGGGTGGTCAGCGGGAGGAGTGGGAGTGGTCAGCGGGAGGAGTGGGGGGGTCAGAGGGAAGGGAGGGGGTGGTGATCAGAGGGAGGGGAGGGGACGGGGGGCAGCGGGTGGAGTGAGGTGGTCAGTGGGAGGGGAGGGGGCAGGGGGTCAGAGGGAGGGGGGACGGGGATCAGCGGGTAGAGTGGGGTGGTCAGCGGGAGGGGAGGGGATAGTGGTCAGCGGGAGGAGGGGGGGCAGAGGGAATGGAGGGCACGGGGGTCAGCGGGTGGAGTGGGGGGGTCAGCGGGGGGGAGGGGGCGGGGGGCAGAGGGAGGGAATAGTGCTCAGCGGGAGGGGAGGGGACGGGGGTCAGTGGAAGGAGTGGGGGTGGCCAGGGGCAGGGGATGGGCCGGGGGACAGCAGAGGGGAGGGGGGGGCAGTAGGAGGAGTGGGGGCGGGGGGCAGCGGGAGGGGGCCAGCGGAGTCAGGTCGGGGAGAGAGAGGTGAGGGGTCCGGAGGAGGTGGGGCGGGGGGCGCTGACCAGCAAGCCGGAGCCATGGAGGACCTGGAGCCCTCCAGCCCGGGCTCCCGGGCCGGCCAGGCCCCGCCCCGCCGGCCCCCACCCGCTCCTCTCCCTCACGGCAGGGCCGCCCCCTTCAGTGCTCCCCCCCCCCCCCCCTTCGCCTCGCCTGACATCTCACCTCCTCCGGGAGGCCTTCCCCGATTCATCTCTCGTCTCCCCATCCCCATGGGGATTGAGACTGTGAGCCCTAAGTGGGACAACCTGATAACCCTGCATAATAATAATACTGATACCATTAATTAAGCGCTTACTATGTGCAAAGCACTGTTCTAAGCGCTGGGGAGGTTACAAGGTGATCAGGTTGTCCCACGGGGGGGCTCACAGCCTTAATCCTCATTTAACAGATGAGGTAACTGAGGCATAGAGAAGTGAAGTGACTTGCCCGAAGTCACTCAGCTGACAAGTGGCGGAGCTGGGGTTTGAACTCATGACCTCTGACTCCAAAGCCCGTGCTCTTTCCACTGAGCCATGCTGCTTCTCAGGCTGTATCTATCCCAGTGCTTAGAACAGTGCTTGGCACATAGTCGGTGCTTAACAAATACCATTATTACTATTATCCCCCAACCCCAATTCGGTCTAATAAATCGTTTCTCTAAATAAAAGAGCTTGGAACAAGTCCCCTCTGCTCCCAGCTTCCTCCCTTTTCTTTTGTGCCCTCTTCTCCCAAAATGAACATATATATATATATATACACAACACACACACACACACACACACACACACACACACACACACTCATCCCCTCCAGTGTCCAATTTAACTACTACCTTCAAAGCCTTACTGAAGGCACATCTCCTCCAAGAGGCCTTCCCTGACTAAGCCCTCCTTTCCTCTTCTAATAATAATAGCAATAATAATTGTGATATTTATAAAGTACCTACTATGTGCCAGGCACTGTTCTTAAGCATTGGAGTTGGACATAGGAAATAGGGTTGGACACAGTCCCGGTCCCATGTGGGGCTCACAATCTCAATCCCCATTTTACAAATGAAGGAACTGAGGCACAGAGAAGTGAAGCGGCTTTCATTCACTAAATCATATTAATTGAGCCCTTACTGTGTGCAGAGTACTGTACTAAGCGCTTGGAAGAGGATGACAGAACAATAAAGACACATTCCCTGCCCACAAGGAGCTTACAGTCTAGAGACGTTTACAGTCTAGACACAAGTTCGCAATCTAATCTTGCCCAAGGTCACAGAGCAGACAAGTGGCAGAGTCAGGATTAGAACCCAGATCCTTCTGATTCCCAGGTCAATGCACTAGGCCATGCCCTTTATTCATCCACACTCCCTGCCCCACAGCACTTTTATGAACATATCTGTTATTTATTTGTTTATATTAATGTCTGTCTCCCCCTCTAAACTCTAACCTCCAGCGTGGCTCAGTGGAAAGCTTTGGAGTCAGAGGTCATGGGTTCAAATCCCATCTCTGCCAACTGTCAGCTGTGTGGCTTTGGGCAAGTCACTTAGCTTCTCTGTGCCTCAGTTACCTCGTCTGTAAAGTGGGGATTAAAACTGTGAGCCCCGTGGGACAACCTGATCACCTTGTAACCTCCCCAGCGCTTAGAACAGTGCTTTGCACATAGTAAACGCTTAACAAATACCATCATGATTACTATTATTGTTATTGTGAGCAGGCAATGTGTCTGTTATATTGTTCCATTGTACTCTCCCAAGCACTCAGTACAGTGCTCTGCACCCAGAAGGCGCTCAAAGAAGCAGCGTGGGTCAGTGGAAAGAGCATAGGCTTTGGAGTCAGAGGTCATGGGTTCAAATCCCTGCTCAGCCACTTGGCAGCTGTGTGACTTTGGGCAGGTCTCCTCACTTCTCTGTGCCTCAGTTCCCTCATCTGGAAAATGGGGATTAAGACTGTGAGCCCCACGTGGGACAACCCGATCACCCTGTAACCTTCCCAGCGCTTAGAATAATGCTTTGCACATAGTAAGCACTTAATAAATGCCATTATTATTATTATTATTATTATTATTATTAATCAACACAAGTGATTCAGGACCTTACTGTTCCAGTCCCTCTGCCGTGTGGATCAATCACTCAATCAATCGATGATATTTATTGAGCACTTAAATGTGCTGTGGGCAGTGCACTGTACTAAGCACTTGGGAGAGTTCAATACGACAGTGTTGGTAGAAAACATCCTTGCCCGCAAATTTACCTTCTCTGTGCCTGTTACCTCATCTGTAAAATAAATACGATTCAATAAATTCAACACATACGACTGAATGAATGAATAAAATGGGGATTAAGCCTTGTGACCTGATTAGCTTGTAGCTCCTCCAGTGCTTAGCGCAGTGTCTGGCACATAATAAGCACTTAACAAACACCATTTTAAAAAAAGGAATTAACAGTCTACAGAGGCAGACAAACAGAATAAATTATGGATTAGGGAAACTAGAATAGTCGTAGACATAAAAGAATCAATCGATCGGATATCTATAGGTAAGTGGCGTGGCTTGGTGGAAAGAGCCCTGCTTGGGAGTCAGAGGTCGTGTGTTCTAATGCCGCCTCCACCACTTGTCTGCCGTGTGACTTTGGGCAAGTCACTTCACTTCCCTGTGCCTCAGTGACCTCATCTGTAAAATGGGGATTAAGACTGTGAGCCCTATGTGGGACAACCTGATAACCCTGGAATAATAATAATGACGGCATTTATTAGGCGCTTACTATGTGCAAGGCACTGTTCTACACGCAGGGAAGGTTACAAGGTGATCAGGTTGCCCCACGTGGGGCTCACAGTCTTAGTCTTAATCCCCATTTTCCAGATGAGGTAACTGAGGCATAGAGAAGTGAAGTGACTTGCCCAGAGTCACAGAGCTGACAAGTGGCGGAGCGGGATTTGAACCCATGACCTCTGACTTCCAAGCCCGGGCTCTTTCCACTGACCCACGCTGCTTCTGTCTGTAACCCAGCGCTTAGAACAGTGCTTGGCACATAGTAAGCGCTTAACTATTTATTATTATTATTATTACTATTGTTATTGTTATTATTATCCCCCAACCCCAGTTCGGTCTAATAAATAGTTTCTCTATTCTGTTCTATTCTATTCTATTCTATTTATTTTATTTTGTTAGTATGTTTGGTTTTGTTCTCTCTCTCCCCCTTTTAGACTGTAAGCCCACTGTTGGGTAGGGACTGTCTCTATATGTGGCCAACTTGTACTTGCCAAGCGCTTAGTACAGTGCTCTGCACACAGTAAGCGCTCAATAAATACGATTGATTGATTGATTTCTCTAAATAAAAGATCTTGGAATAAGTCCCCTCCGCTCCCAGCTTCCTCCTTTTTCTTTCGTGCCCTCTTCTCCCGAAACGAACACCTACACACCCAAAGGCAGCGTGGCTCAGTGGAAAAAGAGCCCGGGCTTCGGAGTCGGCGGTCATGGGTTCAAATCCCGCTCCGCCAATTGTCAGCTGTGTGACTTTGGGGAAGTCACTTCACTTCTCTGGGCTTCAGTTCCCTCATCTAGAAAACGGGGATGAAGACGGTGAGGCCCCCGTGGGACAACGGGATCACCTTGTAACCTCCCCAGCGTTTAGAACAGTGCTTTGCACATAGTAAGCGTTTAATAAATGCTATCATTATCATTATTATTATTACATACACAAACACACATATATACACAAACACACACACGAGCGCCCGAGCTCTAAACCCACGTGGTCTAGAACCCGGTGGGTTCTTTCCCAGGGGAACCGCTAGGGGGCACTGCTGGGCCAGTCCAGGCCGTAATAATAATAGTAATAATAATAATGGCATTTATTAAGCACTTACTATCATCATCATCATCATCAATTGTATTTATTGAGCGCTTACTGTGTGCAGAGCACTGTACTAAGAGCTTGGGAAGTCCAAGTTGGCAACATCTAGAGACAGTCCCTACCCAGCAGTGGGCTCACAGTCTAAAAGGGGGAGACAGAGAACAAAACCAAACATGCTAACAAAATAAAATAAATAAAATAGATATGTACAAGTAAAATAAATAAATAAATAGAGTAGCAAATATGTACAAACATATATACATATATACAGGTGCTGTGGGGAAGGGAAGGAGGTAAGATGGGGGGATGGAGAGGGGGACGAGGGGGAGAGGAAGGAAGGGGCTCAGTCTGGGAAGGCCTCCTGGAGGAGGTGAGCTCTCAGTAGGGCCTTGAAGGGAGGAAGAGAGCTAGCTTGGCAGATGGGCAGAGGGAGGGCATTCCGGGCCAGGGGGATGACGTGGGCCGGGGGTCGATGGCGGGACAGGCGAGAGCGAGGTACAGTGAGGAGAGTAGTGGTGGAGGAGCGGAGGGTGCGGGCTGGGCAGTAGAAGGAGAGAAGGGAGGTGAGGTAGGAGGGGGCGAGGTGATGGACAGCCTTGAAGCCCAGGGTGAGGAGTTTCTGCCTGATGCGCAGATTGATTGGTAGCCACTGGAGATTTTTGAGGAGGGGAGTAACACGCCCAGAGCGTTTCTGGACAAAGACAATCGGGGCAGCAGCATGAAGTATGGATTGAAGTGGGGAGAGACACGAGGATGGGAGATCAGAGAGAAGGCTGATGCAGTAGTCCAGACGGGATAGGTTGAGAGCTTGAATGAGAAGGGTAGCGGTGTGGATGGAGAGGAAAGGGCGGATCTTGGCAATGTTGCTATCATCATCAATCATACTTATTGAGCGCTTACTATGTGCAGAGCACTGTACTAAGCGCTTGGGAAGTACAAATTGGCAACATGTAGAGACAGTCCCTACCCAACAGTGGGCTCACAGTCTAAAAGGGGGAGACAGAGACCAAACATACTAACAAAATAAAATAAATAGAATAGATATGTACAAATAAATTAAATAAATAAATAAATAGAGTAAAAAAATATGTACAAACATATATACATATATACAGGTGCTGTGGGGAAGGGAGGGAGGTAAGATGGGGGGATGGAGAGGGGGACGAGGGGGAGAGGAAGGAAGGGGCTCAGTCTGGGAAGGCCTCCTGGAGGAGGTGAGCTCTCAGCAGGGCCTTGAAGGGAGGAAGAGAGCTAGCTTGGCGGATGGGCAGAGGGAGGGCATTCCAGGCCCGGGGGATGACGTGGGCCGGGGATCGATGGCGGGACAGGCGAGAGCGAGGTACGGTGAGGAGATCAGCAGTGGAGGAGCGGAGGGTGCGGACTGGGCTGTAGAAGGAGAGAAGGGAGGTGAGGTAGGAGGGGGCGAGGTGATGGACAGCCTTGAAGCCCAGGGTGAGGAGTTTCTGCCTGATGCGCAGATTGATTGGTAGCCACTGGAGATTTTTGAGGAGGGGAGTGATATGCCCAGAGCGTTTCTGGACAAAGATAATCCGGGCAGCAGCATGAAGTATGGATTGAAGTGGAGAGAGACACGAGGATGGGAGATCAGAGAGAAGGCTGATGCAGTTGTCCAGACGGGATAGGGTGAGAGCTTGAATGAGCAGGGTAGCGGTTGGGATGGAGAGGAATGTGCAAAGCACTGTTCTAAGTGCTGGGGGGGATACAAGGTAATCAGGTTGCCCCACGTGGGGCTCACAGTCTTCATCCCCATTTTACAGATGAGGTAACTGAGGCCCAGAGAAGTTAAGTGACCGTTGTCCACAGCGGACTTGACATGACTGACTCCATTTTGTATATGCTGACAGTAACCCTCCATTTCTGCAGGCTGAGAGAACAAGTCTGTAACAGATGCCTTCAAGGCCATCAACAAGTAACACCCATCCGAAGAGAATTTACGTCCCTATTACCTGTCTATGCAAGGCCATAGGGCACAAGAATTTACATCCCTATTACCTATCTATGCAAGGCTGGGAACAGAGAACAAAGATAATCTGTAACATCCTGCCGGTCCCAATTCCTGAAATTCCCAAATGCCCCATTCCCGTGTTGCTGTAACTCAAGAAAAGACACAGTGATATTGGGATCGGGGCTGCTTGTCACTCGTACCTCTCCAGGGAGGTGAACGGGCAGGTAGCCACTTTCCTTCTTTGCTGCTCTATCTGAACGCATGTCTCCGAGTCATTTTTCCTATCTGCATCACCACCTTGGGTTCAAGAACCCTGCGGCCGATTTACACCGAGTTAACCTATTTTGCACCCTACTTGTCGATAACAGTGACTTACCCAAAGTCACAGAGCTGACAAGTGGCGGAGCCGGGATTGGAACCCATGACCTCTGACTCCAAAGTCCGTGCTCTTTTCACTGAGCCACGCTGCTTCAGGCCATGGGCACGCTCCCTCCCCTCCTCCTCCACTCCTCCTCCCCTCCATCTCTCCCATCCCTTCCCCCTTCCCCTCATCCCTTCCCCCTTCCCCTCTTCCCTTCCCCTTCCCTCACTCCCCACCCCCTCGAACTCAGGACACAAGCAGGGATGGACATTGGGAGAGCAGAGAGTCGAGGCTGCTCCACCCGGAGAAAACCTATGTGGCCATGGGGGCGTGTATTAATGTGTATTTGTGTACATGGGTGTGGGAGCATTTTTTTAAATGGCATTTATTAAGCACTTACTATGTGCAAAGCACTGTTCTAAGCGCTGAGGGGGTACAAGGTAATCAGGTTGCCCCACGGGGTGCTCACAGGATTCATCCTTTTAGACTGTGAGCCCACTGTTGGGTAGGGACTGTCTCTGTATGTTGCCAACTTGTACATCCCAAGCGCTTAATACAGTGCTCTGCACACAGTAAGCACTCAATAAATGCGATTGATTGATTGATTCATCCCCATTTTACAGATGAGGGAACTGAGGCCCGGAGAAATGAAGTGACTTGCCCACAGTCACACAGCTGACAGTTGGCGGAGCCGGAATTTGAACCCATGACTTCTGACTCCAAAGCCCGGGCTCTTTCCATTGAGCCACGCTGCTGCTCCTTCTTCATTGCAAGCATGCACGTGTAATTGTTCATTCATTCATTCAGTCCTATTTATTGAGCACTGACTGGGTGCAAAGCACTGTACTAATCGCTCGGGAGAGTGCGATGCAACAATAAACAGTGACATTCCCTGCCCACAACAAGCTCACAATCTAGAGGAGGGGCCACAGACAGCAATACAAATAAATAAAATGACAGCAGCTGGGAAGGGGGAAGAGCAAAGTCGGCAAGTCAGGGGCAGAAGGGAGTGGGAGATGAGAAAAAGTGGGATTTGGTCTGAGAAGGCCTCTTGGAGGAGATGTGCCTTCAATAAGGCTTTGAAGGGGCGGGATTGTGTGGGTTTAAGCACTTGTGGGCATGCATGGGTTAATTTGCATGCATTTATGTGCATGTGTTTTTGTGTGTCATATACACTGTGCGCAAATGTGTGTGTTTGAGCACTGTGAGCATATGTTTGTGTGTATATGAATTCCAACATCACCATCCCCATAATAATTATGGTACTTATTGGTTGCTCAGTATATAGCAAACATAGCTAAACCCTGGGGTAGATACAGGGCATCTGGTTATTACTACTTACTGAGCTCCTACTGTATCTGGAATCCTGGACTGAGCACCGGATGACTGAGCACTCCTATGATGGGCAGAGCACTGTTCACCCACTGAACAGTGGGCACCCACTGTGGGGAGGGAGCTGAACTGGGCACTGAAGAAACTGACATATTTCCTCTTGCCTTCAAGACACCTCAGGCTTAACATGTCCAAAACAGAGCTCCTTATCAGCCCACCCAAACCCTGTCCCATCACTGTAGATTGCACCACCATCCTTCCCGTCTCACAAGCCTGTGAGCCCTTTCTAGACTGTGAGCCCACTGTTGGGTAGGGACCATCTCTATATGTTGCCAACTTATACTTCCCATGCGCTTAGAACAGTGCTCTGCACACAGTAAGTGCTCAATAAATATGATTAAATGAATGAATGAACAAGCCCATAACCTTGGCGTTGTCCTTAACTCCTCTCTCTCTCATTCAACCCGCATATCCAATCCATCACTAAATGCTGTCGGTCCCACCTTCACAACATCGCTGAAATCTGCCCTTTCCCCTCCATCCAAACCGCTAAAACAGTTAGCACGTTAAAAACACGTTAGAACAGTCACTCATTCTATCCCACCTGGATTACTGCGTCAGACTCCTGGCTGTCCTCCCCACCTGCTGTCTCTCCCGACTCCAGCCCATAGGTCACTCTGCTGCCCGGATCATTTTTCTACAAATACGTTCAGGACATGTCACCCCACTCCCCAAGAAAACTCCAGTGGTTGTCCATTCGCCTCTCCATCAGTCAAAAAGTCCTCACCATTGGCTTTAAAGCGCTCCACCCCCTTGCCCTCTCCTACTTCGCTTTCTACAACTCAGCCCACACTTGGCTCCTCTAATGTGAACCTTCTCACTGGACCTCCATCTCGTCTATCTCACCACCGACCCCTCGCCCGCCTCCTGCCTCTGGCCTGAAACGCCCTCCCTCCTCAAATCCGACAGTTCCTCTTTCCCTCTTCCAAGTTTTATGGAAGATAAATCTCCTCCAAGAGAGGAGACCAAACCCTCTTTTCCACTTCTCCCACTCCGCTCTGCGTCGCCCTGACTTGCTCCCTGAACACTGAATTTTCACTATGGACCCCAGACACTCTGTTGTCAGGTTGCCAACGCTCTTCCTCATTCTCATGTCCGATCTGATTATAATAATACTAACGATAATTGTGGTATTTGTTAAGCGCTTACTATGTGCCAAGTGCTTTACTTGTACATATTTACTATTCTACTTATTTTCTTAATGATGCGCATTTAGCTTTAATTCTATTTGTTCTGACGACTTGACACCTGTCCACTTTTGTTTTGTTGTCTGTCTCCGCCTTCTAGACTGTGAGCCCTTGTTGGGTAGGGACCGTCTCTATATATTGCCGACTTGTACATCCCAAGTGCTTAGTACAGTGCTCTGCACACAGTAAGCGTTCAATAAATACGATTGAATGAATGAATGAATGAATAGTACAGTGCTTGACGCATAGTAAATGCTTAACAAATACCAATTGGTCAATTAATCGGTGGTTTCTATTGAGCATTTACTGTGTGCAAAGCACTACACCAATCTCTTGGGACAATAAATGGACACGATCCCTGCCCACAAGGAACTTACAGTCTAGAAGGGGAGACATAATAATAATAATGATAATAATAATAATGTATTTGCTAAGTGCTTACTATGTGCCAAGCATGGTTCGTGTCTCCCAAGTCCTTGAGTCATCCCCAACCTCACCCCTCCTCTTGCGCCTGAGCAAATATCTTTAACCCCTGAAGCTCTTCCCTCTCTGTAAATGTATTTGAGTGTCTATCTCTCCCAAAAGACTGCGGTTAAACTCCTCAAGGGGAGAAATCCTGTCAACTAACTTTGAGAAGTAACATGGCCTAGTGGATGGACCATGGGCCTTTGAGGTGGAGGGACCTGGGTTCTAATCCTGGCTCCACCACTTGCCTGCTGTATGACCTTGGGCGAGTCACTTAATTTCTCTGTACCTCAGTAACCTCATCTGTAAAATGGGGATGAAGACTGTGAGCCCCATGTGGGACAGGACTATGTCCTACTTGATTAGCTTGTATCTTTCCCAGAGCTTAGTATAGTGCCTGGCATATAGTAAGGGCTTAACAATTACCAATCCCCCCCACAAACCTTAACACTATTATTAATAATAATATTAATAATTAATAATAATAATGGTACTTGTTAAGCACTTACTATGTTCCAAGCACTGCTCTAAACACTGGAGTAGATACAAGTTAATCAGGTTGGACATGGTTCCTGTCCCATATGGGGCTCACACTCTCAATCCCCATTTTACAGATGAGGTAACTGAGGCCCAGAGAAGTTAAGTTACTCACCCAAGGTCACACAGCAGACAAGTGGCTGAGGTGGAATTAGAACCCAGGTCCTTTTGACTCCCAGGTGGATCTACCCACTAAGCCACACTGCTTCTCATTATTGTCCTCCCCTGAATGCTCAGTACAGCGCTCTGCACAGAATATGTGCTCAATAAATATTGGTGGATCCTCTCGCTTGGAAATGATTGGGGGTCAGGGAAGGGCTGCCCTCTTGGAGAGAAGGGGTCCAAGACTTCGGACAAAAGGCAGATGAGAGGTATGGACCAGGCAACCTGATGCAGGAGGAAACCTGGGGGAGGGGGCTTGCCACTGGGCAGAAGGAGTTGCCACATAATAATAATAATAATAATAATGGCATTTGTTAAGCGCTTACTATGTGCAAAGCACTGTTCTAACAATAATAATAACAATGGCATTTGTTAAGCGCTTACTATGTGCAAAGCACTGTTCTAAGCGCTGGGGGGGATACAAAGTGATCAGTTTGTCCTACGTGGGGCTCACAGTCTTAATCCCCATTTTACAGATGAGGGAACTGAGGCTCAGAGAAGTTAAGTGACTTGCCCAAGGTCACACAGCAAACATGTGGGGGAGCCAGGATTCGAACCCATGACCTCTGACTCCAAAGCCTGGGCTCTTTCCATTGAGCCACACTGCTTGGGGGGGATACAAGGGGATCAGGTTGTCCCCCGTGGGACTCACAGTCTTCATCCCCATCTTACAGATGAGGGAACTGAGGCACAGAGAAGTGAAGTGACTTGCCCAAGGTCACACAGATGACAATGGGAAGAGCCGGGATTCGAACCCATGACCTCTGACTCCAAAGACCGGGCTCTTTCCACTGAGCCACGCTGCTTCACTGGCGGGAGAAGCCAGGGTCACCCCAGAACAGTCTACAGCCCTCTCCCCACCACCGGTCAGGGATTTCCGCGCCTCCTCACACCCCACTTCCTCGGCAGAAGCTGCTGACCGCGTCTCCGCCGCCTCTTAGCTCTCTGGCGACTGGACTGGCTCCGCTCTGAAATAAGAGAAGGTTTGTCCGGCTCTGGGCCCACCAGGGAGAAAGGAGACAGACATTCCACGAGAAGCTTTTCCAGACACTTGGGGGGTGGTCGGGGAGAAAAGTAGGTAAGTAAGTGTGTGTGTGTGTGTGAGAGAGAGAGAAATAGAGAGAGAGATGTTTTCTTTTCTGACTCGCCAAGCTTTGAAATCTGCCTGGAGAGAGGGCCCAGCGTCCAGCACTCAGCCCCAGCCCCCTCCACCAGCCCTGCCCCAACCCTCCAGGATCATCCCATTAGAGAAGCAGCACGGCTCAGTGGAAAGAGCCCGGGCTTTGGAGTCAGAGGTCATGGGTTCAAATCCCGGCTCTGCCCATTGTCAGCTGGGTGACTTCGGGCAAGTCGCTTCACTGCTCTGGGCCTCAGTTCCCTCATCTGTAAAATGGGGATTAAGACTGTGAGCCCCCCCCGTGGGGCAACCTGATCTCCTTGTAACCTCCCCAGCGCTTAGAACAGTGCTTTGCACATAGTAAGCACTTAATAAATGCCACTATTATTATTATTATTATTTCTATTATCCCCTCCACCCGAAGACCCCCAACCCGAGTAATTCTACCGATCTTTCCCTCTTAGTTCCAATCCAGGGGCCCGGAGCAAGGAGCAGGAGACTCTGCTCACTCTTTTGCCCTCTGCCACTGAGCGGCCCATGGTCAAATCATCATCATCATCAATCGTATTTATTGAGCGCTTAGTATGTGCAGAGCACTGTACTAAGCGCTTGGGAAGTACAAATTGGCAACATATAGAGACAGTCCCTACCCAACATTGGGCTCACAGTCTAAAAATCAGTCCAAGAACGGTCAGGATGAACCTTCTAGCCTGTGAGCCCGTTGTTGGGTCGGTACTGTCTCTATATGTTGCTGATTTGTACTTCCCAAGTGCTCAGTACAGTGCTCTGCACACAGTAAGCACTCAATAAATGCGATTGAATGAATGAATGAAATCTTCTCTCTGAACGGGGGGCTAGGAGAGACGTTGCCCCCAACCCAGGGCCTCTCGACCTGACCCCGAAGCCCCTTCTGCCGCCTGCTCCATCAGGGTCTCCTGCCTAGACTGTTAGCCCCTTGCAAGTAGGAATCGCATCTACCAGCTCTGTAGCATTGGACTCTCCCAGGCACTTGGTACAGTGCTCTGCACACAGTAGGCATCTGATAAATACCACTGATTGATGGCACACAGTAGGCATCCAATAAATACTATTGATTGATGGATTGATTGGGTTCTGCGCCAACCTGGGCCTGGGCAGCCAGCCGAGGAGTCGGGAGGAGGAGGGCAGGGCAATAATAATAATAACAATAATACTAATTATGGTATTTGTTAGGTGCTTACTATGTGCCAAGCACTGTTCTAAGCACTGAGGTAGATACAAAGTAATCAGGTTGTCCCATGTGGGGCTCACAGTCTTAATCCCCATTTTACAGATGAGGTTATTGAGGCCCAGAGAAGCCAAGTGACTTGCCCAAGGTCACACAG
The DNA here is from genome assembly GCF_015852505.1 of Tachyglossus aculeatus. Taxonomy (NCBI): domain Eukaryota; kingdom Metazoa; phylum Chordata; class Mammalia; order Monotremata; family Tachyglossidae; genus Tachyglossus; species Tachyglossus aculeatus. The sequence goes on along the minus strand of NC_052082.1, from coordinate 59,036,856 downwards.
CAGACAAGTAGCAGAGCCAGGATTAGAACCACGATCTTCTGACTCACAGTCCCGGGCTCTGTCCACTATGCGGGTCTCCCCGGCTCTCCCGGCTCCAGTGATTTTCCTCCCTGGGTTCTAAATTTAAGGAGGAGAGAGAGGAGAGGGATGGCACAGTGAGAGCGGAGGGGGTAACCATGGCTGCAGCTGGTAAGTAACTGAGAGATCAATATAGAGAGACCGTCTCGCTCATAATTGCGTCTTAATAGTTCCTCAGCACCCGAGTTTGCTTCTGGGAGAGGCCCCGAGCCTGGTCTGGGGCTGGGGCTGAGGCCGAGGCGGGGATGGGGGTCAGAGGGAGTGGGGGGCCTGTCTCTGGGGGGCTCGGGGGGCAGTGGGGAGAAGGGAGAGAGAATGCCATCAAGCCTGAAATGCCAGGGCACGGATTGTGGGCAGGTAGCAAATCAATCAATTGATGGTATTATTTGAGCACTTATTGGGTGCAGAGCACTGCACTAAGCTCTTGGGAGCGTCCAATGCAACAGAGTTGGTAGATACGACCCCTGCCCACAAGGAGCCTCCAGTCTAGTGGGCGGGATGAGACTGCCCCCATGCCCGCACCCTCTGGGAAGCCCGCACCGCTCAAAGTGAAGGGTCTAGAAAAGCAGCATGGCATAGTGGCTACAGGCCAGGACTGGGAGTCAGAAGGCCATGGGTTCTAATCCCGACTCCACCACTTGTCTGCTATAATAATAATAATGATGATGGCATTTATTAAGCGCTTACTATGTGCAAAGCACTGCTCTAAGCGCTGGGGAGGTTACAAGGTGATCGGGTTGTCCCACAGGGGGGGTTCACAGTCTTCATCCCCATTTGACAGATGAGGTAACTGAGGTTACCTCGTCCCCTTCTCCATCCCCCCATCTTACCTCCTTCCCTTCCCCGCAGCACCTGTATATATGTATATGTTTGTACATATTTTTTACTCTATTTATTTATTTTATTTGTACATATCTATTCTATTTATTTTGTTAGTATGGTCTTGTTCTCTGTCTCCCCCTTTTAGACTGTGCGCCCACTGTTGGGTAGGGACTGTCTCTATATGTTGCCAATTTGTACTTCCCAAGCGCTTAGTACAGTGCTCTGCACATAGTAAGCGCTCAATAAATACGATTGATGATGATGACATGTTTGTACATATTTATTACTCTATTTATTTACTTATTTATTTTACCTGTACATATCTATTCTATTTATTTTATTTTGTTAGTATGTTTGGTTTTGTTCTCTGTCTCCCCCTTTTAGACTGTGAGCCCACTGTTGGGTAGGGACTGTCTCTATATGTTGCCAATTTGTACTTCCCAAGCGCTTAGTACAGTGCTCTGCACATAGTAAGCGCTCAATAAATACGATTGATGATGACGATGATGACCTTGAGTAAGTCACTTCACTTCTCTGTGCCTCAATGACCTCATCTGTAAAATGGGGATCGAGCCTGTGAGACCCACGGGGGACAGGGGCAGTGTCCAAACCGATTTGCTTGTGTCCACCCCAGCGCTTAATACAGTACCTAGCACATAGTAAGCACTTAACAGATACCATAATTGTTAGTATTATTAGTCTGTGAGCTCGTCATCGGCAGGAATCTGTCTGCTGTTATAGTGTACTCTCCCAAGCGCTTTGTACAGTGCTTAACATGCAGAAAGCGCTCAATAAATATGACTGAGTGAATGAATGAATAAATGACTGCCAGGAGGTGACTTTGCCTGCTGGTGGCCCTGTATAAGTGTGGCTCTGACAGTGGGAGGCACTGGGTGGGTGTGGAGGACAAAGGTGGAAGAATAGGCCTGACTGGGCATCCTTCAATATGATTTATTTTAATGAAAATAATAATAATAATATTTCTTAAGCACTTACTATGACCAAGCACTGCTCTGAGCAACAGGGTAAATAAATAAAATAATGGCATTTTATTAAGCGCTTACTATGTGCAAAGCACTGTTCTAAGCACTGGGGAGGTTACAAGGCGATCAGGTTGTCCCACGGGGGGCTCACAGTCTTAATCCCCATTTTACAGATGAGGGAATTGAGGCCCAGAGAAGTGAAGTGACTTGCCCAAAGTCACACAGCTGACAAGTGGCGGAGCCGGGACTTGAACCCATGACCTCCGACTCCAAAGCCCGGGCTCAGTGGATACAAGGGTAGATACGAGGTAATCAGGTTGTCCCACGTGGGACTCACGGTCTTAATCCCCATTTTACAGATGAGGTAACTGAGGTCCAGAGACTTTAAGTTCTAAGCGCTGGAGTAGATACGAGGTAATCAGATTGTCCCACGTGGGGCTTACGGTCGTAATCCCCATTTTACAGATGAGGTAATTGAGGCCCAGAGACTTGCCCAAGGTCACACAGCAGACAAATGGCGGAGGCAGGATTAGAACCCACATCCTCTGACTCCCAAGCCCGGGCTCTTTCCACTAAGCCACTCTGCTTCTCTGAGAAAAGCACTTCCCGTCTCCCCACAGACCAGAAACAATCGCATCTGCAAAAGGAAGGGTTTTTTCATTTTCTCTTTCTTAACTTCGTTAATTACTTGGCCGGGATGAGGATGGGGTGCGGCTAAGGATGAGGGAACAGGTCAATGGGAGCACGCGCGCGCACACACACACACACACACACACACACACACACACACACACAAAAGCCCCCTGAAATGTCACTAGGGGAAGCTGAGCGGTGGTGTGGACACAGGGGTGGGGGCCCAGCGTGTATATTTGCCTGCAAACGTGTGCCTGAGTGACCATGCCTGTCAGAGGGTGAATGCGGTTGTTTAGGTGCCTGTGTATGCGCCTCTGATGTGGACATCGATGTATACGTGTGGGTGTGCGTGTTGGTGCGTGTGAGACTGTGAGCAATGTCTATAGCGTGTAGATATGTGGTGCCTATGTATGTGCCTCTGATGTGGGTATCGATGTGTGTGGGGTGATGGAGTGGGAGTGTGTTTGTGTGTGTGTGTGTGGTGTTGAGTTGGGGGGTGTGTGTGTGTGTGTGTGTGTGAGACTATGAGCAGTGTGAACAGTGTGTAGATATGTGGGTGACTGTGTATGGGCCTCTGGTGTGGGCATCAATGTGTGTGTGTGAGGGTAGGAGAGCATTGTGACTGAGCAGTGTGTATGATGTGCCGATCTGTGGTTGCCTGTGTGTGCCTCTGATGTGGGCATCAGTGTGTGTGTGTGTGTGGAGGGGTGGGAATGTATGGGTGTGTGGATGTGGGACTGTGAGCAGTATATATGAGCTTGTGTATGGAACTTCTAATCAATCAATCGTATTTATTGAGCGCTTACTGTGTGCAGAGCACTGTACTAAGTGCTTGGGAAGTACAAGTTGGCAGCATATAGAGACAGTCCCTACCCAACAGTGGGCTCACAGTCTAGAAGGGGGAGACAGAGAACAAAACCAAACATACTAAGGTAGGTGTTTTTGTGTGTGTGTGCGTGTGTGTGTGTGTGTGAGCAGTGAGCAATGTGTGATTGTTAGCTGTGTGAGTGTGTGTGTGTGAGAGAGAGAGTCTGTGAGCAGTGAAGAGAGCTGGGCCCCCAGAGAATGGGACACCTGAGACCTGCATTTGAATCCGGGCTCCGCCTGCTGGGGCCAGGCCTTCTGGGGCTCTGAGGGGAGGTTTCCGACCAAAGAAGCCCCTGGGGTGTGGCATTCTACACTGTCAGCTCTTTGTGGGCAGGGAACGTGTCTACCAACTCTATTATACTATACACTCCCAAGTGCTTAGTCCAGTGCCTGGCACACAGGAAGAACTCAGTAAATGCAATTAATCGATCGATTGTTGATCAGTTGGAAGCACCGTGTCCTTGGGGTGGACCAGAGCCCAGCAGAACTCCTGAAAAGTAGCTGAGTGGCAAAGGCCGCGGCAGCTGCCAAGGCTACAGTGGCTACCCAGGCTACCCTCCCTCCGGGTCACAGATCATCTCGACACGGGGCTGCGGTCACTGCGGCCGTCAGCGGGTCCGGCCCTGAACGAGCCCTGGCGCTTCGATGTACGCTGCGCCCCTGCCCGCCTGCTCACTCGTCGCACGCCAGTCATCGTGAATGTGAAAATCTGGGTGAGTTTTGGGGGGCGCGGGGCAGTGGGTGCTGGTTCCAGCCCCCTGTGAGGCTCCTGCCGGGCCTGACTTCCCTCTCCCAGTGGGGCCTCTCTGGTTGGGTCCACTCTGTCCATCATCATCATCATCAATCGTACTTATTGAGCGCTTACTATGTGCAGAGCACTGTACTAAGCGCTTGGGAAGTGCAAATTGGCAACATCTAGAGACAGTCCCTACCCAACAGTGGGCTCACAGTCTAAAAGGGGAGGACAGAGAACAAAACCAAACATACTAACAAAATAAAATAAATAGAATGGATATGTACAAGTAAAATAGAGTAAAAAATGAGACAGATAACAAAACCAAACATACTAACAAAATAAAATAAATAGAATAGATATGTACAAGTAAAATAGAGTAAAAAATATGTACAAACATATATACATATATACAGGTGCTGTGGGGAAGGGAAGGAGGTAAGAAGGGGGGGATGGAGAGGGGGATGAGGGGGAGAGGAAGGAAGGGGCTCAGTCTGGGAAGGCCTCCTGGAGGAGGTGAGCTCTCAATAGGGCCTTGAAGGGAGGAAGAGAGCGAGCTTGGCGGATGGGCAGAGGGATTGGGGGCATTCCAGGCCCAGGGGACGACGTGGGCCGGGAGCTCGGCCCCCTGACCCCGGGCCTGGGCGGAGGGAATCCCTCTGGCCCCTTCCCCCATTCCCACAGTGGGGCAGACCCGTCTCCCATTTCCAGCTCCCCACCCGGTAGGCCGTGGGGCTGACCCGGCTCTTGCCGCAACCGCCATCCCCCATCGGGAGCCGGGCGGCGTTTCCGCTGACTGGGCCAAATTTTCCCCAGCTCCTTTGTGCTCCAAATGGAACTAATTGGGTCAAACCAGTTTCCCTGAGCTCAGGGACCAGGGCGGCCCCGCGGGGAGGGATGGGGAGACATTTCTGGGACCCCGAGATGTGGCACCGATCCTTGCCAAGGTCTGGGGGCTGCTGCCGGCTCTTCCCCAGCTGTCCTCTGCTAGCCCCCTCCCACATCAGGCCCCCAGGGCTCCCAGCTTGACAGGACACCCACCTCCTCCTGGAGGCCTTCTCTGTTAGACCCCACCTCCCCGGGAGTCTGGCACCCTTCAGCCGGCGGCCCTGCCCTCGGAGAGGGGACAGAGTCACAAGCACTGGCCAAGCTCGGCTGACTGAACGGGGCGTGAGATTCCAGGGGTTCAGCAGCACCGAGGCCGGTCCAGGAGCCCCGGGGGAAAGCTGGGGGAATGGACAGCCCAGGCGGGAGGGGGCAGGGGGCAATCAGAGTTGGGGGGAGCAGGGGGATCAGAGGGGCAGCACGGCCTAGTAGAAAGAACCCGATGGTGAGAGATGGACTTGGGCTCTATTCCCGGCTCCACCATTTGTCTGCTGTGTGACCTTGGGCAAGTCACTTCACTTCTCTGTGCCTCAGTTTCCTCATCTGTAAAATGGGGATTAAGACTGTGAGCCCCATGTGGGACAACCTGATTACCTTGTAACCCCCCAGCGCTTAGAACAGTGCTCAGCATATAGTAAGTGCTTAACAAATACCATCATTACCAATTATTATTATTAAGAAACACCATAATAGTAATCGGGGAAGGCCTCCCAGAGGCGGTGGATTTCACGGTTCCGCTTCATGTCCGACAATGACTCTCCCTGACTTCAGAGCCTTATTGAAGGCCCATCTCCTCCATGAGGCCTTCCCTGACTAGGCCCTCATTTCCTCTTCTTTCACTCCCTTCTGCATCCCCCTTGCACTTGGATTTGCTCCTCTTAATTCACCTGTCCCTCAGCCCCACAGTACTTACATCCATATCCGTCATTAATGTCTGTCTCCCCCTCTGGACTGTCAGCTCCTTGTGGGCAGGGAACATGTTTACCAACTCTGTTGTAGTATACTCTTGACAAGCGCTTAATACATCCAATCCGTCACCAAAACCTGCCGGTCTCACCTTCATGTCACCAAGATCTGCCCTTTCCCCTCCATCCAAGCAGCTACCTTGTTGGTGCATTCACTTATCCTATCCCAACTGGATTGCTGCATCAGCCTCCTTTCTGATCTCCCAACCTCCTGTCTCTCCCCACTTCAGTCTATACTTCACTCTGCTGCTCAGGTTATCTTTCTACAGAAATGCTGTGGGCATGTCATCTCCACTCCTCAAAAATCTCCAGTGGTTGCCTATCAGCCTTTGCATGAAGCAAAAACTCCTCACTAATGGTGTCAAAGGTCTCCCTCCCCTCGCCCCCTCCTACCTCACCTCCCTCCTCTCCTTCTCCAGCCTAGCCCGCACCCTCCGCTCCTCTGCCGCTAACCTCCTCACTGGGCCACTCTCTCGCCTGTCCCACGGTTGACCCCCGGCCAACGTCCTACAAACTGGCTCACTTCCCCCCTTCAAAGCCCTACCGAAAGCTCACCTCCTCCGGGAGGCCTTCCCAGACTAAGCCCCCCTTATCCTCTGCTCCTCCTCCCTCCCCATCGCCCCAACTCCCTCCTCTGCTCTACCCCCTCCCCACCCCACAGCACTTGTGTACATATGTACATATTTATTATTCTATTTATTTTATTAATGGTGTGCCTATATCTATAATTCTATTTGTTTATTTTGAAGCTATTGATGCCCGTCTACTTGTTTTATTTTGTTGTCTGTCTCCCCTCTTCTAGACTGTGAGCCCGTTGTTGGGTAGGGATTGTCTCTCTGTTGCCAAATTGTACTTTCCAAGCTCTTGGTCCAGTGCTCTGCACACAGTAAGCGCTCAATAAATACGATTGAATGAATGAATGAATACAGTGGTCTGGACCCAGTAAGCGCTCAATAAACACGATTGATTGATTTTGTGGAGGCTCGACAGGGAGGGGGGGCATTTAAGGGAAGCGCCGGACTTTATCAGAACCCCGGCGGCCCAAGGCGCCCAGGGAAGAGCACAGGCCAGAGCTCCGAGCCCATCTCCCAGCTGTGGCGAGAAGCCCCCAGCGCCCCATCTCGGGCCCGGAACGATCCACCTGTCCCCTTACCCCCCACCCAAATCCACTCCCAAATTATCCAGTGCTATTTTAAATCCAACATCTTATTAAGAAGCAGATGCAGGTAGAAGTCTGTCTCCCTCTTCGCTCCCTCACATAATTTCCCCTTATTAATGCTTGGAAAGCACTGAGCCAGGGACTGGGATTCTCAAGGGGACCCTTTTCCCTGCCTCCCACCACCCCAAGAATGCCTGATCAGGGTCGGGGGGACCTGCTGCAATGGCCGTTGGGGTACAGGTGGGAGAGTCAGGGATGGAGGGAGAGAATCAGGGGTTGTTGGATGGCCCATGTTGGGCCTCGGCGGGGTGATTCAGGGATGGAGAGGGGAGAGTTGTTCCAGGACTTTAACTCCCTCCTCAAACCCCCTGTCCCCCTGCCTCCCCCATCCCTAGGCCTTAATGACCTGGCTACCTACTTGAGAAAATTGAAACTATCAAGCGTGATCTCCCTAAAATCTCACCCGCCCTCCCCAGTTCCTCTCTCCTCATGCCCCTCCTTTAACTCTCCCATCTTTCCCAGCAGTATCTCAAGAGGAGATCTCCTGCCTTCTCTCAAAATCCACCCCTTTCACCTGCGCATCTGACCCCATCCCTTCACACTTATCAAAACACTTGTCCCCTCCCTGACAATCATCTTCAACTGTTTGCTCTCCAGTGGCTCCTTCCCCACTGCTTTCAAACATGCTCATGTCTCCCCTATCCTAAAAAAACCTTCCCTTGACCCCATGTCTCCCTCCAGTTACTGTCCCATCTCCCTCCTCCCGTTCCTCTCCAAACTTCTTGAGTGAGTTGTCTACACAACTCTATGAGGAGCGGCATGGCTCAGTGGAAAGAGCCCGGGCTTGGGAGTCGGAGGTCATGGGTTCTAATCCCGGCTCCATCACATGTCTGCTGTGTGACCTTGGGCAAGTCACTTGACTTCTCTGAGCCTTCGTTACCTCATCTGTAAAATGGGGATTAAGACTATGAGCCCCACACGGGACAACTTGATCACCTTGTATCCCTCCCAGCGCTTAGAAAAGTGCTTTGCACACAGTAAGCACATAACAAATTCCATCGTTATTATTATTATTACACCTGCTGCCTCAAGTTCTCCAATTCTTTCCTTGACCCCCTCCAATATGGCTTCCGTCCTGTTCACTCCTCAGAAACCATGCTCTCAAAAGTCCACAGTGATTTCCTTCTTGCCAAATCCAACGGTTTCCTCCTTGATCTCAGCTGTCTTCGACACTGTCGGCCACCCCCTAATCCTGGAAACACTATCCAACCTCAGCTTCACTGACACTGTCTCCTCCCAGTTCTCCTCCTAGCTCTCTGGCCGCTCATTCTCAGCCTTTTTCACGGACTCCTCCTCTGCCTCCCACCCCCTAACTGTTCAGTTCTGGGCCCGCTTCTATTCTCCATCCACACCTACTCTCTTGGAGAACTCATTTGCTCCCATGGCTTCAATTACCTCCTCTTTGCGGATGATTCCCAAATCTACATCTCCAGCCCCGATCTCTCTCCCTCTCTGCAGTCTCACATTTCTTTCTGCCTTCAAGACATCTCTACTTGGATGTTCCACCACCACCTCAAAAATAACACACCCAAAACAGAACTCCTTATCTTCCCATACAAACCCTGTCCTCCCCACTGATTTTCCCATCACTGTAGACAGCACCACCATCTTTCCTGGTTTCACAAGACCATAAGATGGGTGTTATCCTTGTCTAATCTCTCTCATTCAACCCACATCCTGTCGGTTTGACCTTCGCAACGTCGCTAAAATCCACCCTTTCCTTTCCATCCAAACTGCTACCGTGTTCATCCAAGCGCTTATCCTATCCTGCCTTGATTACTATATCAGGCTCCTTGCTGAGCTCCCGCCTCCTGTCTCTCTCTCCATTAAAGTCCATACTTCACTCTGCTGCCTGGATCATTTGTCTACAAAAACATTCAGGACCCGTTTCCCCACTCCTCCAGAACCTCCAGTGGTTATCCAACCACCTCCGCAACAAACAGAAACTCCTTATCATCGGCTTCGAAGTACTGAATCACCTCACCCCACCTCACCTTGCTACTCTCCT